>NC_062280.1:107242165-107545195 GCF_902655055.1 Lutra lutra
AGCGAAACTATGGAGACAGAAACAAGATCAGTGGTTGCCAGGGTTTTTTGGGGGGAGTAAAAATGGGATGGGGGGATGACTAGGTGGAGCACAGAGAACTTTGAGGGCAGTGAAAATAACTCTGTATGATGCCATAATAATGGATATGTGTTTCTATACATCTGTCCAAAGCCATAGGACATACAGCACCAAGGGTGAACCCTAAGGTAATCTAGGGACTTTGAGGGAAAATGTGTCCATGCAGGTTCATCGGTGGAAACAAATGTGCCAAGCGGCAGGGGATGTTGATAATGGGGGAGCCTAACCCTGCATGGGGGCAGGGGGCTAGAGCAAACTTTTGTACCTCCTTCTCAATTTTGCTGTGAGCTGCTCTAAAAAAGTTGCATCTTTGTCAACACTAGACTATGTTTTGTGTTGAGCCGCACTACCGCTCCTGTTCATCATGACACGAGTAATGAGTCTGCAGAGCACGGAGGTCCTACTCCCCATAGCCCCAGAATCCTGCTTGTGTTGGGTTTACCTTAACTGATGGGACTGGCAGCTTGTCCCTGCAGAGTGTTCATAGGTGTGCCCGTACTTGCACACGCGTGTGTGTGCGCGCGTGTGCTTAGGAGGAGATAACAGGTGGGAGGAGGTGAGGAAGACAAAATGTGACAAGCACTTACTTTAACTGTAAGGCTTCTGGCTTCTCCCTGCTCTTCTCCAAGGATGTTTCTGTTAATCCTAAGGGATGGAGAGTCCTAGCAGCAGGAAAACATCACCAGGGTGTGTTTCCCGTGGATACTTGCCGAGATGGTTATCACATAGGTGTTAGGTACCATGTAAACATGGACTTCCTGTATGAGGAAATTAATTTCTCTGTGTGCTGGGTGTGGATGGGGCTCATCTTATGTCAGTCTTTACCCTGAAAAGTGTGTCAAGGCATCGTTTGTAGTACATAGTAGGCCTGGTAAAATTGACTGGTTGGGTGATTGACGGTTTCTATGATTTTCAAGTCTCCAACTTGAGCATGCCTCAGAATCTCCTGGGGGACTTGTTCAAACAGACTGCTGGGCCCCAGGCCCGAGGTGTCTGATTCAGTACGCCAGGCAATTTCCCAGGTGACTGATGCTGCTGGCCGGAGGACCATGGTTTGAGCACCACCAGGCCTGCCTGTAAGCAATTATAATAAAAGTTGATGTCATCTCTTTTAGGCATCCAAACAAACTAAGTTTACTCTGACGGGTTTAGAGGATTCTATAGTCAAAAGGAAAATGACACACAGCTTTTTTTAACCTGGGCCTTTCCCAGGAATCCGAAAGCAAAGCTCACGTCAACCCCAGCACAGAGAACAGATTCTAGGCCTGAGGCAAGATGTAGTTTCCACACTCCGATCTGGACCCAGCCCTTGGTGATGAGTGAGTGGCAGAGACTGTGAGTTTAATGCTGGGCAGTAGGGTCTGACAGTGGCTCCCCAGGAGCCATGCCCAAGTACAGAGAGAGAACTGATCAAACAAAGGCAGGATTCCCACCTCAGCTGCCTCATCCACGTCTGAGTGCTCTTTCTTGTGCTCCTTGTTGCCATGTGCGGGCACACCTGGGATCGTCTTGTCACTCAGTTGGCCTGTTGGGCCCATAGCTGGGGGAGAACGCAGGCCTGCCCCTTCCTCTTGGCTCCATTTCCTTGCCTCTGGCTAGCTGGAGAAGTCTTCTCAAAAAGCCGTGTTTTCGCTGTTAGTTTTCTCATGGAGAAGAGCACATCAGAGTTAGGACAGAGCAGGTGGAAAGTCTTTTCCAGAAGTTCACTATGTAGGAAGAGGGTCTTCTTTGTGGACCAAGGTTAAAAGATGAAGTGGGCAGAGAAAGGTTTTCTCCCTCTCCCGGGATGGCATGATATTGATTATTATGTCTCCACAACACATTTACCTACTCTTCCTAAAGTATCTTCCCTAAAAAAAACACCAGAGACAATGTGTGGTTTAAGTGAGATACTCAAAATGTCTTCACACCTGTTGTGTCATGGGGTCCTCATGACAACAACACACCATGGCTGACATGTTGCAGACACGATGAAGCTTTTTCCCGGTGTAACTCGTAAATGAACTCAGGTGGGAAGGAAGAGAAGTAGCCATCTACTACACAGGGGGCGCCGTGTTACTCATGGATTTTTAATCCTCACAATGTCACTACATGGATATGGCTGATCTCATTTTATGGATGATGACAAGGAGGCTCAGGGAGGATTAAGTGACTGGCTTATAGTCACACAGCTGGTAATTGGGGGTAAGAATTTAAACCCAGCCCCATGGCCAGAGAGCTGGGGTTGCTTCCCCTGCAGAGTGGTGCTCTTTAGGACAGCTATCACCCACGAGATCTTCAAAAGCTGGTGACAGCGTCGTCCTTGGAATAGGTGAGCCACTTTCTCAGGTTACCTCTTTGATCAGCTCTTTGTGTCAGCCCTTACCCTGACACAGGATTTCTGGTCCAGTGTCTCAGAAAGTCACATGATTTTGGATTTCATCTTCCCCATACACTCAAATCTCTGTTATGAAGAGAGACCTAAAGCGAATGTTTGATTTGCTTCAAGAATACCAAACTGGCTAGTGGTGGGTCGGGACTTCATTCAGCCTCCCTGGCTCCAGGCCAGCCATTCTTTGTGCTCAGTGATAACTATGGGAAGTGTTCAGGGCTTCGGTTTCTCCCTTCTCACATCCCCGAATTGGGGGTAGGGTAAAGCATGTGGACTCAGGGTTGATATTTTCATGCTGTTTCTACTAAAGGTCAAAGTGGCAATGCTGTTCTGGCTATATCTGGCATCTCCGGTGAGTTATTTATGCCTAACTACACAGCACACGTGCCATTTACACATGCACAGATGACATCTATGCATCTGAAGGATGGTTATGACCACAGCCTCTCTATTATTTTACAAAAAGCGCCAGGAAACACGGTGTTTTTCTCAGAACGCTGATATAAAAGTTGATATAAAGATTGGTGGTGTGTAAGCTTTGACATTACATAAATATATATAGGCATTGTAAAAGTTAACAACCATTTTATTTATAATTATATTGCAGATTGATATTTTTATATCCACATTGTCGATGGTAACCTTTCCGCCTTCACTTCAGTCTTGGCCTGTAATGTTTATACTAGATTTTTATGTCTGGTTTTCCTTCTGTGACATCAGGGCACACACGGTGTCTCCTGAGTCATAGTGGTATTGGTGTCACTCATTGGTTTCTCCAGGAAAAAAAACAAAAACAAAAACATTCTTGTCCCCTTGGATTCATAATTCTTGGTATCCTGGCCTACGGTCGGGTATCTGTTCATTGCTGTGTAAATACAAACTGAACTTTCCCTGTTCTCTACAACCCGTAATAGTACTTCTGGATGCCACATCTGTCTTGCATCATAGAATAGTTACATCCGGTTGAAATTTGAGCCCCTGGATTAAGAAATGTCAGTTATCTGACTCTTCCAGGTTTACAAGAACGTAGATCCAAACTCTCCTCCTCGCATACGAACGAGGAAGATTATAGCATGTCTTTATCCCCTGCTTAGCTCTGCTCGAAGGGAAAAAAAATACCCCATCTTAAATATTTTTTCTTTTCTACAGAAGATTTCTTATTGAACAGGGAACTAGTGCCTTCAGCTGGCAGGAAACCATCTTGGCGTGGCTTTTAAAGGGGAAAGGGAAAAGCGGTATCTGCATGGTAGGCAGAACTACTGACCCTAGAAAATGCTATTTCCTTTCTTGATGGGCTCAAATTAAACATTTTCTCTTATTTATTTATTGTTAAGATTTTATTTATTTATTTGAGAGAAAGATAGACATAGAGAGCATGAGCAGGGGGAGGGGCGGGAGAACCAGGCTCTCCACTGAGCAGGGAGCCCGACGGGGTCTTGATCCCAGGACCCTGGGATGAGGAACTGAGTGGAGGGCAGACACTTAACCCACTGATCCACCCAGGTGCTCCATTGCTGGGCTTCAAGTAAACAATGTCTAGATTATGGCAGGGCTGCAGGTGGACAGCTCGGTGCCCATGGAGGAAAGAGCAACCTCTGGGAGCTGGAGGTGTGGATTCTGTGCCAGGCTTTACCGCTCATTACTTACATGACCTCCCTGAGCCTCAGTTTCTGTGTCAGTCAAAGATGGCATTGAAAGGTACTCCGTTACCTACCTTGTGGGATGGTGTGTGCAAAGGTTTGGAAAAAGTGCGATGCATGATATTTTTTTCCTCATGATTTCTTTGGATAAATTTAATCACTTGTTCACTCAGCCAACACGTTTTAATCTAATTGCTAAACAAAGACTTAAAGCTTTGTCTGAAGGATGCAGCCTGATGTGAGTGTGGGATCCACGCCTGCTGATGGACGCGGGTTTGTTGTTTCTGGCATGTGCACTTCATCTGCCTGCCACACCTAGGACTAGTTCAAGGTTTTCTGTTAGAGAGGTCGGATGAGCCTTTTGCAAAGCAGCAGGCATATTCACCACCTCCTTGCTTGGATGAGAAAAATGTGGTCTTGGGAGGAGCCTCCTCTCTGCTCTATCAGGCACTAGGCCTATAATTATTCAGTTATTCCTAAAAATTTCATGATATTTCTCCATCTGCCAGATAATCATTAGTGGTTAAAAGTATGGCAGAAAGGAGGGACGCCTGGGTGGCTCAGTGGGTTAAAGCCTCTGCCTTCTGCTCATGTCATGATCTCAGGGTCCTGGGATTGAGCCCTGTATCAGGCTCTCCGCTTAGTATGGAGCCTCTCTCTCTGCCTGCCTCTCTGCCTACTTGTGATCTCTGCCTGTCAAATAAATAAATAAATAAATCTTAAAAAAAAAAAAAAGAAGTATGGCAGAAAGGAGAACAAATCCTATCCCCAGGAGCTTGCCTGGTGGTGGTCTCTCCCAATGTATCCCAACGTGGGGATATGTTAATATCCCTACTTCTATATAATATATAGTGGGGATATATCAATATCACCATTTATAGAGCAGGAAAATGAGGTTTGGATTTGCAAAGGGCCCTGCCTAGCCTCACATCGACATTACCTAGATGGTGCATGGGACCGTCCATGAGAAAGCCAGACTCTGTCCCCAGAACCCCTGCACTTTCTCCTATATTCTGCCCCTTCCTGAAGCTGTGCTGGGTTTGCACTGAGGAGTCAAAAAGTTGGTGATGACAATCCAGGTGATAGCCAGACCAACAAATTAAGGTGTTAATCTTTTTCTGAACCCAGAGTGGCAACACCAGGAGAGTGATCCAGTGAGCTCTGGGTTGGTGGGAGTAATGGTGACCACGGTGTTCCAGGAAGGAGCTGGTACTGGTGGACTATCCCTGGGGAGGACACAGATGACATGCACATGAAACATTTCTTGGATTCAAACTGAGTTCATCAGGTAGACCATAGCTCCCTGCTCTGCACTACAGGGTGGGCCCCAAATGTGTAGGTAAGGATTCAACCAAGAATCTAGGGCTCACCCACTAGAGTCATCCAGGTCTTTTATTTGTGGGCCATATGCTAAAAAGAGCGACATAGATTTTCCTTGTTTTAATTACTGTTTACACAGGGGGACACATTTGGGCTATCTAGAGGAAGTGGGTGGTCTCACTTATGTCTACTTCTCCACATTACCCTTTGCCACACCTCTACATTCAGACTCTGGGGCAGCCAGAGGGCACCAACCCAAAGTCTTGCCCTGTTTCATGCCTCTTTGCTTATACTCTTGAGGATCCTTTCATCTTTCACTGTGGTCTGTGTCCTAGCCTTGGTTCACCTCACTGTGGTCACAATCCATCTTCTGATGGCCACCGTTGGGTGTGGGGAGCCCTCCCCTGTGCCGCCCAGCTCCCCACCACAGGATCTAGGCACTATACCATCCACTGTCTGTCTGCACCATCAGACTATGAGATCCTCAGGCACAGTGACGGTCAATCTCTCTTCTGTTTTCACAGCACCTGCCATCATGTCTGGCACACAGTAGGTGTTCAAGAGATGCTTGTTGACTGGGGAACAAATGTTTGAGTCACTCAGCAGTAGATGAAAAGGAAACACGCTGCCAACACCCCACAGTAACCCTGCGCAGTGACTGTGGTGTGCCATGCTGGAAACCTGTGCGCCACGTGTGTTCCAGAAACACCTTCTCTTTAGCTGTCAGTTTGGTGAAAAAGCATTCCTAAGTCTTCCGGGCTGGGTTCAATGACTGCCTTTGAATCCTTGAGCATGGCCCTGTCTTGGGCCAGAAGCCAACTGCCGGACAACATTAACAGTTACAAATCCAGGAATAGCAGGACCCCAAGTGGCTCTTATGACAATAACAAAGTGATGTAACTTTTCTGTCTGGCCTAGATAAAGATGTGGCATGGACTCTTTGAGGGCAGGACATATGTCTTATTTATCTCTAGAGCCATAGCATGAGTCACGGGCATGGCACATCTTTGGTGCTGCTTAATGTTAATTGTTACTTGCTGAATGTTTGCTGAATGCATACCTGAGCCCGCAGTGATCCACCATAACCCTTTATAGATGCCAAGTCCCACTGAAGAATGAAGAAATGCCAGGACTCGAGGGAAACATAATAGACCTTTGGATTTCAAATCATCAATGATTTTAAGGTTTGATGGTGGATAAAGTAATATTTTTGTGAAAGCCTGCTATATTTTTGTGAGAGCCTACTCTGTATTCGTAACTTCACACACATTATCTCACTTTATCTTTGCATCAGTGTGGTCGAAGTATATGGCCGTCCAAGCTTCATGAATGAAGAATGGAAGCTCAGAGACATGGAGCTATTTGCCCAAGCCCACACAGATGGAAAGCAGTACAATTGGGAAGGAAACCCAGAGCTGGTCTGAAACCAGAACCTTTGCCAGGATCACCGCTCCTTTCAGGCCTTAGATTCAGTGGCTGGAAATCGAGAGACCCGCTTAGCTCAAAGAAAGTCAGAGCGCCATCAGGCATTTAAACTCTGGCTCTGCTGGAGGGTTCATTCAGCAGGACACCTTTGAATTCAAATCTGAATGCAATTTGTAGAAGGGTTTCCAGTGTGAGGCAGGGAGCTGTCACTTCCACTGCTGTTCAGCCTCAGGGGGTGGTGCTGGCTGAGATTATCTTTGAAAAAGAAAGATCAGAGGCGCAAACTCTGAATTTCAGATACTGTTTCAACCTCCAGCGTCCTCCTCATCTCCCTCCAGTTTGTGCACTTGTCTTCCTCTTAAAAGGATAATTTAGAAATGACTTCACTTTCGGCGACATGGTGGCCTATTTGGGGCGTGTGTGAGAAGCCAACTAGGTGAAATTAGCATTGCAGGCACTTGACAGTCGCTTTATTAATTAGACTGCTTTATTTAGCAGACACTCTTCCTCTCGACCCCCTCCTGCATGTGCCGAGTAAGGAACTACTTATAAGTGGTGAGTTGAGGAGTGTGGGGATGGGCCCCTCACCCCAAAATAGCTCCCCTTCTAGCTGGCCGAGTATCTCAAGTTTTCCTGCAAGTAAGCCTCTGTGTCCTGGCCAGTTGTAAATATCACATTGACCCCAGGAGGGGAGAAAGCAACCTGGAAGTTGTTTGGAAAGGGTTTGAGAATCTTTGTCTACCTCCCAGCCAGATCAAAAATCTTTTTATAGTATTTTCCAGATCTGGCCATCTAGCTGCTGCACAAATGCTTCTCGTGGACAGAGGCTCCCACTATCACAGTTGATGGTCTCTACTGGCTAAAGTTTTTCTAGGAGCCCAAATCTGTTTCCCCAGGTTTTCATGTCAGCACTGAGAATGCGTCTAAAATAGTGAGGCTGTATTAAACGTCAGTAGGCAGATCTCTCCCCAAATCCCAAATCCCTCTTCTGTCTTTCCCTGTGGAGCCCACATTTTCCTATGTAGTCTGAGAATTTACATTAATAGGGATCACCATTCTCTCTAGCACATTTGAATTTCTCCCCTTTGTGGATTTCTCTTTTGAGTTGAAATGTTCTTTTAACTTTGGATGCTCTGTCATTTATGGTTAAAGCCAAAAGCATCAATTGATGTATCTATGCTTATTTTTATTCAAAAATTTCCTTCTAACATCAAATTTCTTGATTATACAGTATATTTTCTGCCTCAGCTTCCTTTCATGAATCCATCCATCCATCCATCCATCCATCCATCCATCCATCCGTTATATATCCATCTGGTTATTTATTCATCCATCTTGTCAAGAAAGTATTTTCCAAGTTCTCATTAAATGCCAGAGGTAAGGAAGTCATGTTCCGTGTTCAGGGTTATTTGGGAGCTGATGACAAAACCTATCTGCCAATAATCAAGTCCCACTTGCCTTCCCTCCAGCACCATCTTGCCTTCCCAGTCTTGTGAGTGTACCTCTCCTTGGCAGCCTTAAGGGAAGACTGTTTGAAGAGAGTTTTAGAAGTGTGGCTCTCAGATGTTGAGGCCTTGCATTGCAGGGTAGAGGTGAAGAGAACAGGGACAGTGCTGAGTCCCTCCGCTGCCGTCCTGCACAGAGCATCTCTTTACCTCCTCCGCAGCCATGAACACACCTCTCTTTTGGTTAGAACTTCCAAAGAACAAGGACAACAGACACATGCTTCTATATAATAATGATGCAACTCTCTTACAACAAAGGTGATCTCATTCTTGCCATGAAATAGGAGAAACTAAGGCACGGATACCACAGCATACCAGCTTGGAGGGATGCTCATGGCCCATCCAACCAATCACCATTGTCCTTTACTATCTCATCACGTCCAAACTACATTATAAAGTTAAACGAACATCACAACACATATAAAATAATAAGGGAATGGTAGGTGGGAAAGAAAATTGGTCAATATATACAAATATGTGAATAATAATAGAGGAATATGCGTAGTTCTTGTGGCCCCTGTTGATGCGGCAGGTTATGAGACCATTGTCGGTATTGGTAATTTATTTTTTCCACCGTCCGTTCCAAATTCCCTTTGCCCTTTTGCCTTCCCTTTATCCGGCTTTTAGCGGATCATCGTTCTTTGCCTGGTGTGATGACTTGACAGTCTCCTCTTGAAGAGTCTCTACCCTTGATGGTACTCACTGCATTGGGTTGTTGTGGGTTTTCAGTAACTTTTGCCATTGAGTATAGAATCACCAGATGGCTCCCCAGAGAATACTCTGGATTCTTGGCATATTCTCCTCACTTCCCATTGCTTAACAGCAGCTGTATCTCTCTTTGGTAATCAGAAGATATCATTAAACTTGGTGTGGTAACCCTCTCCTTTGCCTCTTGGATTAGTGGAAGGAGGCACTCAGAATGGCCAGGTAGCCATCTCAAGTTCAAGTTCAATGACACGATTGTTGTTTCCCTCCAGTGAATACATGACTGCCTTGGGACCAAACACCTCGAAACCAGCAGACTCCAAAGTTATGCAGATGTGAAGAAAAATTTTGCAAGTTAAGGGGTGCCTGGGTGGCTCAGTCAGTTAAATGTTTGCCTTCAGCTCAGGTCTTGATCTCAGGGTCCTGGGATTGAGCCCCACATTGGGCTCCCTCTCAGCAGAGGAGCCTGCATCTCTCCCTCTTCTGCCTCTCCCCTCCGCTCATGCACTCTCTCTCTCTCAAATAAATGAATAAAATCCTAAAGAATTTTTTGCAAGTTGGCTATAGGAGTAACAGCAAGGGTGGCCACTCCTGGTTTCATTGCTTAGATCTTCTTCATTTGCATTTTGGCTGTCAGAGAAAGAGTCCTGTATTGGTTGCTGGTTCACAGCATATGCTGCATTTTATTGTATTGCTTCCCGACTCTGCACGGCAGTGTCTTTGAGGTGGTGCCACAACTGAGTTTTAACAGGCCACTGCAATTTTCTAGAAGGTCAGCTGTTTCTGCATAATAGCGAAACAGTAAGAACAGTGAATGGCAAGGGCACAAGTCCATCGCCTTACTCATTCTGCCGAAATGAGTTTCTTTTCGAGAAGCAATGTTATGTGGGAGCAACATTATGATAACAACAAAGGCATTCAGTAAGTTCAGGGATGATGGTCCAGCAGAAGCTTTGGGGACCGAGAAGGAAAATCCAAATCTAGAGCAAGTCTATTTGAGTGAGGACAAATTGCTGACCCTTCATTAGACGGGGCCCGATGTAATCTAACTGCCACCAGGTGTCTGGCTGGTTCTCTAGGGAATGATGCCATATTGTGAACACAGTTTCCATCTCTGATTTTGGCAGGTGGGGTATTTAGCAATCATAATAGCCTCCAGAGGGATGTGCTGTTGAATCAAGGCATAAGTTCAATCTCTGTCCTAGCCATGGAGCTCAGGAGCTGGGGGAGGTAGAGAAAGAGGCTGACTTGTCTAGGCTGGATTCCCTTCTCTGCTTGGTTAGTGAGACAACGTCTGTAGAGGTGTCCTTTGGTAAAATGTTGAATGGAATACAGGGTATCTTCTTCAGACTCTGCTCATTCTGACAAGTTCATCTCTCTACCTGTTCTTCAGAGCTTGTTGCCACCACTTCCCTGATCCTACTCCTTCCAAAAGCCTTCGCTCATGGAGCCAAGCCATTGATTATGGCTCAGGAGTCAATGCGGATCTGTACCTCTGACCCATCTCTTTGCAGGCATGGTTTGATCCTGCAGATTGAGCTTTCCTTCTCAGCCAAAGAGGTCCCTTCTCTCCTGTCCGACAGTCAGTCTTCCCAATATGAACTCTGCAGTGTTCTCACCCAGGTGTTTCACTTATAAAGGAATGTGGGGTCTGCAAGTTCTATTTCCACAACCTTGCATTGTCCGCTGCTCCCCATCCCCCTCCAGATTCATAACCTTAGGCAGAGCTCAATGCATTCCGGGGACATGAGCATAAGAAATAGTTGTTGATCATCTCAGTTGCTGTACACAGAAAGGCGTGATTCACAGCAGAGTTTCTAGAAGCTGCCCCAGAGACCCATGCTTGGTGTCTGCCACAGCCTTGTGCCTGCCTGCTTGCTGGAGCAATGATAGCTTCCGCTTCTTCCTACCTTCCAAATCGTTTAGGATTGCTGCTCATTGGAAGATGTAAAAAGCAAACAATGCTGGCAAGCGAGTCTGGGACATATGGTTTGTGACCTTCTGCTCCTGTGCCATATGGGAGAACTTAGCAGAGTAGAGATAGCGACACTTCCCGACTGACAATATCCAGCTCAAAGCACCTGGCAAGCAGCACCCTGCAGTCATGTGACAAGAAGGCGAAGTAGGGATAGAGAAGGAAGGAGGGTTTCTGTGAGCTAGCTATGAGTGAATTGAGGAAGGAGATAAAGAATACACCTGGAATTGAAGGGGAGGTTTACCATCACTAGAAAGCTTTCATGATTGTTCTTGCTTGAATGGGCAGTTTCCAAGTATAGAACAAGGGTATAACTGGTCCTTTAAAAATGGCTTACATCCTGCTGGAAATAGTTCCTAAAAATGAATAAATTTCCAGAGATTCCTCGAAAGCTGTCAAGGGAAACAATTCTCCATGGGATTTGTTAGAGTGGTTTGGGTTTATAGAAATGCCAGAGTCTTTCTCTTGCTGATGTGTTTTCTCTTAGGCATGAAATATGTTCCAGTGAGAGCCAGAAGAGTGATAGAGCCAAGGAGTGAGCAGGACACATGTGTTTGTTAAGAGGTTTGACAAAGCATCCAGAAGGGGGCATCTGTTATTAACAGTGGGAGCTAAATTGCACTCTTTTGTTTCTCTTGGCACAAACTTAGAAATGAACCCAAATGTCCCCTTTGGTATGATCACTGAAATGTGAGTTCTCTGGAAAAGAAGAGGGATTTACCACTTGAAATATGTGTATTTTCTTGGCATAATACCCAGAATATCTGAATTATAAATAATGCCTACATGATTATTCCCGATTCATATTTTAACCCTCAATATTGCATAACAGGGAGAATGTTGGCAATGTTTTGGCTTATAATAAGAGGAGCAAAGATTCAGAAGCAAACTCACCTCTACCGGAAGGAGCCCTGATACGTAGCAAAACCCTAATCCGCCTTCATCTGCGGGCTGAATGAACTAGAGAGTATGGATATGTGTCAAGGTTCTGTTTTTAGGAACTAGGTCAGCTCATTGGGAACTTTTCACGAATGACGGGGAGCCTATACCCTGCAGCTGCAGAGTCAGAGGGAGAGGGTGAATGATGGGTCCTGGTGAGGCCCAGTGGTGCAGGAAGACGGTATAGCAGGTGGATCTAGAGGGAAACATGGGAGGTGCAAGGAAGGACAAACCCTGAGGGTTTCTGGAGGAGAGTGAACTATAATGTTCAAGCAGTGGGCTGGGGAGAGGACTTCACAGGTCCTGGGCTTGCTTGTCCAAGTTGTGTCTGTGGAGGTTGAGTTGGCAAATCAAAGTCCCAGGGCCAGGGCTGCTAGTGCCTGGAGACCTGGTTGTGCCCAGGAAAGGTGCCGCAGGGCAGCTCTGAGCCACCAGTGGTGAGTGTCCTCCTTCTGCGTCTCTTCTTCGTTAATGTCCCTTCTATGACTGCTTCCTCCAAGGTCGGCGCTTGTCAGCTGAGTTCCAGCGTTCTGGATGTGGGGAGTACATGGTCTTGGCCTCTTCTCAGTGTGCTGTGACTCACCTCACCGGGGGTAGGGCCTGCCAATTTTAAACTATCTGACTCTGGCTGGAGGCCATTCCTAGCCAAGAAAAGCATCTTGTTGAAGTAGGTGATTGTACCCATGTGGGTGACTTTGGTTCCAAGCGACAGAAACTCAACTCAAGCCAGCTTGCCTCTCTTTGCCTCACATAACTGAAGAGGGCAGAGACAGATCTAGGTTCGAATGCATCAGGAGATGCTTTTCAAAAGCAAGGGGGGTAGGGTGGAGCATAGTGAAATGGGCGAAGGTGGTCGAAAGGTAGGAACTTCCGGTTATAAAAGAATGAAGTCCTGGGGATGTAATGTACAGCCAGGTGACTACCGTTAATAAAACCACATTGTATATTTGAAAGTGGTAAACAAAACAAAGCAAGGACAGCAGAAGACAGAGAAACAGATGATGTCATGACTCACAGGGACTCACACACCCTCTCTCACTCATCTGTGAGGATCTCCGACTTGTTATCGCTTTGGGGAAGGTTTTCTACCCGTGGCTGAGGGTTTACAGTTTCATGAGCTCAGGTCCACAAGTAAAAGTATGTTTCCTTTTCCTTGTGGTCTTGTTTAAGTCCTGAGACTGAGCCTCTTTGGACCAGGTTAGAACCTATGGGCATCCCTGGTATCATCTCTGTGGCTGGAGAGATTCGATGTTCTGAACAGCCAGGTCTGACCCATGTACCTGCTTCCAGAGACAGGGGCAGAATTATTAATCTGCAAATGGGGAGGGTGGATGGTTCCCTGAAGTAAATTAAGGTTCTGTTAGTGGAAGAAAGGGCAGGAAAAAAATGTCAACTGGATGGGGAGCAGCAGCAAGAAGTTAGGCCGATGAGGTTGACTCAGAAAGCATCTAGAAGAGCAGGGGCAAATCTCAACCATGACTATCACTTGGTTGGAATGACTGCCTGAAAGGTGGTGTTGAGAAGGATTCTGAGGCTGTCTCAGTATGCAATAACTGGTAAGCGGGGTCTGTCCTGGATGTGGAAGGGAGCCCTGGTGATCTAAGGGCCATGTATTAGCCAACCCTGATGTGGAAGATGGCTGTATTTGGCCACCCACATTACTAAAGCCTTGAAAACAAGAAAGTTCTTTTTTTTCCTCTGAGAAAGATAACATGAGATTGTAAATACATTTTCCTGTTGATGGTGAATAAAATATTTATATCTCCTGCTTTGATGATGGTCCCAGGATATCCCACTACCCTTTTCCTTTTGTGGAAATCAAGGTAATGCAGAGAACCTGGCAACCATTGTCAAGATCTGGGTAGAAACCGCCTCACGATGCCTGGGGAGTACTTGCATGCCTCTGCTTCTGACACAATTACATTGTGAAAGAGCCAATTGTGTGAATGATGTAAAATGTTTCCGAGTGGATTTCTCATCTTGACAAACTCCTCTGCTAACTGCCAGGGAGCACGGATCTCTTTGGCTGTTGAAGGAAATAGGCATTAACGATGCTGAGAAGTTGGGGCACCAACAGCCTGAACCCCTCTGCCCCCTGCCCAGTACAATCAGCTTAATCTTCCCTGGCACTGCCCCTGCCACCCCCACCTCCAACTTTGGGGCCTCATTATACATGCCCTTTAGGCCCACGTTTTCTCCTTTGTACCTCTGACCATCCTAATGAAGACAGTTAGCTTAATTTTTTACCACTGCTGCTCAAGGACAAGTCTGTTTCCCCTGATGCTGTAGTAGTTGAGGCCCCCAGGGATTGACCACCAGGACTGGGGCTCAGCGAGATGTTTTCGGGGTGCATTCTCAGCACCACCCCTGAGGGTCTGTACTTGGCATGAGGACACAAAGATAAGCATCACTGTCCCTGCCCTCCAAGAATGTTGAGTCCATGAGCGAAGACAGTCTCCATCAAGGAGTACACTGTCATACAGAACACTGAATTCAAAATGAAGGGTAGATCTGTAGAGGTTGCCCAGAAGAATCAATAATGAACGTAGGCTTGTCCTCCTTGCCCAAGTGCACAGTCACCCGGTGACGTTGGCAGGACCTTTATTTATCATTCCCACTTACTGGACATAGGCTTTCATTCATTATTTTGCTTTCTTCTCGTACCTGCTATGGGTCAGGTGTGTGGTTAAGGGCTGGGGATACAGAGGTGAGTAAGCTGTCCCTGCCACCCCTGTTTGAGGAGCTCACCTGTACCTCTGGAGAGACAAAGGTACTTAGTAAATGGATCTGGGGGTGCAGCTGAACCTTCTTTCCTCTATTTCAAGCTCTCTCCCCCAAAATCCCCTGAATTGTGTATTTCACAGCAGGGCAACCGCAAAGATAAGGCATTCCTAAAATGATCCACTTTTGAAAGCAGCACAGGGTATTTTGCTGTCAGATTTTTCTCTGACGGTTTTCAGAGGCTTTGTCCTGAATGAAGGAATGAATGAGTATAACCCCTGACTATACAAATACAAATGCAGATAGAAGCTACCGGTGAGGAGATACTTGGCGAACACAGCAATCTGACTCTCTCAAATTCTCTTGGCTCAAAGGGTTGTTGATATATTCTTGAAGAATTTTTAAAGAAAGTCCAATAAACACCATCCTTCAGAGTTATGTTTACAAAGCCATCTATTATGTATACAAAGAAGATCCCAGGGAAGGAATCTTTGGATTCTGTAGGCACTGCATGGAACCCTGTGGTGCCACTAGCAGGCACCCCACAGGACAGCTGGAACCCAGCCCCCAAGATCCTGGGGAGACCTGGGCTTCTGCCACCTCCCCTTCCCTGGGCAGAACACAATGGAGGGGCCTCCAAGCCTTTCTTTCCAAGGCCATTAGAAATGACATTACAGTTATTTTTCTGAAATCACCTAATATGTCAGTTATGCCAATGATTTGTTCAGACTCATTTTTACCACTTCCCTGAAAAGTTGTTTATAAGGAGATTTCTCAGCTGATACAGAGAATATTCTTATTCTGTTCCTCCAAGATTAGGCTGTCCTAGCTAGAGGCCAGAGGGGGTGATGGTTAGCCCCTATCAGCACCTGCAGAGAAGACCGCCTGGCTGGGCGCACAGAGGGCTTTCTGGACAGCCCTCGATCCTGCGACCAACACACACCTGGTCCCGGAAGGGCGGGACCGTGCTGTTCTGGGCGGGGCCGGCACGTCGCTTTGTCCTTTTCACGTACTTCTCTCTCCCCTTGGGGGCTTGGAGGAGCTTTGGGGAGCAGAACAACACAACATAAGGCTGGATAGAGTTGGAATGGGACATAATGTGCCTAATTAACCTACCTTGGGACTCAAGGAAAGCAAAGAACCCTTTGCACAAAGCCAGATAGTTTTGGCTCTCTCCTCCAGAGCATACTGTTTGGGGTTATTTAGGGTCAGTTTTGCTAAGTCCATTTCAATTAAAAAAAAAATTTTTTTTTTATCTTTCCACTTGACCCAATACTGCCTTTATGAAAGTTAAGATGGGGTTTGTTAGGGCGCCTGGGTGGCTCAGTGGGTTAAAGCCTCTGCCTTCGGCTCAGGTCATGATCCCAGGGTCCTGGAATCGAGCCCCACATCGGGCTCTCTGCTCCGCAGGGAGCCTGTTTCCTCCTCCTCTCTCTCTCTGCCTGCCTCTCTGCCTGCTTGTGATCTCTGTCTGTCAAATAAATAAATGAAGTCTTAAAAAAAAAAAAAAAAGATGGGGTTCGTTAACTTTATCCTATCATCATCAGCTAATATCTAGCACCATAGGATTTTAGATGAAAATTTGCCATCCTCTAGAGTCCATGCCCGCCATGGAACAGCCACTGCCTTATCACGAGCTCCTCCCTTAGCAAGAAGCTTCCTGTTTCCAGAATCTTCTGCAGTGAAGGGCCACGTGTATGAGTGAATAAATGAGAGCCAGACAGTTTGTGAGTGGGACCTTTCAATACTGCGGCCTCTAATATGCAACTGTGGGATTCTGTAAAGGGAAGTCTCTGGGTTCAGAGTTTGGTTTTCACACTTAGCACTTGTGTATCTTTGTGCCGTTTTTAAAAGGCTACTTATTATCCTGGGAATGCAAGCTTTTCTTGCAGTGTTGCTGCAAGGAGGCTGGGGCTTGTCAGGGATGCTGCCCTCCTCCCTGCCATGTCTTCCCTTATGAAAGAAACATAAATAAAGCAGCTAAAATGTATCTTCAGGAAGTAAAGATCAGAATTCAATTTAGTGCTGCAAGGGGTCATTTGAACTTTGGGACTACCCTTTCTCTGGCCCAAAACTATTTAGATTTTCAACAAAAAATGCTAGAAATGTGTTTTCTTAATGTTTTTCACATGCACATCATTATTGCAGAACTTGGCCTTGACCTACGTTTGAGTGTCTACTCTGGTTACACAGCCATGGCCCGTGTTAAGCTCTGGAATGGATGCAGAGCCAGTTTAAATTAAGTCCTGTTTATGGTCAAGTATGCACAAAGGCTTGGACTGGCTGGTTGTCATTGTGTCCCTCACAGGTCTTTGTTGTGATATCACTCTTCTTGTCTAGAACTAGGGTTCTGGTACTCCTGCCCACTGGGGTGAGAATGGTCATGCTAGCTTTTTTAGAGGGGCTGTGCTTTTATCCCCTGATGATCCCCACCTGCCAAAGCTCTGTTGGTTCTCCACTGGCTTTGGTCACTGATGTCTTCTCTCACTGGCCTCTGACTGGTGGTCTAGCTTTTGTCAGGTGGCATTGTCATGATCTTCAGGCGTGGAGTTGGCCACTACTTTGCAGCATCTCCAAGTTGGAGATCTGCCCTCCTCCTCTTCCTTGGAGTGGACAGCTTCTAAAGAGGGTGAGATTTGTGTGTCTGGGTTGCTTCCTGAGACTGGCAAACATGTCCTATCTACCACTGGTGACCTTCTCTAGGCCCAGGGGGCACTGAAGAATCTCTCCGACCCCAACCTTGGCTCTGAGGAGAACTGAGGGGGACTTTTGCCCTGTTCTGATCTTGCTCTGCCACTCTGACATTTCCTACCTATGGCTAGAGTGGTGCCATGTTGGATATGGGGATTCTCTGGGGGCTCTTGAAAGTTTTTCCATCTGTGTCTGGGAAGGCCCAAAACAAGTTTCATTTTTTAGCATTCTTGCAAAACTTGTCTGGGATTCTGGTTCAGATTTGATCACATATGTACAGGAGAGAAGGGAAAGGAGTAGAGGACAGAATTCTTCTCTTTTCCTTTCTTCCCCACTCCTTCCTGTTTTGACAGGAACTTTTTCTGTATCACAGCCTTTTTCCTGGGGTGGCATCTACCTTCTCCCTCTCCTGGCACCAAGATGACAGGAAATAAAATCCACAAAAATGAAAAGACCAAGATATCCAAAATACCAGAGATGTTTCCCAAATTATCCTTGTTACTAAAGCAAGTTTAAGGTCAAAGGAGAGCAAGCAGTCCCTGCCACTTCCTTTGGGAAACAAGATAGGGAAGCCCCTGGAAGGCTGGGATTACCCATGGCCTCGTGATTGACCTGGTTGAGATCCTTCTCCGCACTCCCTGGCCTTGTCCCTGGTATACATTCATACTTTCTTCCTGGGAGCTGTTAGCTATCACCCAGCTGAACATTCTTTCCTTGGCGCCTTATGTGAAGAGGCCATGTGTGCTTGGTTGAACAATTCTGTGTTCAGATCACCCCTTCTGGGGACATGGGCTAGTCTGAACAAATAGAGAAGAGGACTTGAGAGATACTTGGGCTTTCTCTTACCTACTGGGGGACACTGAGTGAGGCACTCAGCTTGACCGAACTCTCCATGTCCCCCAGCAGTCCTGGAAAGGTGAGGAGCTGCCAAGAGTACATTCTTTCTTGGAAGGTGAGCTAACAGGCAAGGGAAGTGGGATCTTTTGGGCTGTTAGGACTTTTCCATGACAAACTAAATTGTAGTTTTCTGTTTTGTAACCATTTGTTTGATGTCATTTTTACAGAAGCTCTACTTTTTTTTTTTTTTTTAAGGACACTTTTTCATGTTGCAATTTGTCTTGTGATTCCTTCCTTATTATTTCCTGCTCCTGCTACTGAGAGCTGGCTTTCCACAGGTGCTCCTGGAGCCCACTGCCATCCGTCAGAGTGTTTTCCTCTGAATCTGTCTCCGAGGGGAGCTCCCAGGATGTCCCCCTTTTGTCAAGATATGCTGAGATGACATTAACAGACGATGTCTCACTGTTAATCCACGTGGAGATGGAAACTTCTGACTGCTTCTCTTTGCCTCTCTCTGATGCCATTATACTCTGTGCTTGATACAATCTGATGCTATGGATGCTGCAAAACGTGAGAAGATCACAATGCCCCTTTCTTTGGAAAGTTACACAAGTTCCTTCCAATTTTGGAGGCTGCTTTTCTTCCACAAAAATTACCTGGAGAGTGGTTGATCATCTTCTCTTGAGACAGCTCTAAAGGGAGAAGGGAGATAGAACTGTGTTATTGAGTGCTACTCGGCTGTATTCCAGCAATGGGAGGAACACCTTGCCTGCGAACTCTCGGCATTGATGGAGAGGGATCAGGAGGCTCAAGGGGAGCCTGGAGAAGCAATGCAACCCCCTGCAGGGCTCTGGTTCCCAGACATTGGGTAAGTTGCCCTGTCATTTCTTTTCTTTCTTCCCATTCATTTCTTGGAAGTGAAAGGTCATCAATGCTAATAAAATATTAGCTTTTTAAAAATTACCATATAATGTATTTTTTGTTTCAGGAGTGCAGGTCTGTGATTCATCAGTCTTACAGAGTTCATGGTGCTCACCATAGCACATACCCTCGCCGACGTCCATCACCAAAATACTAGTTTTGGTAACTTTGGAATCAATGACAATAGCAGCCACCATTGGTCGGTATTGAGTCTGCATGAGAGTTGCCGGCCCCGCGTTGCACTCACACTGGTCTTATAGGACAGAGAGTATTATCTGCATTGTATAGAGGGAAAGCGGACCTTGGAGAAACCTAATTATTTGTTTAAGAACACTGAGTGCACAAAAAAAAAGCGAGTCAGGATTCAAACCCAGGGCTTTCTGACTTCACAACACGTCCTGTTTCCTGCATTTTAAGCCCCATCTTAATTCCCTTTCATTGCAAGTCTTTTCTCCGTCTTTGGCCTCTCTTGTCAGGGAAAACAGTATTGCTTAGATTTTCATTAAGAGGCGTAAGAAGAAATGGGTGACAATTTTGAACAGCAAGATTCTGGAATAGATGGAACAGCATGGGGCGTTCGAGATCTCGAATAGACACACACACACACACACACACGCATTTGTTTATTTTATTACGGAAAGAGTAGTTGATTTCATTTGCATTGCGAAAGATTCAAATCATGCAAAATTATACAGAAAAAAAAAATCACCTGAAGCCCTGGGGAGGCTGTGAAAGAGGACAGATGTCTATGCACTACCGTGGAATGACTGATGGGAGGAGGTGTCCGGGGTGCAACCTTGGGGTCTGTATTTTAAACAGTCTGCGCTGGTGATTCTGATTCCCAGTCCAAGCTAAAAAAATCAAGACCTCTTCTAGGCTGAGACAAAGGATTGCAATAACGGTCATGCTCCTGGCCTTCTGTGGGAGTCCAGATGGCTCTTGTCCCTTTTTCTGATTCCTTCTGACTTGAGCACTCCCTTTCTGAGTGGGAAAGGGGGCTGTTAGTGGCATGGGGAGAGAAGTACTGGAAGGGAAGCATGGAAGGGAGGCATGGAGAGAAGTACTGGAAGGGAGGCATGGAGTGGGTGTGGAAGGCTCCATGTGTCTTGCAGTTCCATTCAATGCCTTGAGATCCAGTATCTGGAATTTGTATGGAAAAATTTGATAATCTCCATTTCCAGGCAACGGCATCATCTTCATTCTGAGATGTAGCACAATATGGTGGAAAGAATGTGATTGAAAGGTCAGACACACATGCAAGGAACTGGGCTTTTCCCTTAACTGGTTGTGTGGGGACCCCGCAGGAGACTGTGGTCATAACATCAATCTTTCCCATTTGAATCCAGTCCTTCCCTCTATCTGGGCAAGTCACTTAATCTCTCTGAGCCTCAAAGTCTTCTTTTGTGAAACAGGAATGGGAGTGAATAATTATTGATTAACATTTATATAAGAGTTAACTGAGATAATCTATGAAAAGTTCTTGATGTGGTTGGTGCCTGAGAATTCCATGCATTAATTATCTCGTGCAAGAAGTTAATTTTCTTGGGGCGCCTGGGTGGCTCAGTGGGTTAAGCCGCTGCCTTCGGCTCGGGTCATGATCTCAGGGTCCTGGGATCGAGTCCCACATCGGGCTCTCTGCTCAGCAAGAAGCCTGCTTCCCTCTCTCTCTCTCTCTCTCTCTCTCTGCCTTCCTCTCCATCTACTTGTGATCTCTCTCTGTCAAATAAATAAATAAAATCTTTAAAAAAAAAAAAGAAGTTAACTTTCTTTTGAAAATTACCTACAAAAACATACCAAATGTGCCTCGTTCATTGTAGGTATGGTAGGTAGGAATAAATTATAGTTCCCTCTTCCTTTCCCCTGAATATACCAGACTACAGGTAAGATTTTTTTTTTTTAAGATTTTATTTATTTGACAGAGACACAGTGAGAGAGGAACACAAGAAAGGGGAGTGGGAGAGAGAGAGAGAAGCAGGCCTCCTAATGAGCAGGGAGTCCAATGTGGGGCTCAATTCCAGGACCCTGAGATCATGACCTGAGCCAAAGGCAGACGCTTAACAACTGAGGCGCCCCTACAGGTAAGATTTTTAAGGCTAAGTCAAGGTCCTCTGGCTTCAGCCTAAAGAGAAGGCACTTGAAATTTGCAGTCTTTGTACACAGAACTCCTTCCCTTTGACTCTGCAAGGTGACAAAAAGTCATCCTCAGGCAAACAAACATTCAACACTCTGCCCGGACCCAAGGAAGGCAAAGTCTTTCAAAAACTGTAAATAGCGGGAGGAAAGCATCACTTTGGTAAAGTAGAAATGCCAGCTTTCCTCAGCTTAAAGAGAAGGATCTATTCTATAGTCATTTCAAGGAGACTTGCAGAGGATTATAATTGGTGCAAGTTATAGAAATGATTCATGGATACTTAGGTTATTTAACTTGACTGCTGTCCGGGAAAGATACCTCGGCTGACTGAAGTGTAATGGATGCAGGTAGACGAAGTCTGAGGTTGTTCCTTGACCTTGTCTGCATGTCTCTTGATGTGCATAAAAGAACCAAGGTATAAAAGAAAGACCAAAAACCTGCCCCCGCCCCCGCAGCAACTTGGGGTTATAGAGCGGTTTCCTGCCTCTGAGTCACATTTGAAATGAAGCTTTTCAAGCTCTTCT
Organism: Lutra lutra; assembly: GCF_902655055.1. NCBI lineage: Eukaryota > Metazoa > Chordata > Mammalia > Carnivora > Mustelidae > Lutra > Lutra lutra. The sequence continues at coordinate 107,263,949 of NC_062280.1, forward strand.
CTGTAAGCTTGCTCCTTTCTCTTTAATCAGTGACTGCTAACGGTGGGGGCCTTTTTGGCCAGCCCATCCATCCTCACGGCTCTTGACAGGCCTGTTGGCCTGCAGAAGTCTCAGATAGAGGTGCGACTGTCCTTTTTTGGAGCTGTCCTGAGAAATAGATCATCGGCAGTCTCTGTAACCCACGCTGATGCAGAGCGCCTGGTAAGAATGTGTCAAATTAGCATAGCCTTCAAAAGGAGAGGAATCGGACATTCAGCTCTGTGTTTGGTAACATGGATTATGCATTGGAGAATAAAGGAGGCATGGGACTCTAATATGTAAGCGTCAAAAACAACTGACTCAACCCATCACCCTGTGACTTGGCCATTATTCCTGACTAATGGCTAATATGCTTGTGGAAAAGCACCACCACTTCTGGTAGCTGCTTTTCAATTCTGTCCAATGCTGCACGATGACATTCAAGGTGTAAGTCGATGGAAAAATGCCGAAAGACAGAACAATAGTTCTTCTCTAATGCAGAGCTGGCCCTTAGTGTACATTGACTTGGCAGTCATTTCCTTGGTACGGCGAGAGGGGCTCCAAAGTCCCCAGTGGTAAGCATTGTTGCTGCCTATGCATTTTGAGTTTCCCTGTCCAATATCCATCCCCCCACACATAGGTCCTAATAATTATGCCAGTATGTTTTCCCCAAATAAACTGAATGTAATCTCCTAAGACTTTTCTAGGTGCTGTTGGATCCACTAGGCCAGCAGGTGGTATCACCTACCTACCAGATGCCTGACTTGGTAGGATTGAGAACCATCACCTGCATTCATGGCTGCCTCCGCTCTGTTCTCTTCCCCATCCCCCTTGGCGAGCACTCGTTGCTAACCTGTAGTAACTTTCTGTCCCTGGTGCCTGGATCCATTCCATCTCCCAGACCAGATTATCCCATGATGATAGACTGGTATTTCTGGCCCTGTATGGGCTGTGTCTCTGCCAGTTACCCTCCTGGGGTCTGGGGAAGACATTACCTACTCAGCATCAGCACTTACTGACCCATGAGTTACGGCGCCCTTGGCTGTACACAAGAGAAGACAGTGACCCACATTTGTTGGAATGATAAGGGAATCTATTTCTGCGTATAACAAGAAGTGAATAGTAGGGCAGCTCCAGGCCTCCTATGAAGAGAAGCTCGATGATGACCTCAAGAGGAGTCTCCCTCCACATTCTGCCATCCTCAGCACGCCACCATTGCCCTCAGAATGTGCTCCCAAGATGGCACTGTTTTCCAGGCATCACATTCAGACCTAGTGATGCCCAGGGGAAGACAGACACCATCTCTTTTAAGGTCTCTTTGTGAAAGAGAAATGACTTCTTTCCCAGGACCCACTCAGGACCTCTCTGCCTGTGTCATTGGCCCGCTGATCCGCGGGCTGCCTACTGGCCATGCCCAATAGGGGGAGGAGACCACTGTAACGGAACTGAGCAAGATCCACCTTCCCCTGGGGCACAAGCTAGAAGAATCCTGTTACTGAAGAGGATGAGGCAATCAAGAGTCTTTACGCTGACTGTGCGATCTCCGACAAGGCATCTTCCCATTTTGAGGACTAGTTAGGATCGCACCGCCCCCTTTGCCTGACTAGCAGCAATGGCCTGGGTTCGCACTGACTGCTGAACTCATGAGACACAGTAGGCTTTACTCAGACCACTTTACTCTTAAGTGTAAGAAAGGATGTGCAGGAGGCAATGTTCACCAGTAGTACAACAAAGATCTTGGGGGTCCTCAGGCTTCCAACGATCCCCAAATTGTTGTATACTTGACACATTCATGGTCACAAGATAAGGCTGCGTGCATGCAGACAGCAATCAGTTCTGGGAACTGTGACTTTTACATCCTGCTACACCCGGCTCAGGGACCAGCGTCCATTTGTAACAGATTACCCTGATGCAGGTTTGCCTACATGGACTTCCATTTTATCCCAGCCTTTGGCTGGAGTGCCCCACCATTGGGTACCACGGGAGTGGATTTCAATGAATGACTGAGAGTCAGCTTTTCTTGAGCTTTGCTGGGTAATATGCTGAATAGAAATGAGAATGGTCCCTGTTCTCAAAGGTACACAGTCTTAAGGGGTGCGGTAGAGTAGATTACTGCTCAGGTAGTACTCACTTCCCTGCCCACAGACTTCGGCCTTGGCTATGTGACTTGCTTCAGCATGGAGAAGGCCGATGGAAGAGTTCAGTACCCCAATTCTGAGCCGAGTGTTTCTGCCTGTCGTCACACTCTGTGTACCCCAGGAAGCCTGGTGGGCCCAGGAGGATGAGATGCATGGAGCAGACCTGGACTGAGTCTGTGGACCAGCCAATCCAGCAGGACCCCCGCCCCCTCCTCTCAAGGAAGGAGAAATAATACTTCCTGTTACACCAATGAGATTTTGTTGTCTTAGCAAACATTGGTGTCTGGGGAGACACGATGATGACTGAGTATAACAGTAGTATGATGGGTGGGAGGAGGCGTGATGACCGGGGTCTTTACTCAGGCTCAGCTGCAGCTGTGCCTGTCCTCACACGCATGCCCCCCCCGGAGCTCCCTGCTGTAGTTAACTGGGTTATTCACTGAGAGACATGACTGTCTCTTCCACGTCCTATTGTTTAATTCTCCTCACTTATCCTGCACAGTTAGTGCTTCCCTAGCAACCTCCAGGCAAGTCAATTATCGGCCTCCAGTTCAGCTAGGAACGCTGCAATTATTCAGGAAGGATTATCGAGCGGTGCGCATTTACCCTTAAATGTTATAATTATGTCAAAATTTAAATGACAACCTTTTGTCCTCTCTATAGCATTGTGGGAGATCTGAAGATCTTTTATATTTTCTTTTCAAGCACAGTTCAGTCAGTAATGACTCTTTTGTTGGATCTCAATGCTGAAGTAAGTGTGTTAGTAAAGCCATCCTAGTAATTACAGGGAGAACAAGATGTCATTAGGGCAGTGCAGCTGGGGTTTAGAAGGTCATCACTAGGGGCTCCTGGAATGATGAGGTCCCGAGAAGCTGTGAAGACCACATGGTCCAAACTTAGCATTTTATTTGAAGTTCAGAAAAGTGAAGGGACAAGCTTAGGGTCGCATAGCTGTTTAGCCAGAGCTGGGGAATAAGTTTTATGGAGCACCTACCATGTGGCTTCAACTCTGCCCAGGTTTTCTTTGTTATCACATTTTAATCCCAACAACAACCTGTAAGCATCGTGGTACTTTCTATTGTGTCACAGTTGGAGAAACTGAGGCTCAGGGAAGTTACTCTCAAGCCTCCATCCCCATCCCTACCACAGCTCCACAAAGAAGAAAGACGAGTATTCTTTTTTCACTAGCGCATGCATTTGAGACTTCTAAAATGATCTCTAATTTAAGGGTTTCAAATATCATGAGCACTCAACCATTGTTATGCCCTTGATTCCAGTCCATGCCCACATGTCATCATGAGTCACCTGCTGGGCTGCATGTCTTTGCAGTGCAACAGATGCCCAGGGGAGGTCCTACTGCTTACATGACCAGAAAATGGTTTTGCTGGCCTGCCAAGCATATTAAGTCAAAATAGTTACCGAATTTGAAAATTGGGATATTTCATATAAAATCTCAATTTCCTGCTTTCCTTTGAAATGTCTGAGTTTGGCAACACTTAGTTTGCATGTAGGAGGGCATGCCGATGTCTTTACCACATGCCATGACCACAGGTTCTCATTCATCTGGGTCTCACCAGTTTGTCACATACCTGGCCCCCATAAATAGTTGAATCTGCAATTTCTGCCTTTTTTTTTTTAAAAGATATTTATTTATTTGAGAAAGAGAGACAGCAGAGAGAGGAGAGAGAGAAAGAGAAAGCAAGTGCATGAGCATGCGGGGAGGAGCAGAGGGAGAGGAAAAAGCAGGGTTCCCACTGAACAGAGGGCCCGATGCAGGGCTCGATCTCAGGACCCCAGGATCATGACCCGAGCTTAACTAACTGAGCCACCCAGATGCCCTCAATTTCTGCCCTTTATTGTGGTGATGAGGGTGGGCTATTCCTGAGGGGATGAATGGTTGTTTTCTCCTATTCGGGGCTGTTGTTGACTTTCCAGGTGTTTCCTCCAGTTCACTTCAATTGCTTCCTCCACATGCTGGGGGCTTTATTGGGGGTGAGAGAAGAAGAGATACCGTCTTGGTGACTCTCCTCTTTCTGCAGGTGAAACAGGTTTAGCCACATCATAAAATGGCTACCGTAACTGAGTAGTATGTATTTTGGCCAAAAAAGTCATTACCTTGAGATGTCTCTATTCTCTCAGAAATCTGGGGGGGGGGGGCATATTACTTCCAGAGAGCACTTTATCACTCTAAGATCAGGGTACAACCAAAGAAAGTGATGAGGACAAGAGCCACCCCGATAATAGTCATTTGTGGGCCCCTGGGAGCCATGGGTGGGCTCCCAACAGTCTCTGGCTCTGGAGGGGGTGGCCTTATTCTCCCTGCAGAAAGCTGACCTAGGGCAGGAAGTCAGGAAGGCTTTGCTCCTACCTGGGGAACACCACTTTTTCTCACTTTCTATGAATTTTTTGTCAGGTAGGTCTTCATGGAGCAACTTCTTTTAACTATGCACCATCTTTCTGCTATATCGAGTGTGTCTTTTGTGAGATGATTATTATGACCCCCATTTTTCTCCAACAGGCCCATGACACAAGGAGTACATTCCCAAGTGTGAGATTCCTCTGACGTGGTCAAAGTAATGAAATCAAATTCCAAAAACTACCATGAAACTAAATTAAAAGGCATATGAAGTAATTTTTCCTCACATTGGGTTTTAGAGTATGAGAGATTAGGCTCTAAACTCAGTTCTGTCATTTTTCCACTATGGGATTTTGTTCTCTTAGCATCTCTTTCTTTCCTTCCTCTCTCCTTTGTCCCCCCACCCTTTCCTTCAAATTGGTTACTACTTATCTAAATTGTTGGGATAAAAAAGGTATGCTTTCAAGAAGAATTTGAGGGTGGCAAAGATAATGATTTAGAAAAACTGAATCTTTAATTTATAGATCAAAATTTTCTGCTTTTTTACTCCCTACCAACATTCTGAGAGGAGGTAGGACTCCTGCTTTTATATTTGCTTAGAGAGAAACTATTTAAATACCTTCCTTAAGATTCAATCCGTTGTGTGATTTGGTAAAAATCTGGGCCTGGGACCCATGTCTTGAACTTATTCCATTCTTTTTTTTTTTTTTAAAGATTTTATTTATTTATTTGACAGACAGAGATCACAAGTAGGCAGAGAGGCAGGCAGAGAGAGAAAGCAGGTCCTTGCTGAGCAGAGTGCCTGATGTGGGGCTCAATCCTAGGACCTGGGGATTATGACCTGAGCTGAAATCAGAGGCTTTAACCCATTGAGCCAGCAGGTGCCCCTGAACTTGTTCCATTCTGAGAAAGTCTATGGAAGTCTAGGACTAATGACATTATGACACCCCTCTTCCCACTACCCAGCACAGACATGTTCTTCAGGGCAACAAACAGCTGAGGAACCACCTGCTTGGGTTGGTCTCTTGTCCTGCTGCTTACTAGCTCCTTGAACTGGGGCAAATTCAGTAGACACCCTGGCCTCAGAGTCTGTATTTGTGAAATGCTTAGGGTAAGGACTGAGTGGTCATATGAGTGAAATCTTGAACATAGAGCCTGGTATAAAAGGTCTCAAACATGACGTTGGTACTATTACTTACTACAGTTGCCAACATTGTTGCTTTGCTATGGAAACCATCATTCAGAGACCCAAAGGAAGACACATGTTGGAGCCTAGAGTGGCAATATCAGCGTTTGGAATGCTACCATTATTGGGAATACAATTGATTTTCTTAGATAATTCTGACTGTATGATGGTGTAATGATTTTATTTATGCTAATTTGTTTTGCTAGTAGAACTATGAATCCTGAAACAATGAACAACCAAAAAAAAAAAACAAAACAAAAACCCCAAACCAAGACACACGTTGTTCTCTTATTGAAGGTAGTAAAGGGGCCTCAAATCCAGAAGGGAGTAATTCTGCCTTGATTTACAAGATAGATGAGTCAAGATTCCTCTCACTCTAGAATAAAATAGAAAATACTCGTGCTTTATGTTAGCTCTTTCTTCCTGGCCCAAAGCTCCCCTGACTTGTAATTTCCTATGGCTTGAGAAGTAAGCACCAGTGTCTACCAGGTTGATGGGTCAGAAATCTGTAGTTAAGCATGGTGGTGAGTATATACTGTGTGTTATTATTATTGCTGCAAATAATTTACACCTAGGTTGATCTTTCTGGTGCACATATTTTTTTGGACTGGGGTTGGAAAGGAATTTGAATGCTTGCAAGTGGAAGAACTGGGCTCCACACTCATGGAGCACCATGAAAGAGTCTTCTGGATTCCGAACTCAAGTCCATACCTGGACATAATGATTACTCTATCATCACTAAAAATAGACAAACCCAGGAGAAGGTAGAGGAAAACTAGGCTCCATAGAATTTCTTCATTTCATTTTCTTCTGAGTGAGACAAGGACACCTCAGTTTGTAGAAGGTGGGACGAACTCAGGGCCCGGTGGCAGGCAGATACACACACACACACACACACACACACACACACACACACACAATATCTCTGCAGTCAAATTGTTTTCAGTACTCCCCGCAGGGAGGAGTTGTAAATGCTATTCCAAACGCATCTCGATCTTCTAAATACTTAGCTCATCTGCTCTCCTAATGGGCTCTCCAAGCTGAGGAGAAGTGATTGCTCCCATTAGTCCTGAATGGAATATCAAATATATTTGATCTTCTAAGCACTTCGTCCCAGAGCAGGCCTCTGAAAATCACCGCAAATTACATTTGGCTTAGGAACTGGGCAGGATTGTTTTCTAAACACCTAAAGCAATGTTTGAAAAGTGTGATTCACAGACCACCTGCCTTAGAACCACTGGCGGCACTTGCTCATTAAAAATGGGTTTTCTGGGCCCCTCCCAAGACCCGCTGAATCAGAAAGTCTGGGGGCGACTCCAAGAAAGCTTTTGGAAAAATCATGAGGGGATTCTGTGCCCATCAGATCGGAGAGGAAGTGGCGACAAAGCTCATCTCACAGCTCAGGATGAGGGAACCCACTTCCCGAACCCGGTGCTTTGCTATGAGTTCTTTCTCCCCAGGTGCATCTGAATTTTTGAATTAAGGTTTTGCAGCTAAGAAATCCAAAAGCGGAAAATGCACCATTTAGAAAGACTCCTCTCCTCCAACTTGCCAGGGTCAGTGTGGCCAGAGGCCTGATTTAACTTGCATAGCAGAGAAGCAAGGAAGTGCCTGGAAATTTTGGCAGCTGTGAGAATGAAGAGGAAAACAGAAATCTTGCTGTCTGCACATTTCTTTCAGGAATATTAACCTCAGTGGAGTTTTTTAAAGGTTTATTTATTTATTATTTTGGAGAGAAAGAGAGCACAGGGGGAGGGGCTGAGGAAGAGGGAGAGAGAAACTCAAGCAGACTCCCTGCTGAGCGTGGAGAAGGACGTGGGGCTGGATCTCAGGACCCCGATATCATGACCAGAGCCGAGATCAAGAGTCTGCCGCCCAAACGATTGAGTCACTCAGGCTCCCCAACCTCAGTGGAGTTTTGAGATGCTCCCAGGATTCATTCATTCATTCATTCATTCATTTTGTGCACTCAGCAAACATGTATTCATTCATTAGCCCTGAGCTAGGAACTGTGATAACCAGCAGGAATACAAAGATGAGCCAAATGGAACCCTTGTATTGTGTGTGTGTGTGTGTGTGTGTGTGTGTGTGTGTGTGTAAGCAGATGACAGGAAGGTGCAATGTGTTCTGTGACAGAGGGTACCGGTGATTGTAGGAACTAAGGGTGGTGAGCCTTCCAAATCAGGCTGGTGCCATTCAAGCCTTTCCAGAAGAGGCCACCCTTAAGTTGAGTTTTGAAGAATGAGTATGTGTTGGCCAAATGCAGGGCAGGGGCAGGGCGAGAGAGGCATCTGAATGAGAGAAAGCCATGTATGCAATGACACGGAGCATGAAGCAGCTTAGGGACTGGGGACTGCTAATCACACTGAGACAGGGGGACTCACAGGGAGCAGGCTGGATGGGCAGGAAGCAGTCAGATCGAAGGAGTTTAACTCTTACTCTGCAAAATGTGGAGAAATGCAGGTGAGGTTGTGTAGGAGCATCCAAAATCAGATGCGTATTTCAGAAAGATGGCTCCATGTGAGTGTGACTCATAAATAGAGGCGAAGAAACAGAAGGCAGCCCTGAGTTAGAACAGTGGTGCTGGGATAGTGGGGAGATGACTGGAAATGTGTGACTTAAACTACAAAATGGTAACCCATTGAATATGGGCGAGGAGGGAGGTGAGGGGTAAGGATGACTTCTGGGTTTCTGCTCCTTGAGTAGCATGGTGGGTGTCACTCTGTAAGAGAAAGGAAGCAAGAAAATGAAGTATTTGTTGAAGGGGAAAGAAGACTATCGAGATTGCTTTTGGACTTGTTGAGTTTTAGGGGTGCCTCGCACCTCTGGGAAGAGATACTCTGTAGTAGTGGGAATCACGGGTTTAGAGTGAAGGATCTGTAAGTGTGGGAGCCCTCGGCAGGAGCCGGAAGCCCTGGGAGGAGAGAATAAGCATGGGGCAGACTTGGAGAGAAGAGGCCAGAAGGGGCAGGACACAACTGTGGGGAGTAGGGAAGGAGGACCTAGGAAGGAGGCTTAGCATGACTGGCCAGAGAGCTGCAACTGGTGACTGAAATGTGCCTGTTGTGTTCTCCACTTATTTCCCTGACAGGGATTCCCATGTAACGGAGCCTTGGTGACTTCTCTGTTCACCGGAACAGTAGTTCCCCCCTTATCCGTGGTTTTGTTTTTTATGGTTTCAGTTACCTGTGGTCAAATGCTGTCCAGAAGTAGTTGATCCTCTTTGTGATGCATTCTAAGGTCAATAGTGGTTTGATGCTCTGTCACTGTGGCCATGTCATTCACCTCATGATGTGGGCATTTTATCATCTGGCAGCATCACACAAAGGGTGAGCACAGGACAAGAAGGTACTGTGAGGGAGACAGAGAGACCACAATCATATAACTTTTATCATCACGGTATATTGTATAATTGGTCTATTTTATGATTAGTTATAGTGTTAATCTCTGGAAGTATCTAATTTACAAATTAAACTTTATCGTAGGTATGTATTCATAGGAAAATTCATAGCATATATAGGGTTTAGTACTATTCATAGTTTCAGGCATCCACTAGGTTACTTTCCCTCTTTTGCTCTCACCTAAGAACACAGGCAGATGCTCTTGGCAATAGAGGGTCCTAGATAACCTCTCTTGTGAGCTCAGTGACTTGAGTGAAGTCCAATGTCCTTGGGACTAGTTGGTATCAGTGACCAAGGGGAGGGGATAGCAAAGAAGAGCTGAGTCACTTCTCTGCTGGGCAGAGGCGTGACTGTGGAAGCTAGAGCCTAGAGCCAGAGGTGGCCATGAGACCACAAGCTGCAATTGTCCATCCCAGACGTTCAAAATACTTAACCCAGTATGGGGGAGGGGTGGTGTAATCTGGCGGACAAGTAATGCCATGGCTTTGGAGTCAGAGCTCCCTGTTACGCTTTCTAACAATGTGACTTTGGGCAACATGTACCATTAGCTTCTTACACCTCAGTTCTCCATCCTACATAATTGAGAGAATACATAGTTCCCAGGGTTGTCCTGAAGGATAAAGCAAGAGAAGGCTATCTGTATGAATCACTCAGCACCGTGCTTGGAATGCAGTAGCAGGTGTTTAGGAAATGACAATAACCTTCTTCCTTCCTTGCTTTTCCTTGTCCCCGGCTGGAGGCATGTGCTGCCTGCAAGAGATTCTAAGATTTGGGGTGGGGCTGGGGCCTACACTCAAGTTCAGGAGATAGACAAGCAGAAGGAGGGTGTTTCAGGAAGAGGAATGGCCAGGGTGTAAGCAAAGAGCTGTGGAAGGTCATGGCGGGCCTGGAGGATGACAGCCTGGCAAGTATGTTGTAGTAGCTGTAACGGTGTCATGAAAGCTTGTGAGAGCCGAGTCCAGAAACATACATGGGGGCCAGATTTTAAACAGCATCAAAGATATATCAAGGAGTTTCATTGTATCCTGTAGACAATGCGGAGTCATGATAGGTTGGGAAATGGGGCGATGTCACTACACCCATGCCTTAGAGACACTGTTTCTTGACCTCTTCCAACAGGGAGCCATGCCCTGACTCCACCAGTGAAATTCTTATGGAGGAGTTTTAGCACCTTGGTGATTTAGGGGGACATAAGCACTGATGAGGGGCTGGGCTTCCCAGGATTCCCACCCATAGGAATTAATAACTGCTTTTAGCTGAGATTCCACCACTGGAAAGCCAGCTGACCACCACTGTGTCAGAGCCTGGTAACTTTGTTCACAGATTCTTGACATCCACTGGACATGTATGCCTTCATCACCTTCACTGTTTTTCTCAAGATGCCTCTTTGTGGTTAGAGAAGAAAGGGAAATCAGTATGTGCTTATTATGTGCCAGGCTCTGTGCTAGGCCTTTTTTCTTGGGCTCTGGGCTTTAATGCTCACAGCCACATTCTGGGAGCGATATTGTTCCCCATTTTACTGCTGTAACACTGAGACTCACAGAGAGCTGGATGAAGCGGTCTGTCCTCTGTCACTCAGGCTACCCATGAAATCAGAATTCAAGCCCAGGGCTTTCTGACTGTGAAGGCCTTGATCTCTTTCCACTTCTATTCCACCCTCTGTCTGGATGCCCAGGCACTGTAAGAGAGCTCCCTGTGCTTACGGTTCTGGGGAGAGGCTGGGAAGCCAGGTGCTGTAGAGGGGTGTAGGGAGCAAGTCTCTGGGGTCGGACCAGCTGTAGACTATCAACCCTCCTCGAGGATTTCTTCTCAGTTCATCTATCTTCATTTGTTAAGGTTTTGCAAAAAGCTGGTGCTTTAACAAAGCTACAGTTCAAAGTCTCGTGGAGACTGAGGGTGGGGTTAGGGTGGTTGCATCTATTTTTCTACTTCATCTTGACCGTGACTTTACCCGTGGCCGTTACTGTCATTTTGTAGACAAGGAAATGCGGTTCAGACAGGTTGCATAAGCTGCTCATAGGCTCAAGGGAACAAGCACAGAACTGGTAAGTAGAGTTGCTGGGATTTAAGCCAAGTGTATGATCTTTCTTCTGTGTTCAACTCCATTTGTTCTTGCAGAAGACTCTTTATCCCTGTCCCTTGAAAGACCCTACAGTTGACTTGTGTGGTTTCTGGTTTGTACCTTCTCTGAGCATGACCCACTAGACAGCTTGCGCCACGCCCTGTGGGGTTGGCTTATGTGTGGTATTTGTAAGGTTGGTTGTTTCCTGCGTGGAGGAGGGGGACAGTTTAGATTGCTTTTCTAAACAGGTAAGATCCGTGATGGTAGGATGTTTATTCAATCAACAGATACGGGTTGTGTACCTACTGTGTTCCAGACACCATTTTGGGCACCAGGAAAATAGTCATGGACAAAATAAACACTCTGCTGTTTTCCCCAAGGCTTTATTTTGGTCAGAAGATAGACAATTTAACTAACCAAAAATTTACCAACTAATCAGCTAACAAACATGCACCCTTTGCTAGAGGAGGGAAACTGCCATGGAGAAGACAAATAAACAAACAAACAAACAAGAAAGGGGATGGAATCATCTTTGGGGAAGGAGTTTACAATTTACAAGGGATGTCCAGAGGCAGCCTAGTGATTAGGTGACATCAGAACAAATTGTGAAGGTGATAAAGGATAGGAAACAGAAATAATGGGAGGAGAAGTCTAGGAAGAGTGTTCCAGGTAGAGGGAAGTGCAAAGGCCCTGAGGTAAGAGGTGAAGTTCTATTTATAGAACGGTGATTTGGACTGAATAGGGCAGTCCTAAGAGGTGACAAGGTGAGGCAGGTGTTGGGGAGCTCTGGGAGAACAACTGAACATGAGTTGTTTTGTTGAATTTTTCTTTTATTATGAATGAAATTGGAAGTTAGAAGAGGGTTCTGAGCCTGAGAGAGACATGACTCCAGTTATATATTAACAGGGCTGCTTTGCAGGTAAAGGCCAGGAGTCAGGAAGCAATTGCAATAACCAAGGCCAGTGGTTAGTGCCCAGGACCAGATCTGCCTGTGTTCTTTGGAAAGCATTCTCCTTCTCCAGCTCATAGAAGAGTGCTTGGCAGATTGTAGGTGCTTGATAAACATTTGCTAAAACCAGAACGCAAGAAGGCCAGTGTCGTGTTGTGGCTGAAGAACGTGGCCATTACTGTGCGAGTTCAAGCCCCAGCTTTGCCGCTGTGAGGTGCACTGCTGTGTGTGACCTCCTCTCCCCGTACCTCAGGTTCCCGAGCTGAAAATGGGAATAATGACAGCGTCGAGCTCACAAGCTTTGCCTGAGGATTGCACACGGTGTATGTCACGTGCATGCAAGAGGCCGCGCCCCACGTCAGTGCTCAAGAGACATCAACAATCACCAAGGTAAGAGCAGGCGTTATGTTCTGTGCATTTGTTGAAGAGCTAAGGGAAATGTTGAGAGGAAAATACTAGAAATATTTGTGCAGTATTTGGAAATGTGGGAAATTCAGAGTATTTCTTTTGCTATGTTTTCATTCAAGCAATTGCAATTTTTGCCTACCGTCATTTTTCTTTCCTGTTATGCCATAAGATTTTCTTCTTGGTGACATAAATTGCAAATATGCTGGTGGTCCGGTCGGGCAGGAATGGGGACATGGGTTCTGTCCCTTGCCTCTGTTTCTCCATGTGGAGCAGCCCTCTGTCTCTCCCTTTTGATCAGGCTTCATGGCAGCCATAGAATAAAGTTTATTGCTAATGTTATTAGTTTCTAATCAGAGCCCACTGTAATTATTACCTAATAGTTATTGCTGTGCACTTCCAACCAGATGTCAAAAATAATGAGCCAATAAAACTGCTATTAATTTAGTCTGCATGACAATTTTAGGCCCTCAGAGCTTGAGATTCGGGGCCTCATAAAAGCAGGGCACAAATAATTTGAGTGCTCAAAAGTAATAACAAAAATGGTGAGAATATGAATTAATACGTAAGCATTTCTAATTTAAAAATGAAACGCGCAGCTCTGAATACCAACATCTCTCATGTGCTTTTCTGGGATGCATGGAGCCATCCTCCCAGATTCCGTCCTGCAGAATTTGGGCAGCATGGCTGAGGGAGTTGGCTCTTTATAGGAAGAAGATATGGTGCTGCCATAGATCTGTTTGGTTCTCGTGAAAGAAGAGGGCCAGGTTTGCAGGTGCCTGGAAGAGGGGTCTCCTGGAATCACAGAGAATTCAGTAAAACCTGTCTGTGCTGCTGTCAGGCTCTGGGATGTTCTTTTTAAAGATTTTATTTATTTATTTGACAGAGATCACAAGTGGGCAGACAGGCAGGCAGAGAGAGAGGAAGGGAAGCAGGCTCCCCGCTGAGCAGAGAGTCCGACGCAGAGCTCGATCCCAGAACCCTGAGATCATGACCTGAGCTGGAGGCAGAGGCTTTAACCCACTGAGCCACCCAGGCACCCTTGGGATGTTCTGATGGACCCCTGCCCGTCCGGACACATATCCTACTTTAGAGAATTGTCCTCTTTCTACTCATGCCCTTTGTGATCCTGTGTACTATGGGGTGTCAGAGACTTGTGTTCAAACCCTAACTGCTTCATTATCTGAGGGAATGATCTGGAAGATCATCTCTGAATCTGAGCTCCCAAGTCTTGGAAAGCAGCAACATTAACAGGACCTACCCCATAGGATTATGGTTGAGCATTAGAAGAAACAACAGAGGGGTGCCTTGGTGGCTCAGCGGGTTAGTGTCAGCCTTCAGCTTGGGTCATGATTTCAGGGTCCTGGGATTGAGCCCCATATCCAGTTCTCTGCGCAGCGGGGAGAATTCTTCTCCCTCTGCCTGCCATTCTCCCTGCTTGTGCTCTCTCTCTCTCTCCATCAAATAGATAAATAAATAAATAAATAAATAAATAAATAAAAAAGAAACAACAGATAAAAGGAGCTTAGCGTCATGCCTGGCACACAAATGAATTGGATAAAATGTCGCTGTTCCTTAAATGATGCTGATGTTCTCTTCCCCATTCTCTTTGCTCATTCGTTCCTTCTATTTGTTGGTGATACTTGAAAAAGTCCACTTTTCCCCTTCCCCCATCCTCTTGTGCATAAGCCTGGCCCTGTTTCCTTTCACTTTGCTGTAGTATCTTAAAGACAAATATGCATTTTGCAAACACATATCTTGGCTCATTTCAGTGGTAGGAGTGTGGGCACAGGGGCAAAGGCTCAGTCAGTATTTCAGGCTCCTAGTATCTGGGGGCTGTAATTGAGGAGACCCCAAGCACATGAGGGGGAAAGAGGTGGTGTGGGCCCTGACCCCGAGAAGATGTTGCCTCACAGATGTAGGCTGATTATTTTCCAATGGCTACTTTTTCAGATACACTCCATTTCCTAGCCAGTGGACTGTGACCAGAAATGAGGTATAGCAGCTTCCCTACCCTGTGGACTGGGCCCCTAAACTCTCCCTCCCATTCCCTCAGGGGGTCTCTTCCTTTGTCTATCAACTGGCTGCAAGACAGGCAGTCAAGTACTTTGGGCTCTGGGGATGTCAAGCCATTGGGTGGGAGGAGCCTTATCTGTGAATGACCTCCCCAGTCACCTGCACTGATTGGAGAAGGCACTGAGATTTGGGGCTGTTTGTTACAGCAGCTGGGGCTCCCTGACTCATGCACATGGATGGGACCTGGCCAGGCAGATCAGCAGAAGGAGGACACTGCAGGCTGAGTGGGCAACATGAGTTCAGGCGTGGAACAATGTGCCTGGGAACTGAAATCAGTCAGGGTTCTAAGATGACCGCAGGAAGGCTGGGGGCAGAGAAAGGTGGCCCCAGAAGGGACTGAAGGGCCATGCTTGTCATTTAGGATTACGCAGTAGGCAGTGGGGACAACTGGGAAGTGCTAAGCAAGAGCTCAGACCAACCTCTCGCTTTGGGGATGCTGTTCTGGGGGGGTCCTCCAGGGACGGTGGCTGAAGGTGACATAGGACTTGTCCCAGGCTGATGGGTAAAGAGGCCTTCCAGATGATCTGGGGGAGACATTGTGGAAGCCTGGATTGGAAAAATGGTGGTGGAGGCACAGGAGGAGCTGGCAAAGTATCTGTTTAAGAGGGCAAATCCACGGGAGTTGGCCACTGAGCAGAGCTGGAGGCCTGGGGAGGGAAGCACCGACTGGTTGCTCTCCCGTTATATGCTCTCTCCTCCACTCCCGTTTCATCATGACGCTGGCTGCAGAGTGTAAAATTTGGTTCTTGTTTTCTGGGTGCTTTCTTGCTTACCACAGAACGTGATGATCCATGCTGATTCTTAAGCAAACACCGTCTTGCCCGTCCATGAAATTACTCACGTCCTGACCCGGCTCTGCTGTCACCGGGGTGCATCGCATGTGGAGGGAGCAGGCATCCACGTGCACGTTCTCTTGCTTCTGCCTACCTTGCTGGGGCCCCGTCTGTGCTTCGATTCTTCCATTAGTGGACCTGGGGTATTAGGCTTGTAACTCACTCACTCATAGGTGGATGGTGGGCATTCAATCGTTCCTTCAATTGAATGTGTTAATAAATTCTTCACAAAACAAGAAGAGGGGAAATTATTTTAAATTGATTCAAGTAGAAATTTAACATGTTCAGCACAGCCTACTTTGTGCTCAGGTTTAACACTTGGTGTGTTAATTGAGTGGCCAGTTTGGCCAGATTATCCTGTTAAAGTAGAAATCAATATTGATATTTCCTCACACTGTTAACCGTCTTTCTAGAATCGGGATTTTTATTCCCTTCTTTTCCCTCTATGACTTTTGTTACCTTTGCATTCCTAATTGTGTGTGGAACTTACAGAGGTTTGTTTTTTTTTTTTTTTTTTTTTTTTTGTAAAGAACACAGGAGGTTTGCGATGATACTGCATTTCCCATCCCATCTGGGATCAGTGTTTGTAACAGACTGGCTTTTATGCCCAGCTCCCGAAGAGCTTTCTCATTATCTGATAGGAGAAGCCTATTTCCACCAGCCTTCCGAGGTAGTGAATCTTTTTCATTTGTGTTGTTGCTTGTCCAGGCTGGTGGGGAGGGGGGAGCTGTCTGACTACGTCCTGGGGGAGAGCTTTGCTGGCCATTGGCAATGTGCCTCGGTGGCCCACACCATCTACTTGCGACCACCGACCTGTGTTGCCAGCCCTCTCTTTGTGTGTACTATCGTCCAACAAGGTGTGGGTGCTCCCCTGTATCCCCCGGGATGTTCACTCATGTGTGTTCCCCCCTGCGTGGGGCCCTGGGGTGCTTTCGTCTGGGTGTATCACACGGGTGCTTCTGCCAACAAAGACTCTTGTTCCTTTTCTCTTGCTCCATATTGAGTGTTGTCAGGGATTTTATTATTCCCTCTAGGAATGGCTCTCGATCTGTTAGGCATAAACTCCTCAGTGTGCCATATAAGGTCCCCTGTAATCTGCCCCTGCTTATCTCCTTGGCCTCATCTCCAGCCCCTATAACAGGAGCCCAAGTTGGAGTTATGCAGAGCTGTTTGCAATTTCCTGTAGATACGTTGCAGAGGTGCCTTGCAGTGCTGTTCCACCTCCCCAAAAAGCTGTTCCCCTCTAGCCACCCCTCCAGGCTGAGTCTGAAGAGCCCTTCTGCTCAGAAGCAAGCCCTGCCTTGCAGAGGAGCTGGCCTGTTTCTTCCTTTAGAGTCCTTGTTTGTCTTTTCTTCCTCCCCCACCAGACACGGAGTTCCCTGGAATTAGGGCTCTGTCCTCCCCATCTCTCTTGCTCTCCCCTAGCGTGCAGCCTGGCGTAGAGACACACCTGGTCACGGCTAGCTGAGGGACATCTTGTCACGTGTATTATGGTAACCAGCCCCTATGGGGAGTACTTCCTGTGCCTTGTTTCACTCCATCCACACGACACCTCTGTGAAAGTAGGTGCTGTTCTTTTCCTCTGTTCCACAGATGAGTCATTCCGAGGCACAGGAAGGGGAAGTCACTTGGCTAAGGTCATTCAGCTAGTAATCGGAGGAGACAGGAACCGGCTACTGGCCTCTCCTGCTCCAAACCCTATGGATCAAGCCACGTTGATACATGGCTCTTCCTCTCCTCTCTGTTTCTCCTGCCCCTACTTAATGACAGGCTTACGTCTTCCCCATGACCCTCCTGCCTCCCTCAGAGATAGACATTGTTGTAAAGGAAGATGGTGATGTTTGAAAAGTCTAAAAATGTAGCTTAAGTGTGCTGCGCATGGTCTGTTTGCTGCCGGACCCCCCCAACTCCCCACTCCATATACTCTCTGTCTCTCTCTGCCCTGCTCTGTGTCCCAGGGGCTCAGCTCTGTGGGCTCTTACCCTGCTCTCTGGCTTCCCACACAGCCGGCTGATGGAGGCACTGGGATGGGGGACAAGGGGCAAGATGGCTCTTTGCCCGCTCCCTTCCTGTGTTATCCCAGAGCAGGGGCTGGCAAACTCTTTCTATGAAGTGCCAGATGGTAAATATTTTAAGCCTTGTGGCCCAAGAGACAAAATTAAGGATGTGATTTAGGTACTTATATAATCATTTGAAATGTAACCATTTGAAAATGTAAAATCGTTCTTCGCTCATGAGCTTTAACAAAGCAGGCAGCAGACCAGATTCGGCCCACTGGCCGCAGTTTGCCAACTGATGATCTAGACTCCAGATCCAGGCTTCCGTGTGTCCCAGGGTCATCTGCAGGGCTGTTCCAATGCAGATCACAGACCCACACCCTCAGACATTCTGATCGTGTGGATCTGCAGTGGAGACGGAGGGCTTGCCTATCTAGTAAGTTTCCAGCTGGTGTGGATGTTGCTGGCCTGGTCCCCACAGTCTAGGAACCATCTGTGTAGGGAGGGCACTTGGCAAGTGTTCCCTCGGGAGCAGGGACTCTGTTCTATCCCTTTGCCCCGTCGGACCTGAGTGCTTCCCCATCCTTCACTGGTCCCCTCAATGCTGCCTGAAGCTCTGCAAGTTGTCCTTCCCTCTGGCTCTCTTCAGTTAAGCCCTTTGCGCGTGCTGCCTTTGTTTGCTGGAATCTTACGGATACTGTAAGCATTTTCATTTTCCAGAAAAGGTCTGGGAACAGAGTGCCGAGTACTTCCCATGTGTGACTCTTGGAGGAGAAGGTTGCATCCCTGAGTCATTCTTGTGTTGACTGCATCAACATTACTTTGGGGTTGCCTCTGTGTGTGGTTCTGTGGGAGCTGGGACCAGGTTACATGACCAATAGGACAGGGTCCCTGTTACGAAATGGGGTTCTGTAGAGGGCTATGGGTGTATGAAGGCCACCCAAGTCAGTGGAAGTAGCTCAGGGCGGGTTCTCCAAGGGAGGTGACATTTGACATAAGCTCAAAGAAAAATCGGGCGTGGGCTCACCAGGGACTGGAGGGTCTTGGGAAGTGGAGCATGCAGAGCGCCCCCGTGAGGCGGTGTTTAGGGAGCCATGGGACTTCGGTTTGATGTGTGTGTGTGTCTGTGTGCATGTGCACATGCGTGTGTGCATGAGGGAGGGGCATGGTTTGAGAGTGGCCAATACAGCTAGAACAGTGAATAGAGGCAAGTTTACAGGGAACTTCGCTGCATCCTGGGTAAACATGAGGTCACTGGTGGTTTTAATCAGGGAATGACATAGTGAGATTTCCAAGTAGGAAGATTACCCTAAGTGGGGATTGCATGAATGGAGCAGGGCATGGCTGGTGGCAGGGGAGGATGGGCCCCTAGAGGCTGCTGGGCTGGATTCCCACCGATCTGGGTCGGGACTGGTTGAGCCTGATGGTGGTGACGGCAGATAAGCTTTCGGGTAATCTCAGATCAGTTTCCGCCATTGGGCATGGGCCCCCTGGTGGGTCTGTAAGAAGCCAATGCCTAGCCTAATCGAAAGCTTTGCTGCCTTCCTCTGGGAGGTGATATTCTCGCTCTGCCAGAGGCTGAACCCCAGGACTCCACTCGATGGCTTCATTTCACAAATTAAAAATATCAACTAAGCGAATCATCTCAAAGACTGCCAGTGTAAGGAAACCATTGCAGCTCAAAGTCTGTGTTTCCTGTGAAGCACGTGCTTCTCTGAAACATTTACCCAACACCTCAGAGAGCTCCCACCAACACATCTACCTTTCTGGAAAGGTCAGACTTTTTAAAGGTTAATTGTTACCCTTAAGAAAAACGTAAAAACAAACTGCACGGCTGCATATTTAATAAGTGTTTGGAATAGCATTTCCCAGAAGCACAATTCCTGATGATTTGATTTAAACAAATAAAGTGGGCTCTGCAAGTAAAGCGCCATGGGCAACTTCGGACTTGGAGAAAGCGCACATGCCGTCTGTGGTTTAAGGAGTATTATTATACTTCTGAAATGTCCTCTGGCCAAAGAACCCCAGCCGGCCAGGAATGTGAGCCGTGCTAAATCCTTGGATCTGTGTGTGTGTAGTATGGTGGCTGAACAGGTGAGCTCAGAAGGGCCTCAAGATTTCACTACCGGCCCTCTTGTCAGACCTCTTTCTCCCTTAGCAATGGCCTCCCCTCCCAGGTTGCGTCTCTGATGGGGACTGTTCCGTTAGTCTCTTTCCCTCTCCCTCCTTGCGGTCTGTAGGAGAGCTCTCCCCTAATGCCTTGCAGGTAGGTGCCTCTAGCCACGTGGCCAAACCAGACCGGTGTCTCCATTTCCCGTAGTGCTGGCTCTGCCATCACCCCTCCCCATACAAGCTCTTCCTTCCCCCTCCCTGTACAAGCTCTTTCCTCTTCCTGCCTGTGCTCACCGCCCTCAACTTGAATTGGCCACTGGTTTTCTCATGACTCAGTGTTCTTTTAGGATACTGTCCACCCAGTTGCCAAGTCCTGTTGATGTTTTTCTCCCGGTCTGACTCAGGATTGTCTCTTTTCATTGCTGTGGCCACCCCTCTGGTCAGAACCTCTTTCCTACATTACCACAATAATTTCCCACCTGTCTTTGTTGTGGGGCATCCGTGTGGCCCACTGACACAGACGAATTTTCCTGAAGATCCCTTGTGATTCTATAAATCTCTTGATCAAAGTTCTTACTGTTTTCTTATTACCTCTGAAATGGAACTCAGAATTTCAGTATCTTCTACCTTTGTCCTAATCTTTTAACTCTCCACCCCCCCATTTAAATTGTAAGAACATTCAAGAGAACTCCTCTCTTAGCCAATTGGTAAGTGTACAATATGGTATTAACTAGAGGCACCATGTTGAACAGATCTGTGGAATTTATTCATCTTATATAACTTTATCATGTCAAAGTGAATCGTCTCCATTCCCCAAACTACAGTTCATCTCTCCCCTGTGCTTTTCCTGTTGCCCTTCACATGCCTGGAGGCCTGGAATGCCCTCTATGCTCCCCTCCTTCAGGGATATTCTGGGGTGCCCCATCTGCCCACCCCGTTTCCTGGTCACTACATGTGTGTTCCTTGGGGGTCATTTCTCACAGGTTGCTGGGTCTTAGGGCTATTTGTGTCCAACAACAATAGGTTGTTAATCCTATTGGAATGTAACTTATTTATCTTTTAACCTCACAGGCAAACTTTCTGAACTTTTTTTTTTTTTAAAATCTGTAGAATAAGGGTAGCTTTTCCCCCAAAATAGATGTTTGGGAACTATTAAATGACTTAAGCATATAGGTTCCTAATAGAGTATCTGGCATACTGTAGTAAATACACAATTATCGTCCATAGTAGGTATGGTCATTTTCAAAGGACGGAAGAAGGAAGGGAGAAAAGAAAGAATGGAGGGAAGGAGGAGAAGGAAGGAAGAAGGGAAGGAAGGGAAAGAAAGAAGGAAGAGAAAGGAAGAGAAGGAAGGAAGAAAGAAGGGAAGGAAGGAGGCAAGAAAGGGAGAAAGGGGTAAATAAAATAAAGCCAACTGCTAGAACGTCTTTAACTGTTTTCCCCTTTGCAGTCAGACTGTATCCTTCCTGCCCCTCTGGCATAGGCTACTCCATCCCACCTCTGTGCCTTTATAATTTCTTTAGATTTTTTTTAAAGATTTTATTTATTTATTTGACAGAGAGAAATCACAAGTAGGCAGAGAGGCAGGCAGAGAGAGAGGAGGAAGCAGGCTCCCTGCTGAGCAGAAAGCCCGATGTGGGGCTCGAACCCAAGACCTGGGATCATGACCTGAGCCGAAGGCAGTGGCTTAACCCACTGAGCCACCCAGGCGCCCCAATATAATTTCTTTAGATTTTTCTGAAAGTACTGCCATGTGCTAAATCCCTTAAGTATTTAGATAAGATTTAGGAGGGATCCTCTCCATAACCCTCACTGGCCTCCTTGGAGGAGGCCACTTAGAGTTGTGCTGGCTCAGTGGGGTACATCAGGAGGAGAGGGAAACATAGGATTGATTCCTGGCTTCTTTCTTTCTTGGTTAACCAGGCTGGCTCCCTGAGTGAAGGCCTCCCCATCTGATATTGCCTTCTTATTCTTCAGGTCAGGTGACCCCTCCTCCCTTCTCCCCTCAGCTGCTACTCCTGCTTGCTACTCACTCCAAGGTGACTGTGTATTCCTCTATCTCTGCCCACAACTTAAATAGCTACTTTATTAAACTCCCCTTACATCCTTTCAAGATGCTAATATTTTGATTGATACACTCCATGAATGCCCGGTGGATTCAATCTCAGAAACATTGTGTCCAGCAAAGAAATCTTCCACAAAAGAATGCATGTGGGGGCACCTGGGTGGCTCAGTGGGTTAAGCCTCTGCCTTTGGCTCAGGTCATGATCCCAGGGTCCTGTGATCGAGCCCCGCATCAGGCTCTCTGCTCAGCAGGGAACCTGCTACCCCTTCTCTGTCTCTGCCTGCCTCTCTGACTACTTGTGATCTCTGTCTGTCAAATAAATAAATAAAATCTTAAAAAAAAAGAATACATGTGAAGTTCAAGAACAGATAAAAATAATCTATGGTGACAGAAGTCAGAACTGTGGTTGTTTGGTTTTGGGTGGGGTTTTGGCAGGAGGGAACTTTCTGAGGTTTTGGAATTTTTTTTTTCTCATGATTGGGATGATGGCTATGAAACTATATATCATTGTCAAAACTCATTGAATGCATACAGGCATTTCCTTGTATCTAAATTATACCCCAATAAAAAGTAAATATATGGGATTACATAGAAAAGTCCTTACATTGAAATATATTTGACAAAACATTAAACACGAGTTTGTGGTATGGAATAAAAAACATCTTCCTTGCTCTTCAATACACAGATCAACACGCATCAAAATTCTATACAACCGGTATCTTGATGAACTCGCAAACTTGGTGGGGGACCTGTGGGAGCCATCCCCTTTCTTCCAGCTCAGTGCTGTCTCCCGCCATCCTCCACAGCACACAGCCACAGACTGTGGTGACCACTGGATGGTCAGGTGTCACTGAGTACAGGCAATGTCTTTTCACAAGGAACGTAGGATGTTTAGAAACTGGGGTACAGTTCCTGGCACAATTCTATACACAGAGTAGGTGCTTAAAGTTTAAAACCAGAAGTCAGCCTTCATTTAATAAACATTCAAAGAATGCTTATTCTGAGCCAGACAGTGAATTGGCTACTGGCAGAAACTATTCTTTACTTTGAAAATTGAATCTCCTGTACTTGGAAGGCTCCTTGGCCCTTGGAGATTCGGTAAACCTCATTCAACCCTCCAAGGTCATGGGTTTGTGAAGGAATGGGACCCTCCCACATTCTCTGATTTTTTTTTTTCCCCTCAGCAGAGGCCCTTGTCTCTACTTCTATTACCATTCCTGTCATGTCAATGACACTCCCATGACAACCTGGGCTCAGAGGCATGCTGTTTAGGTGACCTCCATAAAAAGAGAAAATCTACTCCAGTCAAGCATCATAAGCTGAGTGACTTTATGAAAGATATTGGGGTGTCATGGTGGAGGATCACCCCTGAATATGGCCAGCCTCTTGAGTGTTCTCTGCTTGCTAGCTCATGGTCCACTGACTTCCTTCATTTGGATCCCAGCCAGTGACCTTCCCTACCCTACCACTTGGGGAGTGGAATCTATTTCATCCACTCTTCCTTGAACCACTATGTCCTTTTCCCTACTTATTCTGAATCTTTTTTTTTCAGGGACCAATCCAACCAGGTTATTTTAACTTTCATACAATTTCCTGAAATTCTTGTAAATATATTTTTTCCATCTTGTTACATCTGCTAGAAAAATATTTCAATCTCCTGTGATGGTTCCAGTGCAGATTATTTCTCCAGGTGGTGGATGAGGAAAGGACAATAAATTGCACCCAATTGTGGTCTCTGGCCATCCCCATCCAACATTTCTTCCACCTTAGTTGCTGTGTAATACTTGCCTCTGAGACCCTGCCTGAGGAATCTGTTTCCATGGCACAACCTGGATTTGGGATACATGTTGTCCCTTCTACACAAAGCTTCTTAGCCAGGATGGGACACTCATGGTCAGTGGTAGTTGTCAGGTAGCCTGGGGGTATCCAGCTGTCATGGGTAACAGAACTGCATGAACGTTTAAAGGCAGCTGGATATGAACAGCCAGAATTCCCAGAATTCCCAGGCTGGATTTTCTACATCTACTCCACCCTCAGAGCCATATCTGTCTCTGAATATACCCTTTGGGAGCTAGGGTTGTGAGGGGGCACCTACTTTGACTGGCTCTTCTTCATTCTCTGACCTTAATTTCTGGAGTCCCCACAGGAATTTATCGTTTTGGTGCAGTTGGTCCTAGGACGTCTATCAAGAGTTGAATGCAAAATAAATGGAGAGCAGTTCCACTGTACAAAGTGTTGGGCACCATTTTGTATTTTCTTGAATCTGTTCCATGTAGTTGGGCTCTGAAGAATGCTGTGAGCAGTTGCCTGGGAGATCACACATGCATCTGGAAGGGAGTAGGCGTGGGGTCTCTCCATAGCCTCTAAGTTGTTCAGAGGATCCTTTCTGACTAAAATTGAGGAACCTAACATGACTTCTTCTGAGAATATTGCCTGGTTGGGGGTTTAGCCTTTTGAGTGAGTTTTAGTTTGGGGAATCTGAATGTAAGCTTCTAGATTTCTGTGAGGATTGTTTCCTGAAGGTAGCAGGTTCCCTGAAGGTAGCAGTCTACCATTTCCCCAAAGTCATAAGAACTGGGAGACTTTGTCTCAGTCTTTTGTGTGGGCTCAGTTTCTCTGGCTGTGCCTCACTGTCAATCAATTTCTTGCCACCTTGCTCCAGTTGGGTCTGATCTTCTAAACTGCAATCATGAGGGGTTGGTATATAGCTTACTGCAAAAGTCTGGGGCAGGTCTTACACCTTGACGTCTTTTCTCCTTCCTATTAGTGCAAGTTCAGAAATGTGCCTTGTGGGTCATGGTACCCTCACATTGCTGCATGCCAGTGTGAGTCCTCTTGGATATTCTGCTCTGGAGATGGAGAGATTTATGACTTCTGACCTTGTATAATTTCTAATTCTGGACCATGCATTTTTTCCTATTAGTCACTGTTTTTCCACATCTGAGGTCTGCCTTCCTTAGAACATTTCAGTGGCACATTTCCATTGTAGCTCAAAATCCTCCTCTTCAGTCTGGCATTACCTTCCCAATGATGCCTTATCTAGCCTGGCATCCATGTATCTGTGACCAGGGAGTCCAGGCTTGCTTGTAGTTACCCCTTGACTGAAGACTGGGCTCTGGGGAATTCTGTGCTGACAGGAGAAGAGAAGGCCCCTCTCAATTATCTCAAGCTGGGTGATCAAGGACTGACCTCTTTTAGGATTGAGCATCACTAGAAGCTGCATTAACCACCAATTTCCAGGATTACCTATGGTTGGTCAGTTGATAAGTTGATTTTTTGTTCTTTATTACCCTGGCCAGGACACCAGGACATGCTCTGTATGAATTGCTCTGTACCTGCCTTGACAGGAACATCATTCCCTCACATTGTCATGTTGGTCTCAGGGTTGTGTCTCTGATTTCATCTGACCCAAACTTCACCATGGCCCACACAGGAATGATCATCTTTCTCCCTTCACCTGTACATCCACTGATTTGGCCATCAGGATAAGGGTGGTCATTTCATTTCCATTCCATTGGGGTTCAGTTTCTCAGCTTTAAGATCCTAGGCAGCACCCTAAGATCACTTGGGGCTGCTTTTCCTCCTGATGTTTTGGTAAATAGGACTCAAGTGTTCAATTTCATGGACTGTGTGAGTTCAGAGCTTTCTGCACAATTCCTGTGAATTCTAAACGTGAGTCCTCAGGGTCCCCCCCCCAAAGACCTCTTTGCTGACTTGGATGCAAATCTGGGCCCATTCATAATTTCCTTCTAAATTTGACTCAAACCCAGTTCATATTCTGCCACTTCTGTGTTCTGTTTGTTTTTGTTTTTGGTAGGAAATAAGTGCTACAGGCCAGACAGTTTTTCTTTTTCTCCTTCCCTCAATTATGATGAATATAGTTTTCCTTCTTTCCTTAGCAAAGCATTCCAGAGTTGGACCTTGATATAGTCACCAATATTACTCCAGGCTCAATTTCAGGCCATAATGCCAGCATGAAATTGGTTTGTGTTTACAAACAAGGAGGTTGGTGATGATTATTTAACAGTAGTTGGTCTAAGAGATGTGATCTAAATGAGATAAATGAGAAAAATGAGAAAAATGAGTTAAACCACTTATTTCCCCATTCAGATTGGTTTCCACAAAAAGTACATTAGCTGTTTTTCCTACTCTTTGAGCTTACTTTTTATTAAAATAACTGCATTCCTATTATTAAGTATATGCTACATTCATATTGTAAATAAGATTTATAATATGCTTTAAATAAATGATACACACTGAGTTACAATTGGTACTTGGCTTAGTTCAACTTCCCAGCTACTTTTATTTTTTAATTTTTTAAATTTTTTAATTTTTTATAAACATTTAATATATTTTTATCCCCAGGGGTACAGGTCTGTGAATCGCCAGGTTTACACACTTCACAGCACTCACCATAGCACATACCCTCCCCAGTGTCCATAACCCCACCCCCCTTCTCCCAACCCCCCTTCCCACAGCAGCCCTCAGTTTGTTTTGTGAGATTAAGAGTCATTTATGCTTTGTCTCCCTCCCAATCCCATCCTGTCCTACCCCCTTAACCCCCATGTTGCATCTCCACTTCCTCATATCAGGGAGATCATATGATAGTTGTCTTTCTCCGGTTGACTTATTTCGCTAAGCATGATACCCTCTAGTTCCATCCACGTCGTCACAAATGGCAAGATTTCATTTCTTTTGATGGCTGCATAGTATTCCATTGTGTATATATACCACATCTTCTTTATCCATTCGTCTGTTGATGGACATCTAGGTTCTTCCCATAGTTTGGCTATTGTAGACATTGCTGCTATAAACATTCGGGTGCACGTGCCCCTTCGGATCACTACGTTTGTATCTTTAGGGTAAATACCCAGTAGTGCAATTGCTGGGTCATAGGGTAGTTCTATTTTCAACATTTTGAGGAACCTCCATGCTGTTTTCCAGAGTGGTTGCACCAGCTTGCATTCCCACCAACAGTGTAGGAGGGTTCCCCTTTCTCCGCATCCTCGCCAGCATCTGTCATTTCTTGACTTGTTAATTTTAGCCATTCTGACTGGTGTGAGGTGATATCTCCTTGTGGTTTTGATTTGTATTTCCCTGATGCCGAGTGATATGGAGCACTTTGTCATGTGTCTGTTGGCCATCTGGATGTCTTCTTTGCAGAAATGTCTGTTCATATTCTCTGCCCATTTCTTGATTGGATTATTGTTCTTTGGGTGTTGAGTTTGCTAAGTTCTTTATAGATTTTGGACACTAGCCCTTTATCTGATATGTCGTTTGCAAATATCTTCTCCCATTCTGTCAGTTGTCTTTTGGTTTTGTTCACTGTTTCCTTTGCTGTGCAAAAGCTTTTGATCTTGATAAAATCCCAATAGTTCATTTTTGCCCTTGCTTCCCTTGCCTTTGGTGATGTTCCTAGGAAGATGTTGCTGTGGCTGACGTCGAAGAGGTTGCTGCCTGTGTTCTCCTTGAGGATTTTGATGGATTCCTTTCTCACATTGAGGTCCTTCATCCATTTTGAGTCTATTTTCGTGTGTGTAAGGAAATGGTCCAATTTCATTTTTTTGCATGTGGCTGTCCAATTTTCCCAACACCATTTATTGAAGAGGCTGTCTTTTTTCCATTGGACATTCTTTCCTGCCTTGTCGAAGATTAGTTGACCATAGAGATGAGGGTCTATTTCTGGGCTCTCTATTCTGTTCCATTGATCTATGTGTCTGTTTTTGTGCCAGTACCATGCTGTCTTGATGATGACAGCTTTGTAATAGAGCTTGAAGTCCGGAATTGTGATGCCACCAACTTTGGCTTTCTTTTTCAATATTCCTTTGGCTATTCGAGGTCTTTTCTGGTTCCATATAAATTTTAGGATTATTTGTTCCATTTCTTTGAAAAAAAATGGATGGTACTTTGATAGGAATTGCATTAAATGTGTAGATTGCTTTAGGTAACATAGACATTTTCACAATATTTACTCTTCCAATCCAGGAGCATGGAACATTTTTCCATTTCTTTGTGTCTTCCTCAATTTCTTTCATGAGTACTTTATAGTTTTCTGAGTATAGATTCTTAACCTCTTTGGTTAGGTTTATTCCGAGGTATCTTATAGTTTTAGGTGCAATTGTAAATGGGATTGACTCCCATCCGCAAATCAATCAATGTGATACAACACATTAATAAAAGAAAGAACAAGAACCATATGATACTCTCAATAAATGTTGAAAAAGCATTTGACAAAGTACAGCATCCCTTCCTGATCAAAAGTCTTCAAAGTGTAGGGATAGAGGGCACACACCTCAATATCATCAAAGCCATCTATGAAAAACCCACCGCAAATATCATTCTCAATGGAGAAAAACTGAAAGCTTTTCCGCTAAGGTCAGGAACATGGCAGGGATGTCCATTATCACCACTGCTATTCAACATAGTACTAGAAGTCCTAGCCTCAGCAATCAGACAACAAAAGGAAATTAAAGGCATCCAAATCGGCAAAAAAGAAGTCAAACTATCACTCTTCCCAGATGATATGATACTATATGTGGAAAACCCAAAAGACTCCACTCCAAAACTGCTAGAACTTGTACTGGAATTCAGTAAAGTGTCAGGATATAAAATCAATGCACAGAAATCAGTTGCATTTCTCTACACCAACAACAAGACAGAAGAAAGAGAAATTAAGGAGTCAATCCCAGCTACTTTTAATCACCACTTAATGCAATCCTGGCATTAACACTGAGGTATAAATATATTCCACACACATTTCTTATTCTACGGGTCATACTGCTTTATAGACATGTTCTTTTCAAAGTGTGAGCTTGTCAGCCTTTCAAAAGCCTAGACATGGTTCTACATAGGGATTTCTGCTAAAAAACATTTTAATTAGACATTTAATCTGTTTAATAGTAAAGCAATCACTGCCACCATCACCACCACCATCATCACCACCGTCATCACCATCACTACCATCATCACTGCTATCATCATGTTCACCATCATTATCATCACTACCATCAAGATCACCACCATCATCACCACCGTCATCACCATCACTACCATCATCACTGCTATCATCATGTTCACCATCATTATCATCACTACCATCAAGATCACCATCATCACCACCATCACCACCATCATCATCCTCACTATCATCATCACCACCACCACCACCATTACCACCATCACCACCACCACCACCATTACCACCATCACCACCATCACCATCATCACTATCACCATCACTACCATTACCACCACCACTGTCATCATCATCATCACCATGATCATCATCATCATTAAACTTGCAGCCTTGACTCTTTTCATGATATCTTGACTCAAACATTTGCAATAGCTTGCTGTTCTTCTCTTAGCCCATAAACCATTCTCTCCACATGACGTCCACACAATTTAAAATCATAATCTACTCTTGTTTAATAGTATACTGCTGCCATTGTTTGCATTATCTGTAGATGCATTTTTTAAAAATAAGATGTCCATACCATTTTGTCTTCTTTTTTTGCTCACAAATATCAACATTTTCCCAGAGGTTTCAGAAATGTAAATCTTTTTTTTTTTCTTTTCCTTCTTCCTCTTTTTCTCTTCCTCTGACTCTATCTTCTTCTGGTTTAGACTGATAACTTATTTACTTATGTGGTGTAGTTGACACAGAAATGTAATTCCTAGAACCCATGCACTTTGTTATTCTATCTGCATCTGCAACAATCAAAACTTTTATTTCCCTTCTTACATCTACAAATGCATTTGCACAGAAATTGGCAGGGGTTTAGGTCAGACTGCCTGGGTCTGACTGTAGACTTGGCTCTCCAGAGGCTCTATGACTTCAGGTCCTCCTTGCCCCACTGTTCTCATCCATGTAGGTCTGATAATGAGAGTACCCATGTCAGAGGATTTCTGTGAGGACCAAATGTGAATTATGTGAGAAGCCTTTGGGTCAGTGTCCAGCACAGAGTAAGCACTTGATAAATGTTGTCTCTTATTCTTTTCTCATTCTTATTCTTTGCCAACATCTCCATTAGAAATTGCCGTCTAGTTTCCCTGGCTGCCTGCATGTCTGCACAGGTTGCAGGTTGTGCATTGCATACCCTTAATTTTTTTCATTCTTCACAGTTCATGGAGAATCCCTTGAAAATTCTGTACTGCTTGCTTTAAGTGGCTTTCCGGTAGAGTAAAATAAAGTGGTTTTGTGTGGAGGCCAGCTGGCCACTTCGCATTAATTACAGGAATAATAATAGTGCTCCCTAAGAAAGCAGCTATTGCTTTTGGAAAATTCAGGTGAGCAGAGCTTTCTAAAATACAATTTGTTCGACAACAAGCAATTTTATTTCTTCACAGGTAGATGCAAACCAAGAGCCAACTAAGAATGTAAGGAGCGTAAGGAACTGTGTGGAATTAGAATGACTGCACTGCCTAGAAACCAACCTAGCTGACTTTCTGAATGAAATGGTCTTCAACTAATTTACTCTTAACCAGTACCCCTATAGCTAACTGTATTGCTTACAAGTCCCAATTAGACCACATGAAGTCTGCCAAGTTGAATTTCATTTCTCTGTCTCAATTTTTCACTTGCCAATTGAAGAGAAACTTGACAGGGATGTAAAGTACTTTGAAATGTAAATACAGCTATATATATTTTAATTTTTTATATGTATAATAAACTATAAAATACTACACAAATATCTTAATAAAACTGTGTATTTTCCTCTGAAAGAAGATAAAGGTCCAGAGATTGTTCTAACTCATATTTTTAGGAAGGCTATCTTTCAATTAAATTTAGGAATGGTTGTCTTTGTGAATGAGGCAAAGTTTATTCAGATATAGGTTTCATTCACACTGTAGAGGCACTCCAGCTCAGATCTCTGTATAATATAATGCTATTTTTTCTTTTCAGAAATGCCTTTAGTTTTCAAAGTTTACCTGTGTAGGCAGGTAAGACCAAGGTCATACACCTTCCCTCACTGTGTGCTGATGAGGTTGTACATTGGGTGAATTTCATTTTTGGATTGGCAAAGACAAAAAGTATTATATGGTAGAAAGCACAGTGGATTTAAAATTAGCAGACCTGCGTTTGCCTTTGATTCTCCTGAGTAATCTCAGATAA
Source organism: Lutra lutra (assembly GCF_902655055.1). NCBI lineage: Eukaryota > Metazoa > Chordata > Mammalia > Carnivora > Mustelidae > Lutra > Lutra lutra. The sequence continues at coordinate 107,294,662 of NC_062280.1, forward strand.
ATTAATGAATCTCTCCCTACCACCTTGCTCTTCTATCCTCTTGCTGAGCCCTCTGAAATGTATTGTATGTCTGAATTGTTCAGACACCCACTTACTTCTGTTCTGAGTATCAGTGGACTCAAATATAACCATTTGTAGTTACCACCATAAAAACAATAAATATAACCATTTTAGCTAGCTAGATTGTTTTTTAGCACTTTCTTGGAATCTCAGAGATAAATTTTGGTTCAGATCTCAGAGATGATCAGATGTCTGTTTTTTTCTTTGCATATTAATTTAATACTAAGCTTTGATTAGAAAATATATGATACTTATTAAAGTAAAAATTTTCTTTCATGTCCTCATATTCTTTTAAAGACTTAAGAAACTATTTTCAAGGGAAGAAAGATATATTTAAAAAGTACAAAAGCTATAGGAACAAATATGTTATAGTTAGAAATTACTCCCCAAATTCATATATAGAAGTTCTAACTGCTAGAATGCTATCTTACTTGGATATAGGGTCATTGCAAATGTAATTAGTTAAGATGAGGTTCTCCTAGAGTAGGGTGAGTTCCTCATGTGATATGACTGATGTCCTTATAAAAAGGGGGAATTTGGACACAGGCACACCCTGGGAGAATGTCTAATGAAGATGAAGGCAGAGATCCAGGTGTTGCTTCTACAAGCCCAGGAATGCCGAAGATTGCCAGCAAATCCCCAGAAACTAGGAGAGAAGCCCCAAAAGGCTTTTAGGAGATTGTTGGTAAAAATACAATTGTTAAAGGAGCTTCTGGTGATGTCTCAGATGGAAATGAGGAGTATGTCTTTGGAAACTAGAGAAAAGATCTTTGTTAAAATGTGGCAGAGGACTTGGCTGAATTGTGTTCTGTTTTTGGAAAGTAGAACCCATAAGCAACAGACTTGAATATTTAGCTGAAGAGATTTCTAAGCCAAGTGTTGAAGGTATGGTCTGGTTTCTTCCTGTTGCTAATAGTAAAATGGGAGAAGAGAGAGGCGAATTGGCTGGGCAACCATCTGTTAAGGAGATTAGGTCTGTGGCTTGTGATCCCATCAACCATCTCAGCAAAATGCTGCCAGCTTGGACTTAAAGGAGACAGTTATGGGATGGAATGATGGGAGCCTGCTGGTCTTCTAGGATTCCACAGACAAAAAAAAAAAAAAAGGCTGATAGTGCTATTCAGCTGTGAAAAATGGACTCATGTCCAGTGGGACAGAATATGCTGCCACTAATGAAACTTGATGACATTCTCCTTCCATATCAAATTTTTTGTCCTACCTGCTTGGTTTTGATCCATTAAGAGCTTTCTCTCATTTTTTTGCCGGCTGGGGTGCAGAGTGCCGAGTCTGTATTTGGAGGAGGACGACCATCAGGTTGGGGTCCCAAGACCAGAAATGTAAAAACGCATGTTCTACTAACCACTGCCAGCTTGCATGTGCATGTCTCAGCCATCTCCAGGAAAATCTGCTGCTTATATGTACTCTCGTTTTGGTCCTAATTCTTGTGCCCATTTCTAAATGATATACCTTCACCAAGGGTGATTTGGGATTTTGGTGGCCACTCTGGGTAAGATTTGACTAGAATGAAATTGTTCCTATAACAGATACCTTAGGAAAGAAAGGGAATATAATTTCTTAGAACCAATGGGCAGCATTTTTGACAGGTGTGCAGAACCTCCAAATGAAATTCTGATTCAAAACTTGCTTCCCTAATTGTGCTTGGCCAGAGCTAATGAGCCATTTCATTTTGGCAACAATAGACTGGACTCATGTCCCTAGTATATCCTCCTCCACTGTGTCCTTGGTTGCTTTTCAACATCAGCTCTCTCTTTCCCCTCATTCTTTGATCTCTCTCCTTCCTCATCTTTGTCAACTCCTCCCTTTTCTTGTCCAGACCCCCTACTTTTTTCATGATGACTCTCATAGACTCCAAAATGTCAGCTGCTTCTTAAGATCCCTCCTCCCAGGAGCCAGCTATTCAGGCATCTCTAGAACTTACATCTCGGACCTGGACTAAATTAAAGATTTCCATACAGGCATACAACTATTCATAAAATAATTCAGAATTATTTTGGGTGTGTATGACCCAGAGTTACCTGACCTCTATCAGCTTATACACATGGTGGTCAGACCTCAGATGCTAAGTCCTGGCTGGCAAACATTAGTTAGACTGGAAAAAGATCTACAGGATGCCTCTTTCTACAATAAACCTGGAGGTTAAAAAAAAACTCTAGAGAAGTTAAGTCTCCTAAAAGCCACATCTGAAACATTTCCAATAGAAATTGATTGGACCATAATTTAATCATGAAAAGCAGAGAAAACATGCAACTATAGGAGATTTTTGGGAAAGACAAGAAAACACTTACTAAAAATATTCAAGAGTTTTAAGGAAGGCATCAGTGTAACAATGGCCATTTAACTTCATTTGTCAATGAAATTAAATCTGAAATTGGAGACCTAATTCGAAAACAGAAAGCAGAATGGGAAATAGCCCCTTTGTTTGAACCACAATACCTGGAAGGCCATTTTGAAGAAGATTTAGAATAAAAATGGAATAGGACCCCAAATAAACTTATGCCCTGTAGATCAAGTAACTGGGTAGCTCACTTCCCAGTTGATCACTTTCTGACAAGGACGCATACAGGTATTGTAACCAGAAGGCACCCTGGAAAAAAAGATGGTCTCATCTTGCAAAATAAAAACAAGACAAAGACAACTCCTTCAAGTTAGATCAGTGAGCATGCTTCAAGGAGAACAAAAGCACGCAGTACCTGCTTTACCCTTAAATACTCGCGGTGAATTAACTACATAGATAGATGGTCAACCTCATCAATTCCTGGTGGGTATGGTTACTTTTTCTATGTTAAACTCTGATATCTTTGCTCAAATTCTTCCAGATAAACATGTCAGTATGTGGCAGATGTTTCAGATAACACAGAGCTTTTCCCAATATCCCAGCTTTTATCGGTAAACTTTTGGCTCCTTGACTGGAAAACATTCCTTACTTCTGTGATACTACCCCTGCACATTTAATAGGGAGAGACTTATTTTGCAAATGGAATTGTAATTTGATACAATTTCACAGTAGGGGAACTGTTTCTTGAGGTTCCAGTGGATTCTTCTACTTATAATCAGATGGTTTCTGCTCTGGATATAGCTTTGCCTTCTCCATTGTGTTTGATGTATACCCACGTCAAGACCTTGACCCTGTACTTGAAATTCTATGGGCTTAAAAATTCCACTGAAATATGAAAAAAAAATGAAGCAGAACTCATTAATTCAGAAGGATCCACCAAACAGTTAGATAAATTTCCCTAATATTCCTTAAAGCCAGAAGCAAATGAAGGGTTCCTATCTTTGTTAAAAGGTTTCTATCCAAAGTCCTTGTTATACTCTGTACTAGCCTTTATGACTCTGGTCTTGCCAGTAAAAAAACCAAATGGGCAAGGATATTGTTTTGTTCAAGACATCAAGGCTGTCAACAAATTTATCTCTTACTTTGTAGCAGTACTCAACACAAATACCAATGATGTTCTTCAGTTCACAAATATTCAATGATGTTCAATAATGTTCTTCAGTTCCCTCTGAAGCCACTTGCTTTATTACAGTATGATTTTGCTTCTTCTTTTTTAGTGTGCCTTTAGATTAGGATAGTCAATACATTTTTGCCTTCACTTGGGGAGAATAACAATACACTTGGAGAGTCATGCTCCAGAAGCTCACTGAAGGCTCCTCCTATTTTTTCCAGGCCCTTAGTACTTTCTGAATTTTCCTTGTGATTCGCATCACTATTCATTGTTGCAACACCCTGACTGCAGCCAATCTCCTGCACCTGTAAGAAGAAGGGCAATTTCAAGATTTTCTTGCCTTAGTTAGGGGATGTTTTATACCACACTCAGATTTATTAGAGATCCCCACTGAGAACTCAGACCCAACACTATTTGTTTATGGATCCTTCCTCAAAGCTGAAACTGGAGAATATGCTAGTACCAGTTTAAGCTGTCCTCTAGAATATATTCCTTACCATACATAGAATCAACCCAGATGGCAAATTTATTGCACTAACTAGAACCTGTCAACTAGCCAAAGAAAAGGGTGCAAACATGCATACAGATATCAGGTATGCTTTTGCTTTTGGAGTAGCGCTTGGCTTTGGAATGCTTTTGAAAAAAAGAAGGGTTCTTATCTCTACTGGAATCCCTATCAGAAATGGGCAATGAGTTAGAGAACTTATACATGCACTCCTATGTCCAATAGAAGTGGCTATTATAAGGTCAAGGCCCATGAAAGGAAAGATAATATGGATGCTAAAGGAAACACTCTAGCACATCATTATGAAAAATAAGCAGCCTTAACTAAGGTTATGATCTTAATTAAACCCTCAAAGGATTTAACCGTGTCTTATAAAATATCAGTGATTACCTCGATTTTGAAAAGGAGGAATGGAAAAAAAATCTGGTTGCACCCTTCACTCTATTTCTGACACTACCAAGGTGGCCACTTGGTGGTACCAGATTATTTCAAATAGATATTAGCTAAATTTCTCTATGAAGCTACTCATAGTACAAATTGGTTATCATCTTAAATTAGCATTTGTGGGAAAATGTCCAAAGAATGGTTGGTTATTTTGAGGTCCTATGTCACCTGTTAAGAACATAATCCTGAAAAAACTATAAAGAGGCATAGCCAGAAGACAAAGTCTCAGGGACCCTTTTGAACACCTTCAGATGGATTTTATCCAATTTCTAGTCTCCATGGGATTTGAATATGTTTTAGTTATTGTATGTCTATTTTCAGGATGGGTTGAAGCACTTACTTGTCTAAAACAGTAGTACAGAAGTGAAACACTTACTTCATTCTCTGTTTCTAATCCGAGCATACCAACTTTTATATCATGTTACTAAAGTGCGTACTTCATGGGAACCTTTATAGAAAAACTCTGTAAGACATCACCTATTACTCAAGAGCTACAATACTTTTACCATGCATGATCTGGAATGATCCAAAGAACCAACAGTATTCTTTCTTCAAAATTAGCAAAATTTTCAGAAACCTTATAGCTCCTTTGGCCAAAGCTATTCTGAAATAGCTTATGGCCGTTAAGTTTATTCCTTCTAAAATATATTGGTGATGTCCCTATTAATTGGTAAGTTGAAGTCTGATGAATTTAAGACTTTATTTCCAATACAAGATTCTGCCATGCTGCATGTAGACCTAGTAAAATATTGCAGGTAATTCATGTCCTCTACCCAGGCTATCACCAGCAGATGAACTATTATCCCACAGTATCTTCCTGAACAGCTCCTTCCTGAAACTTCACCATGAGATTTCATAGATTAGAAGAGACATCAAAGAAAAAGTGTTCTTGAATCCTTTCTGTTAACAACAAACACAGCACTGCAACTCCAGGGAGTCAATTTTTGGGTTCACATTTCACAACCAAAGAAGAAATTCAGAGGAGCACACAATTGAAAGGTACTCCAAAAGGGGATTCTTAGAAATCTGGTCGGACCTGTTCTTCAGAAGTAGACAGTTGACCCGAGACCTTTGGAACAAGTATATGCCTTCAGATAGTGGAAGCTCTGTCAGTCCATATTGGATCTTTTAATGACTTCTTTTGTCTTTGTTATAATCGTTAAGTATGAACCTACTCATACTCTAACACCATTCTTAGATTATCCCAAACAGTACCCACTGCCTTCAACCTACTGACTACCAGATGTGCCATCCATCATCAACCCCTCATGATAAAACCTCTGGGCCATTCGGGTTTCATCAAGTGAGAAAGACACAGACAATGGCATTGCCACTTAAACCATATACAACTGACCCTAAACAGGTCACCTTAATTACACCTTAACACCTTGACTTTACTAGTGTTCCTCTCTCCCAGAAAAAGAACTATTCATTACAATCTGTTGGTCAGACCCTAGGAAAGCCTAAATTTGAGCTCAACAAACGTTGTAGGGTAATAAGCCAAATAGATGCTAATACAGATCCAAGTGGAACTCAGCTGGTGTAAGGCCTTGGTTTCAATCTCATGTCACCAACAGCTGCTTTTTTCCTGATCTCCATGTGCTCCTACTGCATATTATTTCCTTTGCAGCTGGGATCCTTGGTTCTATTTGCCTTTAACACCTCATGTACTTTAAAAATGGGATTACAAGACTTGTTGATACACAGAGGCACTATTTCTATAAATCACGAAGGCTGGAAATTCTGACTCTAATGTGGGCTCTGAAACAAAGCCACTCTTGACTGGTCAGACGCTTTACCGGGAGGAATTACTGACCCATTGTTTATATGACTAATCAGAGCAGTGTTCTCAATGGGCACTAACTCTTGTACAGGTTATTAATGACATCACCTCTGCCCTTGCTGGAATACAATTTGGTCTCAACTCATCGACATGAGGAGTAATGGACATTGCTCCAGATGTTTTTATTGGTTGGTTATGGTGGAGTCTGGGCCATTGCTAACACTTTCTGCTGAGTTGGGTCAGTGAAACAGGGTGGAGCAGGCTTTATATTGCCTTAGGGAAAAAGCTACTTGATTCTGTTAGGGTTGATCCTCATGGCCTATGTGGGATTTGTTCCTGGCTTGCGTTGGGCAGTTGGGATTTCCAGGTCTGAACATTTTATAGGAACTATAAATTGTTCTTGTTTTTGTCAGGATGCTAGTCTGTTGGCATTCTATCCGGAGTCTTAAATGCTTCTCTGCAGTTGTTCTCTTATTGCCAAGATGCTACAATAATAAAAAGATTAAGAAGGTCCCACAGTACATGGGATCTTGACCATGGAGAAAACGCTACAATCCAGAAATGGTGACAGTCTGGATCTCTAGCTTTCTCACAAGTGAGAGGTTCACCAAGAGGTGGGACTGAGAGACTGAACAGACAAACGGATGATGGCCAGACCACATATGACAACAGAATTCTGACGCACATAAGCAGCAACCAGTCCAGGAAGCCAAACCAGAACCTCTGCAGTAATTGCCCCAGAATGGTGAGGGCTTGATCAATGACAGTTTCCCTATTTTTTATTCCTATCCCTGACCTGTATCTGGTTTAGGACTAATCAGAGAAAGCCAGCTATGCTCCTCAAGCCAATTAAGCCAGATGCCTCCTCCTAGTTAGCCCACACTTACAAATGCGTGGCAAGGGCGCCTGGGTGGCTCAGTGGGTTAAGCCGCTGCCTTCGGCTCAGGTCATGATCTCGGGGTCCTGGGATCGAGTCCCGCATCGGGCTCTCTGCTCAGCAGGGAGCCTGCTTTGCTTCCCTTCCTCTCTCTCTGCCTGCCTCTCTGCCTACTTGTGATCTCTCTCTGTCAAATAAATAAATAAAATCTTAAAAAAAAAAAAAAAGATTCTCTCTCTTCCTCTCCCTCTGCCCCTCCCCTCTTTAAAAAAAAAAAAAAAACAAAACAAAACAAAAAAAAAAAAACAAATGCGTGGCAAAAACCTCCAGGTAGGGCAACCTGAAGCCTTGCTTTTTCTTCCCTGTGCAGCTTTCCGGCTCCCACCTGCCTTTGAGTCTCTGCCAAGCTCACGTGGCAGTGGCTGACTCCTTGGCCATAGCAAGTGCCAAATAAACAGGCTGTTTGTTCTTACTTGCGGAGTCTTTATTTATTTCCATACTTGCCAGCAATAAAGAATAAAGGGCAATCTCCCTAATTAAGAATAATGTGCATATGGGTATGGGGGAGGAGGAAAGTCTGGGTAGGAGAGGGAAGAAAAGGGCAGTCTGATTTAGTACTAGGATGAAATAGAGAATATTTTCCGAGTTGCAATTTTCTTTACTTGCAGATAATAACCTTTTTCTAGTCATTGTCTTGCACATGGGGGGACAACTAATACATGTTCGTCAGATGAATGGGTGGATGGAAGTTCCTTCACCCCCTCCTGCCTCCTCCACAGCAACTCTCAGAGCTCCTATTGTCTGTAGGCTATTACTGACCTGGGCAGCTGGCCCTGGGCAGAACTGCACAGGCTAGTTTCATGCATCATCCTTCTGATCTTTCTTTTGGTGCTGAGGTTAGGTTCTATTGTTCTAGGACCCCTAAGTTCAAAAAGGTTGCTATTTAATATTAGATTCCTGGGGCACCTGCGTGGCTCAGTCAGTTAAGCATCTGCCTTCGGCTAGGGTTGTGATCTCAGGGTCCTGGGATTGAGCCTTGGATCAGGCTCCCTGCTTTGGGGGGTGGTGTTCTGCTTCTTTCCTTTCCCTCTGCCTTCTCCCCTCTGTTCGTGCTTTGTCCCTGTCTCATTCTCTCAAATAAATAAATAAAATTAAAAAAAATTAGATTTCTTTGATTCAGGAGAAAGACTCTATATGTTTTCAAGGGCAGCAATGATTTCAGAGTATTTTATTCTGAGGAAATTATGCAAGGGGTATTTTCAAATTGTTGAAATCTTATCATTGTGGTTTTATAGGATGCAGGATTTATTCCTACAGCAAATGATTATAAGCATTTAAACAAGTTTCAGTAAATTAAGCTAAAGTAAAACACTAGTGAAAGGTATGACTTTATATTAAAATATCTCCATGGAGACAGTGCATCTGGTTGGACTAAGTGAGTCATGGCTCCAGGCAGGCATGATGTGCACGAGTTCACCTTGCATCCGCACTACCCCTCTGCTCCCCCTGATATTCTCCTAATCATTCCTCCTCATTTTTTTTCTTGCGACAGTTTTTCTTACCAACCGTAAGCACACTTTTTTTTTTTCTTTTTAAAAATAAATGAGGGACACCTGCCTCAACTTTCCTGACTTTGGTTGTCTTCTGCAGCTAACTTTCTTTACACTGTGCTTCTCTCGTTCCTATCTCCTGTCCTGGGTGTTATTTTATACTCATTTTATGATCATTTGATCAGTAGGCTAGGAGAACCTTTTTTTTTTTTTAAGATTTTATTTGACAGAGAATGAGAGCACAAGCAGGATGCAGAGGAAGAGGGAGAAGCAGACTCCCTGCCGAGCAGGGAGCAGGACATGGGGCTCAATCCTAGGACTCTGGAATCATGGCATGAGCCAAAAGCAGATGCTTAGCCAACTGTGCCAACCAGGTGCCCTAGAACTATGTGTTTTGCTCACAGTTTAGCATAGTGCTTGACTCAGTAAATACTTATGAAATTAGTGGAACAGAAACATTAAAATCATCTAACTACCTGTTTTCATATCTCTTTCCTCAATAACAATGCTGCTTTCTTAGAAGCCAGTGGTGAGCTGTTTCATCATGCTGCACTTTGGACACGTAATAAATGTCTGTTGTTGAAATGAACTGGTTCTGTCTATCCAGTGTCATCATACCATCCCTGGTGGAAGCCTGGACCAAATAAAGTATCAACGTGCCTGACCGAGGAGAAGCCAATAATAAATTACAAAGGAAAGATGTGGCTGCCTCAGAGGAACCCGCTCCATTTCTTGCAGAAGATGAGTGATTAAATCAAGGGTTAATTTACCTTGAGTGGCACTGGATTTATTGTCCTTTTGGTTTCTAAGACTGCTTGATAATTGGATTAGTAAGTTAGTGAAGGAACTAGGAAATTTTTATTAGAATGTCATGGAAAACTTCGTTTGAGAATCAGACCTGGCTTCTTTCTATTGTGTCTTCGGCTAACGATTGGCAAAAAGATTGTACTCTCTATGCTGCAATTTTCTCAGCTTAAAGGAAGATTTTGGAAGAAAAATCCCTTAAATGTTTAACCTCAAAATCCACCATGTCTTGGAAAGTAAGACAGCGTGTTAAATTTGAATTTTCATTTACTTACTTCAGCCATGCATTCTTGCAAGTTTTGTTTCATATCTTGTAAAAGTTGAGCACTTCTGAAAGAGTATTTAAATGACAGAATGATGCTGACCTAAGATAGAACAACAAAGCTGAAATGTAATAACATCCGTTTTCTATTTTCATACCTATCTGGTCTCCTGAGACTGTCATCACAATGATTTTTTACTCCTCATGAACATGTATGTTGACTGATTGTGCTCTGGCCCAGTTCTCTAATTATTTATGTATGGTACATTTTACGTGTATAGTAAGAATTTTTTTCTCTAACCCATTATGGAGACATGGTGTAATGCATGGGCTTGTATGTCAGACGCAACTGGGTTTCTAATCCCAGCTCTGGGGCTCAGTAGCTGTTTGATGATAACAATCTATATTACTGGCTTTAATTCCCATTCCTTCCCCTAATAAAGGATGATGGTGATGATATCTATACCATATTGTAGTTTTTGTAGGGATTAAATGCAATCATGCAGAGCCTCTGGGGGCGGCTGTGATTGAGTTCCCAAAACATTTCCAGTGCTGTAGTTCACGGTAGGTTCTCAGGTGGTGGGTTATTTACCTTCTACTATATTCAGAAAGCTTCTTGAATCAAGCAACTCTTTCCTCTTTGTAACTGCTACCACCCTATAATCAGCAATTATCAGAGTAAGAGCTTAATATTGGTTGAGGTGAAAGACAGCTTAATACCTAGAAGGAATATAGAGTTGAAGAATATTTTCTTCAGGTCTGGGAATTAGAAGGGGGATCAAACCAATAAAATCAATAAAATGTAAATGTCACATTGTACAAGGGAGACAGGAGACTTCCCATGAATGGTGAGGTACAAGAGTGGCTGTGTTCTCAGGGTAGACTGAAAAACAATTCTCCCATTAAAATGCTTCTCTGGCTCATCTCGGCAAGGTGGCAGAATTGTAAAACTGTTGTGCATTATTTCCCGGTAAATCACGATGGAAATGCTATGAATTTGTGCAGGAGAACTTAAAGGATTCATCATGGTTTATTCCATTACAATAAACACCAAAGAAAGTAATAATGGTATGCCATTTATTATGTAGTATCGTCAACCTTTTTATATGTTAGACGGGATCTCTACAGGCTTGCTAATGGTATATAGGCCATAAAACCTTTACACAATAATGTTTAACTATATCTGAAATAGTGCAATCTTCTGGTGGTTGTGTAAGTGGTCTGGTTCTTAAATCTTCTCTATGAGAATAGCAGAGGTGCAACCAAAGGTCTCTGAGAATTTTTTTTTTTTCCAGAACAGATGAAAATCGATTGACATATACTTACTGCTTATGTATGATTTCTAAGGCTTCGTCCTGGCCATGAATGATAACATGAGCCTATGAGCAATCATGATTACAATAGTTACTTCAAATTAACAAGACAAACAAAACTAAAATTGAGGCTAACAGAGGGAAACTCCCAAAATCTGAACTGGACTTCCTTGTTAGGCTTTATTCTGTTTTGCTTTAACTGGATCTCTAATCAAATGTACTTTTTACTTAACTTCTAGAAAACAAGTATCAATGCACTGAGAATGAACAGATAGGAATCGTTAAAATATTTTCAATAGTGAATCTGAAATGAACCATGTTTTGTTCCATGGAAATGCCTGCCACTGGTTTTCTCCCCCACTTTTCCTCCTCCCTCTCCCCTTGGTTTCATGCTTCCTCCTTCTCTCCCCTTCTTTGTCTTCATACTCCAGACTCTAGAGATCCTTTCTCCTTGTCAAATGAATGGCTGTCTTGTAAAACACAGCAGTCCTTCACAGAAAGGAACTGCAGGATGTCACAAGATCCAAGTCCATAGTTTCAGATTCAATCGCCCCTGAAAAACCCATAGATGATTGTTGATCTGGTTCTTAAACCTGATTGCCCCATTCTCAGCTGAAGTGGTAATAAGGAAAGGTAAATTTCTGTGTGGGAGAACCCATCCAAAATTTACTAGCTTTAGTACGGTCTATTCCTAGAATTATAGAGAAAGGTCCAGCACCAACTACTCATGCATATATGAGACAATCGGCACATAGAACAGTCTCGTGATGCCACAGGTTAGGGTGTAACACATGGAGTGATTTATCTCATTATAAACCAAAATCTACCCTCTGTCTGTGCTTCTTCCCAACTGGGTGAATACTGATCAGTGGGAAAAATCTAATGTTTTCTCCCATTTTACCAAATGCTGCAATGTAGACTATGGTTCAGAGCACTTAGTGTCCATGTAAAAATGAAACATGCCTTACTATTCCATGCCTAATACATTAAACAGTTCCTGTAGCCAATGAAAAATTCTGTTGTGAGTGAAGAACAGGAATTTAAAAAGAACTTGGCTGAGGCTATGGAGAAAGAAAGACCCCAAATACGGAACTGAAGGTTTCCTTTTGGCCTGTGATCTCTTGCAGTTATCAAAGTGAGTCCAACTGGAACCTGGAAGAGTTGAAATGGGTCATTTAAATCAGGAGGATGGTATGGTAGTTGTGAATGTCTTGTGGGTTTTAAGCATGGAAACAGGAATGGGTTTTAATTTCTGGAAGCAGGAATTCCTTTTGTTATGCAATGGCTGAACAATCTGTTATTTCTGTAAATGCATTGCTCAACTCCATCAAAATAGAAGGACGTTGTCTGAAGATGGGTCAAGTTTATTCCACCTAGAGGAATTCCAGAAGGTGGTTTCTGTTGCAGATGTTGCAGGGAAATTTCTCGTGACCCAATCCAGTGTGGCCTGGGTCCCTGCCAGTCTCACTACTTTGGTAGGATTCACAGGTACCGGAGATGGAATAGCAGCAAAGTCAAACCAAAAATTAACACTGACCTCTTTTTGTAAAAGGCATAACTGAGTGGTGATGTCCATATAATTATTCTTTTTTTTCTTTAGATGACAGTGACTGCAGGTCTATTTTATAACTTAAAAAGAATGTTTTACAGTCCCGTGATACTAGACTTTTGTAATGGAGAATGACAGATTGGTCAGGGGAAAGGGAGGTCCTTGTTTTCCAAGGGAGGGATGCATGAGCAGTCAAATGAGTTCAGGCTTTGAAGCTGGCAGGGCAAGCTGAAAGCCTCACAGTCTCAGGGAGGAGAGGCAAATCATTTACCCTCTTTGAGCGGCAGTGTCCCTATCTGTTAAGGGAACATGATAAACCCTGCCTAATGTAGCAGTGTGGGGGACATAGTAGACATCAATATATTTCAGCTATTATAATTATGAAAAAATTTGTCTGGTAAATGCCGAATGTCAATTAAATCCCAGGGGAAAGTTAGAACTACATAGATACCTCTGTGACACCGTTTAAGCGCAATTGATTTGACCATGTAAATAATACTTACCAATAAATAGAGCGATTTCCCACAACAAATTCCCTAAGGCAGATTTTCTAAGCAAATTTCCTAAGGCAAAGCATAACCAGACTCCGTCCATGTGTGTTTGAAAATGTTTTGTACTTCTGAGCATTCTTACAGGTCATTAGCCCAGAGAGGCGGTGGAGTGCTCTGCCCAGCAGCTGGCTTTAAATCCCACCTCTGTTGCTACAGTGTAACAGAATATACCTGATTGTAACAGTATACTCTGTCATACTTTGGATATTCTGGGAGTACAGCAGAGGCTGTGAGGACCAGGACCTAGCTCCCCAATCTGGACTGAAGTTCTTCATCTGAGAAATGAAGAGGAATTGTAGTACCATTTTGAAGGCGGCAATTAGGATTAAAAATAATCCATGCAGAACATGTAAAGCTAGAAAGTGCTCAACATACCTTATTATTTTAAGTGTTTGTCCTTTGAGTCAGATTTGGGCAATAAAAAAGTTGGAAGAGTCTGCGCCATGTTGTGTCTTGCGGGTATTTCAGGCGGTAACTGGTCAACAAAAGAGATGGACGGCTATTATATTTAACCCTTTAAATGTCAAAGGCGATTGAGACTTTTCTCCCCCGTATCCCATGTCTTTAACATTAGATATGACATTTTGGATGCTTTATCAGATAATGAATACAAAGATTGGTTTGGCAATGATAGGGATCTAGGAACTGATCGAATAGAAGCATGAGGCCTTTAGAAGCATACCATTAGAAGGATAATACTGAAAAACCTTATACCCGTAAAACCATTAGAAGCATAATACCTAAAAAATTAAATTGGCATCCTATCAAAGGGGGCACTTCAATGAGCCAAGGCTGAGGTCCAAGATGGACTCTTCATGCGGAGAACAGATGGGAAACAATAAGGTCAAAGACAGTGAATGTCTTGCTAGCATTCTTGACTTCTATTATTCTGCCAGAATTGTCAGCTGCTCATGCATACAAGTCGACACCCCCCTTGAGAGTTCAGACAGGATGTGTTCTCATTAAAATTAAAGATAAAAAGATTAGTACTCACTGGAGGAGATGTTTTGGGGATATCTTCAATTAAATCTCCGTAGTTTATAACTGTATATTTAATTTCCTCACACAGAACCTAGTAAAGAGCTATAATACCTCAGAGGACCACAAACATTTCGTGACAAAAGGAGCCCATGAGATAAATTAAAAAATGGGAAAACCTACAGAAAATAGATGGCCATTTCACTAACATCTTTAATTTTTAAAAAAATTGGCTCTGTGCCTATGTTTTAATGATCTACAATTTTCAGTAAATCCCTAAGAAACCTGAGAATTCTGTAAGAGCAAAAATATTTAAGAAGAGACACATTTCACATAAAGGTAAGGATGCACATATGGCCCGTTTGTTACTGTGAATCTTTGGTTTCACTTACCACTGCCCCCCAGATGTGTTCTGTGTATTCCTGACATTGACCTTTGTCTAATTCTTTTATCTTGGCCATAGGTGTATTCTACAGCTCTGTATCTTCCACTAAACCTTTTACTAGCCATTCACTGGAAAAATACTGGCTCCCAGACAATTTTTAGGTTTCAATTCTGTTGTTTTTCAGGTTAGTCTCATGTACCTTAAATTTAACTGTTTTCTGCACCTGCACTCACCCTTTGCTCTACAGGCTCAGCTGATGCTAAAGGGGTGTACATAACTTGCAAGGATTTTTCATTCTGGGGTTATTATTATATGTTTATGTAACTATATAAAATTGAAACTTCTTCTTTTTCAATGATGGAAGAGTTACCTTGATGTTTTTCCCATAATGGGCTTTATCCTGATAATTTTCAAACCGAAGACCATACCCACAAAATCTGTAATGTGTATTCATGACTTCCAAAAAAAATAGCTATTAATGGACACCACATACACTTTCCTGTTGTATTCTCCTCCCTTTTTACTTTATTTTCAAAGCTCCCTATGGAAACACCAAACAGTAATTGAAAAAAAGTGGTATTTTTTTCAAGATAATGAAATTTTAATTTGCTCTTATAAATAAAAAAGAGAATAAGTGCATGAAACAGAGAGCCACTGACATCCCATTTTCAAAGTGTTTTTCTCTCTGTTTGTTACATGGTGGATAAATTTGCTTATAATACATGTATAAAAATGCTATTGTTTTGTTACCATTTTCATAAGGGAGAAATGATCTTTAGGAAAATTGATAGTGGGTAGATATATCTCTCTATATGATCAAACTGGCTAGATGTCACTCAAAGGCTTAGAATTGTTATATGTGAAAATAATTCTGGCACGATGAAAATTTAGCCTCTCCCCAAACCCAGATCCTAGCCCCACTCCTGTGACCCCTTGCATTTGGGTCTTGTGAACACCTCCAGAAATGTTCATTCATGGGCACTCACGAACAGGCCCATGAATATTTTATATACCCTCTTTTTGAGGATACAGTTATTGTCCTAGGTAGATTGTTTTCCCTTAGATTTTCTAAAGCTATTAGTAAACATAGATGTACTTCTTGCTTTTTGAAAAATAATTATTTAGGATAATCTATTATATACACATTTATCCTTATACACTGTATAATGGAAGTTGGCAAATTCTGGCTTCTGACCCACTAACTGTTTTTATACAGTTTTATTGGCACACAACGGCATTCACGTATTTACATGTCCGTGGCTGCTTTCCCACTACCAGGCAAGTTTGGATAGTTGTAACAGAGACCACATGGCCTACAAACCTTGATTATTTACCAACTGGCCCTTTAAGACACTGTTTTTCAACACCTGCAATACGATATGATATGTACGACATAAAGGAGCATACAGGTATGTGTACAGCTTAATGAATTCTAACAAAATGAACACACCCATGCCAACTGCATCCAGATCAAGAGACAAAATATTGCCAATACCCCCTCATGCTTTCAATATTGACATCCTTCTTTTTAATTGCCTTGTAATATTCCATTGTTTGGATGGAATAATTTGTTAAACAGTCTCCTATTCATGGGCATGTATGTTCTCTTGTTTTTGTTTATGAACTATGTTTCCTTTAACATCTTTGTACATATTTCCTTGCACCCTGGAAGCTAAATATATATGTAGGATAATTTACTAGAAACAGAATTTTGAAGTCAAAGGAAATGAGCATTTTAAATGATAATTATTGCCATGTAACACTCTAAAGATGTTATACCATTTTGTAGCCTACACCAGGGAATCAGAATGCTTTCCATGTTGTAAGCTAGCATATGGGTTAATCTTTGCCTTCTGGTATTTGCCAATTGTATGTCATTTTAAGCTTCCTTTTTAAATTTTAATTTGGAGTGAG
Organism: Lutra lutra; assembly: GCF_902655055.1. Taxonomy (NCBI): domain Eukaryota; kingdom Metazoa; phylum Chordata; class Mammalia; order Carnivora; family Mustelidae; genus Lutra; species Lutra lutra. The sequence continues at coordinate 107,311,104 of NC_062280.1, forward strand.
ATTGCATATCCCTTCATTTGTCATGAAAATGTCACGTCTTTTGGAGTGGATTGTTTTATGACAAGTTGTTCTAAATTTTCTGTAGCAATTGATCTGTTAAATATTTTTTCTTTTGTCAGTGAGTATTAGCTATTTATAGTTACTTAGATTAACGTCCTTTGCACCCAATTCTGCAAACATTTTTATACAGGAATGAATAAAATCTTCTTTTGTGATTCTTTTAATTTCTCTCTGTGTTGGTGACTATGTCTCAATTCTTACTTTTAAATGCTGTAAGCTTGTGCTTTGAGTTTTTCCTTATATACTTTTCTTCCTAAGAAAAAAACTCTTAGGCCTATTGTATAATAGTTTTCTTTTGTTCTGTTATTTCATTGCTTTAATTTTTCTACATTACTTTTTATATTTTACTTTTTCATATTATTTCTCTACCTTTTTAATTTTAATGAATAACAATATTTTAATGAATAACAATTATTTTAATTACTTTTTATTTAACAACTTAATATTTAAAGCTGTAAGTTTTCCTCCAAATACTGTTCAACTAATGAATGGATAAACAAAATGTGATATATCCATACAATGGTGTATTTATTCAGCCATAAAAGGAAATGAAGTACAGATACAAGTCATAACATGCATAAACCTTGAAAAACACTATATGATATTTATTGTGTTATTACAAATTATTTGCATTAAATAATGCATATATTTATTGCATTGAAATTCTGGTAGTACTATCAATATTAATATTTTTTAAATATTGTGCAACTTGACTTTTTATTTTCTCTTTGAGCCAGGGAGTATTTAAAGGAGAGTTTTCAGAAATTATTGGTGGTATGACATTTTTATTGTCCATTTGCACTATTAATTTCCAAATTTTTACATTGTTATCAGAGAGCTCAGAGAATATAGGCTAATTTGTTAGGTATATTGAAGTCTTCTTTGTGGCAAAAATTATGGCCATGTAAAAATAATACTTTTTGGGTGTCTAAAAGGAGGTAAGTACTCTGGTTTCATGACAGAGAATCTGATATGTCTATCAGATAGATCATATTAATCAGGTAGTTTTAGATTTGTAAGTTGTCTAATTTATTTTTTTACTTTATTTTTTTTAAAGATTTATTTACTTATTTTACAGAGAAAGCTTGTGAGTCAGGGTAGGGGCAGAGGGAGAGGGAGAAGCAGACTCCTGGCTGAATGGGGAAACTGACACAGGGCTTGATCCCATGACCCGGAGATCACAGCCAGAAATGAAACCAAGAATCTAATGCTCAACTGATTGAGCCACCCAGGCACCCCTCTACTTTATTTTTTATTTTATTTTATTTATTTATTTAAAGATTTTTTTATTTGTTTGACAGAGAGATCACAAGTAGGCAGAGAAGCAGGCAGAAAGAGGGGGAAGCAGGCTCCTTGCTGAGCAGACAGCCCGATGTGGGGCTCGATCCCAGGACCCTGGGATCATGACCTGAGCTGAAGGCAGAGGCTTAACCCACCCAACCACCCAGGTACCCCGATTTTTTATTTTATTTTATTTTTTAAAAACCTTATTTATTTGACAGAGAGCGACACAGCGAGAAAGAGAGCACAAGCAGGAGGAGGGGCAGAGAGAGAGGGAGAAGCAGGGAGCCTGATGCGGGTTCCCAGGACCGTGGGGTCATGATCTGAGCCGAAGGCTGACTTAACGACTGAGCCACCCAGACACCCCTCTACTTTATTTTTGATAGCCAGGAAACAATGAGTAAAAACATCATATTGGCTCCATATTCCATTTGTCTCTCACTGCTCTTGCTTCATAAATGTTTCGATTTTCTTGTGTGAAGATTTGCGACAGGCCCTCATGTGCTTTGTGTCTTCTGTCATCATGAAGTTCACTTCTTAGTTTCATTGACTGTTTTATGCTCTGCATTCAACTAGGACTAGTATTCATTGTTGACTCCTGATCTCTTTTTGTTTCCATTTGCTTGTATATTGTTACCCATTGCTTTTCTGTCAACAGTTCCAGGTCTTTGATGTGGGTCTTTGGTTAAAGCATGTGGATGGATTTTATGTTTTATGCAATCTGAGAAATATTTTCTTCTAAACGATGAGCTCAATGTATTAGCATTTATCGATGTGACAGTGTATTTGATGTGTTCATTTTCATTTAACCTATGTTTTCATTATACTTTCTACATCTTGGTACACAATTTGTGTTTTCATGCCTGGCTCTGTGCTGTGTTCTTTCTGCAAGCCTGTTCTGTTTTCAGTTTTTGTCATTCATATTGTTTGTTTTTGTTTTGTTGTGATCATTTTACCTGATAGCTTTTAATAATAGATTTAACCTGATGTTCTTTGATTTATGAACCTCCAATAGTGTCTATTGATATCCCACTCTGAAAGAGGAAGTAATTAGTGCAGATTTAATGGCTTTTACTGCCTTTTGTGTCTTTGACCTCTGGCTTTTGACTTGCTTCTTTTCTATCTTTTGAGGGGAACCTTACCCCTACCTTTTACCTTCCTACTTTTGCCTCTTCTTAAGTATTGGGAGTATTGACCATAATGCCATACGTGATTTAAAAATTTTTTTTGAAATTTTAAATTTTAATATTTTTTAGAGAGGGAGACAGAGTGTGTACAAATCCAGGGGGAGGGGCAGAGGGAGAGAGAGAGAAAGAGGATCTCAAGCAGGTTCCATGTTGAGCGTGGAGCCCTGAGGGGGGGTTCGATCTCACCAGTTGGCTGCTTAACCAACTGAGCCACGCAATTGCCCCTGTGATTATCTCTGTAGTTCTTTTTCCTTTTAAAAAAATTTTTTTAAAGATAGATTTATTTATTTATTTATTTATTTATTTATTTATTTATTTGACAGAGAGAGGGAGAGGCAGAAAGCACAAACTCAGAGAGCAGGAGAGGGAGAAGCAGGCTCCCCACTGAGCAGGGAGACCAATGTTGGGCTCTATCCCAGGACTCTGGGATCGTGACCTGAGCCAAAGGCAGATGCTTCACCAACTGAACCACCCAGGTGCTCCTCTATAGTTTAAATAACAGATTCAAACTTCTATTTCTTGCTTTTCAGTATTAAATAGTACCCATCGAGTCTCTGGTATGAGAAATGAGCTAATCAACAACTAACTGTCCTTTACTTTCTCCCAAAAGCTGTATTTGTAGGAGTGTCTTTCTGTAAGTTCATCCATATGTCACTGGATTCTTATAACTAGCTTTCACACACTGTGGGTTGAGGTTATAGCAGTGTTGGGGTAGTTATTGTTTTGTATATATACATTATATACATGCACTATATTGTTACAGAACCTGAACTGGATCCTGGCCAAAGAACCAAGTGGCATTTAGAGATCTTGGAGGATCAGAGGTTTATTTAACACCGGCAGGATCAGAGGAGAGTAATCTCCCAAGGTCTGAGTCCCAAGCACAAACAAAGGAGATAGTTTATACACTTTTTCTTCCGTATCTGTGCCACTCTTGTGGCTGCAGCCATCAGGAAAGGGGGGAAAACCCAGAATGGCACTGGGGCTGGGACTAGGATTACCCTATTGGATTGGTCAACCACCTCAGAACACAGGTTTTCCTTATCAATATCAGTATAAGAATCATAAATTTATTTAGCCTTTGCATTGTTTTATATTGCATAAATACATTATATATTTCGTTATATATTTTCTATCTTATATATAAGCTATTATCTTTCTATATTTTAGACTACGGTAAAATACACATAATGTAAAAGTGTGCCATTTTAAAGTGTACAATTTAGTGGTATTTAGTACTTTCACAGTGTTGTGTAATCCTTACCACTATCTAGATCCAGAACATTTGTCATCCTAAAAGGAAATTTTAAATCTATTATGCAGTTACTCCTTATTCTTCCCTGTTGCCAGATCTGGCAACTAATCTGTTTCTCCCTCCCTCCCTTCCTTCCTCCTTCTCCCTCTCTCCCTCTCTCTCTTTCTTTCTCCCCCTCCCCCCATTGGTTTGCCTATTGTGGTTATTTCATCTAAATGGAATCATACAACACGTGGCCTTTTGTGTCTGCTTCTTTCACTTGTATAAGACCCAGCAAGTTTATGCCTCGGTATATACACAAAATAATTGAAAACAGGGAACATTTTCAAACTCATTTTATAATGCCGACATTATCTTGATACCAAAGCCAGAAGAAAACTGGAAAAGAAAACTGTAGGCCAGTACCCCTGATGAGTATAGATGCAAAAATCCTCAGCAAAATACTGCACAGTATTAGATACTGTATATTAGATACTGTGTACTAGATACTGTGTATTAGATACTGTGTACTAGATACAGCAGCACATTAGAAGAATCATTTACCATGATTGAGTGGGATTTATCTCTGGGATTCAAGGATGGTTCATTGTGCACAAATCAATGCATATGATACATCACATTAACAGAAGGAAAGAAAAAAAACATACAATCATCTCAATAGATGCAAAAAAAGCATTTGACAAAATTCAGTGTCCATTCATGATAAAAATTCTTAACAATTTAGGCATAGAAGAAACATATCTCAACAGAATAAAGACCACATATGACAAGACTGCAGTTAACATCACACTCAATTGTGAAAAGTTGAAAGCTATTTCTCTAAGATTAGGAACAAGACAAGGGCACTGACATTCACCACTCCTATTAACATAGTACTAGAAATCTTAGCTAGAACAATCAGGCAAGAAAAAGAATAATATATTAAAACTGGAAAGGAAGAGGTGAAACTGTTTCTATTTGCCGAAGGCACGATTTTATATATAGAAAAGCCTAAAGACTCAGCCCCCCTCCCCAAATTGATTTAATCAACAAATTCAATCAAGTTGCAGGATACAAAATTAACATGCAAAAATCAGTAGCGTTTCTGTATACTAAGAACAAATTTTCTGAAAAAGAGATCAAGAAATCAGTGCCATTTACAATAGCATCAAAAACAATAAAATACTTAGGAAAATTTCAGGAGGTGAAAATCTGTACTCAAAAAGCTGCAACAATGATGACAGAAATCGAAACCATGAAGCTCCTAGGAGAAAACACGGGAACAGAGCTTTTTGACACAGACCTTAGGAGTGATTTTTGGATATGACATCTAAAATCCATGCAACAAAATAAAAAATAAGCAAGTGGAACTACACCAAACAAAAAAGCTTCTGCACAGCAAAAAAAAAAAAAAAAAAAAAAAAAAGAAAAAAAAAAGAAAATCAGTCAGGGACTCCATATGATCTCACTTACATGTGGGGTCTAAATAGAACAGAACAAAACAAACCCCAAATTCATAGAAAAAGAGATTAGACTTGTGGTCAGCAAGAGTGAAAGGTGGGAACAGGTGAGATTGGAGGAAGGCGGTGCAAAGTTACAAACTTCCAGTTATGAGATAAATTAGTACCAGGGATGTAATGTACAGCATGGTGACTATTGCTAATGGTACTGTAAGATATATAGAAAAGTTGCGTGAGAGTAAATCCTGTAAGTTCTCATCACACACATGGTTTTCCCTTTTTTCTCTATTTCTTCTTTCTGTTGTATCTATATGAGAAGATGCATGGTAGCTGAACTTACTGTGATAATAATTTCACAACACATGTAAATCAAACCATCATGCTGTTGTATGCCTCAAACTTCTACAGAGACATATGTCAGTTATTTCTCAATAAAACCAGAGCCAAAAACATGGTAGCTGAACTTACTGTGATAATCATTTCACAACACATGTAAATCAAACCATCATGCTGTATGCCTCAAACTTCTACAGAGACATATGTCAGTTATTTCTCAATAAAACCAGAGCCAAAAACTTGTAAACAGATGTTCACAGAAGCTTTATTCACAAGAAGCAAATGGTGACAACACCACAAATTTCCATCAGCTGAGAAATGGACAACGAAATTGTGGTATATCCACCCAATAGAATACCAGTCAGCCGTTAAAGGAACTGAAAGACAGATACATCTACAGATAGGTGAACCTTGAAAAACACATTATTTATTGTCTTATACAAAGTATTTGCTTATTCATAGAAATTGCGTATCTCTATTTGGGAGACTTTGGCTTTTGTGTTCCAAAACACTAAAGCATTACAGAAAATTATTTAGAAAAGCAGACTAGGGGAGCCTGGGTTGTCCAGATCATTAAGTGACTGCCTCTTGATTTCAGTTCAGGCAGTGATCTCAGGGTCATGGGATTGAGACTGCCTCGCCCCCACACCCATCAGGAGCCTGCTTAAGATTCTTATCCTCAGGGGCGCCTGGGTGGCTCAGTGGGTTAAGCCGCTGCCTTCGGCTCAGGTCATGATCCCAGGTCCTGGGTTCGAGCCCCACATCGGGCTTTCTGCTCAGTGGGGAGCCTGCTTCCTCCTCTCTCTCTGCCTGCCTCTCTGCCTACATGTGATTTCTCTCTGTCAAATAAATAAATAAAATCTTAAAAAAAAAAAAAAGATTCTTATCCTCTCCCTCTCCTTCTGCCATTCCCTCCACTGCTCCCAGCTGTGCTGTCTCTTTCTAAAAAAAAAAAAGACAAGGTTCCCTTCCCTCTCCCACCCTCTTTCCAGACTAGATGCTAATACCCTAAAAGTTGGGAACCGAGGCTGAGAGGAGTTTGACTGAGTATGAGAGTAAAGAGTTTGTTCAACCCAGAAGAAGGGGTTCAGTGCCCTGCTCCCTGGCATGGCTGTTTGTTCTGGGCACAGGGCAACACCTAGAGGGTTCTAGAGGGAGTGAGGGCTGAAGGGGATGTGCCAGCATTTCTTGCACTGGGTCCGGGAGAGTGGCAGCTGCCTGAGGGCACACTGTATGGTGCAATCAGCAGTGGCCAGCCAGTGTGGCCTGGAAGACACAAGAGGGGAGTCACACCCTTAGGTCTCACCTAGGCTATCAGGGAGGGAGAGGCAGGTGCAAATGGGCCCATGGGCACAGGCGCCAGTCTTGCAGCTGCAACCCGTGTGTATCCGTGCCTGAGGATCTTCGAGGCATGGACAGAACATTTCCTTCTGAAGACTTGTAAACCTGATTCTAGATGGCTCCCCTCTGCCTTTCCTGCCTCCCCCATTTTCAACAAAGTACAAAGTCTTACCTCCTTGGTGTTACACAAACCTCTGGAATTTGGGCAGGGCCTTGCGGGGTATCTGAGGGAAAGCAGAATCTGAGATTAGTCTTCCTGCACTCCCGTGGGTGGGCTTTAATTGTTACAGAAAAGGAAAGAGAATGGTAATTTCTTTTTAACAGCTGGGGTTGTGTACTTGTACTTAACCTCTTAATACATGTATAAGTGGGGATTAGAGTTCTTTGCTTCAGAGTTCATTTTTATTCTTTCTGTCATTCTGTTGCTTTCAGAGAGGAAATGGGAGCAGAAATGTTTTATTTCAACATCTGTCATCGGAAGCTCTGCATTAACTATTTTAAACACTCAGATTAAAAATAAAACTGATGTAAAAGCTTTTTGGTAAAAATAAAGAAAACGTAATATTACTATGGTCAAGTTCTGGGATGGCCTAAAGGGTTGTCTTTGAATTTTCTAAACTTTGCCAGCAGACAAAGTTCATTTGGGAAGAGAATAGCTGCCTAGATAAGGACTCATCACCTATCATTTGCCCAAGAAAAGAAAGAAGCCAACCCCAGGACAGGTGTCCTGCCCCTCCCTCATGTCTAGCTGTCCTCGGGTGCTTTGAGGCCATGCGGGAGGACTATATCAGGTTAGACCACCCACTGTTCGCAAGAAGAGAGTAAACCTCTCCAAAACGTCTTAATGAAAACTCAGCACACAAACTTGAAGGAGATACAAGCAGGGATTACAAAAGCTGAACTAGATAAACCCGAAGGTGAATAAACACTCTGGTTTAAGAGAAGCAACGGAGAGGAAGCTGGATTATTTTTGAAGATGAGATGCCCATCCACGCACAGCCCACACTTGGCCAATCTGCATCCCTGGAAGGGGAGAGTTTGGGTGAGGGTGAATTCATGAGGCCCTCATCATCAAGTCTGAACAAAATGAAACAAAGAGAATCATTCAGTTGGGCACACCAGCAGCTCTTGGAGCTGAGTCTGCAATCTGTTTTGGAGATTGGCTTCATCATTAGGATGTTACACAGTGGAGTGACATGACCATTTTTCTCCTTTCCAGCTGTTTGTTATTGTTTAGACACCCTCTTTGTGTTAGATATAAAATTACCTGACAAGGTAAAATGAAACGATGCTATCTTTTTAATAAATGTGTAATGGCCAGGCTGGTTTCAGCAACATGATTGAGAAGCCCGTCTCTGTGATCCAAAAAAAATTAAAGGTGCCATTAGCAGTTCTCTGCTTGATGCTTTTGGGAGGGGAGTATGGTGAGAAGTCACCAGGAGCACGCATTAGTATGCTTTTCTTCTTTCTTTCAATAGCTCATTAGCTATGCCATGAGTATTTCCCAAGGACATTCCCGGATGCCCCAGGGATGGATTTGCACTCAGTGCTCAGCTGTTCTGCCAAAGAGGAGCAGCAGCAAGTTGGACGGGTCTTTTGACTCACCTGCAAAACGGGTGCTCCTAGAGGCCTCCCGATGATTCCATGACGTCTGCGCAGACTCTGATGAGGCCAAGGAGCTATTCCAGGCTCACCCTGCAGGCAGCTGAGGTAGTGCGGTGTGCGAAAGATTGGAGCTAAGCAGGCCCGTGTTCAAATCAAGTGCTCTACCACTACACTATTTATTTGAGAGAAAAAATGAACGCATGAGAGAGCACAACGGGTGGGGGGGGGGGGCGAGTGCGCGCGTGTGCATGCGCATGTGTGCATGAGCTGGGGGGAGGGCAGAGGAAGACAGAGAAAGAGAAGCAGACGTCCCATTAAGCAGGGAGCTCAACATGGGGCTTAATCCCAGGACCCTGGGACCATGACCTGAGCCCAAATGACTGAGTCACCCAGGCATCCCAGGACTTTACGACTTCTATGGCCTGGAATGAGTTTTGGAACCATTCAGAGCTTTAGATTTCTTAAATGGAATATAAATAAAAACTCTATCCAAAGTCCTTCAATGGAGTCAATGCATGTATTGAATACCTATTGTGCACCAGGGTCCGTTTGGAGAGACATTTTGTTTTTATTCATTCAATAAATATTTATTGAGAATTTATTATGTGCCACGCACTAAAGTGAATGCAAAAAAAAAAAAAAGTTTCTGGGAAAATGTGTAAATACAAGAAGAGAGGTGATTAAAGTTTAGTGAGAGCATATAGAAGAGTCCGCATGACTGATGGGATCAGGGAAGGCTCACAGAAGTGAGAAGCCAATGTTTAGCTTAGCTTTGAATGAGGCAGAGAACGTTCCAAACCAGGAACTGTCCAGGCTTCCCTACTAAACCAGCGCTGGAGAGAGACCCAGACCTCAATGCAGAGGCTTTGGGACTCCTAATCTAATGCTCTTTTCCACTGATGTGTTCTGCATCTTAGCTTAAGCTTTAGATGATTAAATGCTAAATATGATAGTAAGGATATTTTAGGAAAGAATGGGTAAAACCACAAATGAATCAGATGCAAAGAATCATTTAAAATGCAGGCTTCCATCAGTCTCTCATAGCCAAGCTTGACATTCTGATGCTCTCCTGAAAGGATGATGTGCAACATAGAAAAAAAGAATTAATATCAAGGCCTAAACTGTGGGGGGTGAGGGGTGGGTGGGGAGAATGCATTACATGATGACAATTATTTAAGTCATTGAGATATAAAACCTTCATTCTTATAACAAGGATGAGATAATGAGATGTTAATCCTTCCAAGATTTAATAGATTTATTATTCTAATGAACTATAGCTGACAGCTTTGAACTGTATATAAAAATTTATTAATCTTTTGATAGACATTGAGGGTCTTCTTTCTTTCTTTCAGTATGATGAAAGAGTTACGGCTGAAATTGCTCACTGAAATTTTCCTCATGGCATGGTGGAATATTGAGGATCTCTCTCTCTGCCATCCCGACTTTATTGAATTAAACTGTGGAAGTAAAACTCTGCAAAGTGGAAATTAGAGGAGGAGTGATGTGTGTGGGTTCCGTGATAAACAAAATTAAATACAAATGGTGGAGGCTCTTATTAGGCTGCTCAGCAGGACCCTGTCTCTTCAATTTAACAGCCTTGTTAATTTAACAAAGACGTTCCCAGCACCTATTTTGTTCCAGGCACAGTGTTGGTGCCCCGGATGCAAAGTTCACCGGGATATGGTTTCCGTCCTTGAGAAGCTCTGCGTCAGGGGAGCAGCTGGGGTGACCAAGGACTTCTAACCAGAGCTCAGAGTGAGGGCTGGGCTGGGCTGGGGGAGGGGTAGGAAAAGGGGCGGAGTTAAGGAACCGGAAGCCTTGGTGTGGTTGAAGAATTGCCAAAGCCAGGGTCCCGAAGAGGGTGGATGAGACCACAGAAGCTGGTGATGACAGCTTGAAGACTCTTGAACTAGTAATCTAAGAAGGGGCACAATTACTGGCCATATTAAGAGCAGTGTTTTTCCAACTTTTTTGACCATGACTTAACAGAAGAAAAATATATTCTATAACTCTACCCGGGAAGCATGTATATAATTGAAAAAAAGTTTTATGAAAAAATTCCAACCTGGACTATGGAAAATGTACTCTGATGTTTCCCATTCTACTTTATTCTATTTTGTGTAATTTAAAAATTGATGTCATTACTTCCTGATATACTGTCCCTCTGGCTTATAAATTACTAGAAATGAGTGGCTGATAAGGGGCAGAAGGCAAAGTCATTGGCAGTGAGAAGGTAAAGTGTCCAGGTGTTGGATGGATTGTGCAAGTGTTTGAAGCTGTCAAACAAGAGGATAGGAGTCCTGAGGAGAGAAACACAGTGGTTCAGGCGATAGACTCATTAGTAAGGAGAAGGGAACAGGAGGAGAGGGGACAGCTGCAGCAATGAGCAGGAATGGTGGCTCATAGTCTGGAAGAATGTGCTTCAGAGGGGCCAAGAGGAACATGCTGTGAAGCAGCTATGAGGGGCAAGAGGGTACCTGTCTCATGGGTATGAGGGCAGCACAGCTGTCCATTGAAACAACTGCAGGAGAAACAATTATCAGGGAGAGATGTCCAGTTAGCTTCCAGGGAAGTTTCTAGTTAAAAGGAGGTATAAGATAGAGAGGGGAACTCATAGTCTCATCAGGTTTGGAAGATTGAGGGAAGATGGGAGTTTGGGTGGGTTTATGGGATGTGTTGAGCTTGAGGAGATGAGCCTCAGGCATGAGTCTCAGGCTTGTCTATAGTGACTGAAGTAAAGGGAGAGAATTGCCCCATGGACTTCAACGTGCTGTTCTCTGGGCAGAAGTTTGGTCATTCTTTATGAGACAAGTTTCTCGAACAGTGTGCACTATTGAGTCAGGGAGCATTCTGGGAGTCACATCTGATGTTTTCACAAAGAGGAGGGATGATAGCACCATGCTATCCTCTGTGTGAAAATTTAGGAGTTTGCTCAAATGAGAGCCTGCAGCGAAATAATAATGTAGCTTGGCAGGTGCCAATGGCTGTGAGAGAAAAAAAGGATGGAATTTCTCAGAGGGTTTGGGGAGGCTTCACAGAGAGGGTGAAATCCAAGTTGAGTCTTGAATAAGGATGAAGACTTTGGCTGGTTACAAGAGAGCAAACCATTCCAGGCAGTGAGAATAATGGGTTAGAAAGGACAGAGGTATGAAACTGATCAGCAAGTGGAGGGAATAGGGAACACATCCAGGCCTGTGGAGGAGGTCAGTTCAGAGGAGCACACCATTCTAAGGGCTTTAGTCATCTTCTGCCTCCTCGTGGGATGGTCCAGTCATCTTCTATCAACCTGTGGGACCCCTGCTCACATGGATGCACATGGCCTATGCTCACGGGCTTCACCAGTAGGGTCTGCGGCTTCCCATGGGAGAGGACCATGGCCACTCGTTCATAGCCGTGTCCCTAGCCAGTGACAATGACAGAATCAGGGAAGACAAGAACCATTAACCTGGAATTCTTGAATTTCTAGATTAGGAAGAAGATTGTGTGGGATTGGACTCTTTTTGGTAGTTTTCTCCAGGCCATTCATTCCCTTGTCATTTTTTATTTTTTCTTTTCAAAAGCATGCACTGAATAAAAACTAATAAGGAGGAAAAGTGTGTGTTAAGAAAATCCCCCTGGAGGGAGTAAGACCTGAGCTGCATCTTGTCTCTGGTTTAGCACAAACTGTGGGTTTCAATTCATTAGTGCATTAAATTAGTTAAACTAGGGGGTCTGCATTATCATCAAAAAGCATATAACACTAGATTAAAAAATATAATGCAGTAAGGGAAAATACAGATTTCCTGAAGCTTTTGTGTGATGGACAGCTAGTGTAAATGTTCTTTGGGACATAACCCTTGGTATTAAGAAGTAGAGAGGATGGTGTTCAACTATAGCCCCCTAAAAGGATAACTTTGACACCACGCTTTGAGGGACTTGGAGTATCACGGTTCCTTCCCTGCGCCCTCAGCATCGTCATCTGCAAAGTAAAGGGTTGGGTGATCTTTGTATTTTTTCTCAGCTCTAACATTCTCTAATTCCTGGAGTCTCATCTAGGAATATAGCTGCAAAGCTCATAGTAGGCAGAATGCTGATGTTTATTATTTGACAACGTATTTTATCTGAAGTTTTCTGTCTCATGGGGTCAGAGAATTAAACTCATTATCCTTATTGCTAATATGAAAAAATATCTTTGAAACCAGACATTTCATTTCTGTAGTCATCACTGATCATTGAGTGATAATTACGTGGTCCAATAATGAATTATATTATCAGCTGCATAAATAATGAATCACATCATCAGTTATTTCAAAGCTATATTAAAGTGAAAGAAATTGACTTAATCTCCCAAGCCAAGGAGGTATTTCTCAGAGCTAAGTTAATTTTTTTTTTAATTGATAACACTTAGAGTCTGGCTAAAAGATAACCGTGGAAGTAGGAAATGGTCTGTCTGAGAGGTTTTCAAGCATTTGTATTAAGTTGTAGTCCTATATAGAGGCAGAAGACTAGGTGATGGAATATAGTTGTTTTTCCCCGGATCCATCTTTCTCCTTCCTGACAGCACATCTATCCCTGTGCCTCTCATGCTGATCTTTCTAAATGACCAGCTTCATTTGCAATTTGCTAGAAGGAGGCAGAAAGCAACTTCTGATTTTTGAAAGGAAATATTTTCGTGTAATAGAATGATTGAATGCAAGGTACTATTGATATCGTTTCTAATAACTTTCTGGAGATTAGAGAGAAAGCCATGAATAGAAAACATGGTTATCTCTGAGTTTTCAATGGGCACAGTTAAAATGAAAGATTTTTAAAAAAACAAGGTTTGATGTAGGCGTAAGAGTTGCGGACAACAGAAGGGAAAAATAATAGCCTCGCTCTACTGTTATCTGTTGTGGCTTATCATTGAGGATCAGCTAATGGGTTGCAGCACTTCTTTTTTTTTTTAATAGGATAGGATGGGGGCAATCTGCATATCTGTGATGGGAATCAAGTTTTTAATGCAAAGCTACAAGGAACTGTACTTGTTCTAGACATTGGAAAATCATAGAAGTAATAAAAAAAAAACCCAGAAAATAGAAATCTACATTACATGGTTCCTATGAATATGAAAGAAAATATGTGTAAAATTCCTAGTTCAAGGCTTAGCACAAAGTAGGTACACAGCAGGTGTTAGCTACTATTATTCTTAGAGTATTTATTAGAAAGTAGAGTTTGTGACCCATATGTATGTATGTATGTATATATATATATATATATATATATATATATATATATATATATACCTTTCCACAGATTCCTCTGTATTTCTTATTTGGAAATAACTTAAACTTTAAAAAAGTAGCAGGGATAAGAATACATAAAGTATGCCTATGTGCCCTTTACCTAGATACATTTGTTGCTGGTGGTGTGTGTACTCTCCCTCCTCCCTCTCTTCAGGCTCCCCTTTCCCCCCATCTTCCTTTCTGCCTTCTTCCCTTCTCCTTACCCCTCCCTTGAGTCAGGGAGCATCGGGGGTCATGTCTGATGTTTTCACAAAGTTTCACGTAGTTTATTCCCTCTGTCCCCTCCTTCCCCCTCCCTTATTCCTCTCAGCCTCCCTTCCCACTGTTTCCCTCCTTTCCTTGCTCCCTTTCTCTCTTCTCCCCTTTTCTTTTCTTTCTTAAGATTTATTTATTTATATGAGAGAGCACAGGGGTGTGTGTGCACGAGTGGGGGGAGGGGCAGAGGGAGAGGGACAAGCAGACTTCCTGCTGAGCAGAGCCCAGCAATGGGGCTCAGTTCCAGAACCCCGAGATCATGACCTGAGCTGAAAGAGACGCTTAACCAACTGAGCCACACGGGCACCTCTGCTTCTTTTCTGAACTGATAGAGAATAAGTTGCATACACCACAGCCCTTGAAACCTACGTACTTTAACTATTTCCTAAAATTATGGCCATTCTCTGTAAACAAACACAGTGTAGTTATCAGCTTTAACAAACTTAATAGGGATGCAATACTTTTTTTTTTTTTAAAGATTTTATTTATTCATTTGAGAGAGAGAGAAAGTGAGAGAGAGCATGGGAGGGAGAAGGTCAGAGGGAGAAGCAGACTCCTCCTGGAGCTGGGAGCCTGATGCGGGACTCAATCCCGGGACTCCTCGATCGTGACCTGAGCTGAAGGCAGTTGCTTAACCAACTGAGCCACCCAGGCGCCCAGGATGCAACACTTTTTATCTGATCTGCTCTTGATATTCTGATTTGTCAGTTGGCCTGAGAATTTGTTTGTGGCATTTTTCACCCGGGTCCCAGACAGGATCACGTATCGCATTTAGTTGTCATGTCTGGGACATTTCCACGGGGGGCTTGTTTGTTTGTTCATTTGTTTTTGGTCTTTTCTGACATGGACATTTCTGAAGAACATAGCCCCCTCTATTCTTTTAAGTAGAATGCTCTTTGTTTGGGGTGTGCATGTATTTCCTTATAATTACAGTCCGGTTGAGCATTCTCAGCAAGAATCCTGCAAATACAATGTTATGTCCTTCTCGGATGTCATATCTAGAGGTTCAGGATGTACATGTGTTCCTCCCTGGTGATCACTGGACTCCAGACTAAAACCTGGAGGTGAGGTATACCCATTGCTACCGGCCAGAGGTGGGTCTTTGCTTTCAGAGGGCAAAGTCAATGTTGTACGCATCTATGTACACATATGCAAAGACACACATGCACACATATCAGCACACACATAAACATACACACATACACACATACATATACATATTCTAAAAATTATACATTCATACCCCAACCTTGAAATCCAAAGTGTTCCCAGAGGATTTTTTCTTATTCCCCCAACCCATCGCATATTTACATGTCCCTTCTTCTCAACTACATCAACACTTTCTCTAATTAGCTCAATTCCGTAGAACATCTACAATTATTTCAGAAATGCTTTGCCTGTGCCATATAAAAAAACAAATCTACTGAAAAGGAATTTAGCATCTGCTTGTAGTTCTTCTTTTCGTCTTATTCAAGACTGAGGGTCTATGGCCACATTTATAAGTTACTTGGATAAGTTCTCTTGCTCTCTCTCCTTTAAGAATATGTTTATTTGTGTGTGAGAGAGAGAGAGAGAGAAAGGGCAGATAGAGAGGGAGTGAGAGTATGTTATGAAGACTCCTCACTGAATATAGAGCCAGAGGCGGGGCTTTTATCTCAAGACCCTGAGATCAAGACTGGAGCAGAAACCAGAGTCAGACACTTAACCGACTGAGCCACCCTGGTGCCCTGAATTCTCTTTCTTCTTTGTTGTGGGTATGGTATTTATTTGAACTCCAACAGACTTTCTTTCAGTTGGCTTTCAGTTTTAGGTGACCCTATGACATCTTTTGCTGATTCAGTATTATTTTTTTGAATATGAAGAGCACTCACAAGCTCCTAAAAGTAAAAATTATTCAAAAAAGATGCACTCAGAGAAGGTCACTCTCACCCTTCTGCTACCTCATTCGTAACAGCCCCTTGCAGATAACTAACATCACTGTCTTCCAGTGTCTCCTTCTTGTGTTCCTGTTGGTGAAGATGAAGAGATACAACCAAGTTTTCTTATTTCTCTTTATTTTTTACAAAAAAAGTAGCATATATAGGTGATCTTTTCACTTTGTTTTAGAACCCTCCCCACCTGCCCAACCACGTATTAGTTCATAGAACTCTTCTTCTTTTCCATGGTTGCAGCATACTCCAACACCAGTAGATAACAGCTTATTTTACTAGTTTGCCTCTAATTGGACTCTTAGATAGTTTCCAAACAAACAGTTTGAAAATCAAGGGATGCTGCAATACATTGCATAGCTCAATTGGCTTTTGTATTTTTTGAAATGGATATCAGGGCAAGTGCAATGTTCAAGTTCAGGGTGAATGCATGTATGTATTTGTTAGAGATTGCCAAGTTCTGTAGGGGTTAGACATTTTGATATTCACACATGTCCTGGGATTTCTTGAGCTGGGAAGGCAATCGGGGTCCACGGTGATGTGCAGCATTGTCTACTGTCTCTAAATCTGGTTTATTGTCAGAAGGGCTTACCGTTCTTTCTGTCTCCTGTGTAGCCCCATCTCTTGCCTTTGGTAATCGAATCTGCTACAGCGCTTCACTTCTCACCTGGAGGGAAAGAAGGCTGACTGTGTTCAATCTTCACCCAGATTTTGCTTCTCACTGTCAGTAGAATCTCCCTCTTTTCTGATGGTCGAATTTACTCTGTAGAGAACCCCACCTTTATGGAGAACACCCCTACATACAGCAGGGACCTCCTGCTGAAATCAAAAGGCAGAACAGAGTCAAGAACTGAACGTGGGAAGAAAGGAGTAAGTCAGAGAGAAGAATCAGAATGTGTGGTCAGAAATGAGTCTTTGGAAACAGTGCATTTGGGATGACTTGTTCCCGGGAATTCAGGTAGACTGGGAAGAATTGTGAGTAGGGAGAAGGGAGCAGTGAGCTCAACGATAATCTGGAACAAACGGTAAAGTGTGGGAGGACAGTTCCCATTTACCTGTGGTGGAAGACAAGTGAGCAACCATGCATCTTCTGTGTTTGGTATTGGAGTTGGTGTTTTAAGCCTGCTGGTCTTTGGGCTTTGTTCATGCGAATGGAATTAGTTGGGGGACACCTCCAGCAGCTAACTAAATTTTGGTAAACTTTAGAGTGAGTAGGAAGAAGCTAATTCAGAGTAGTCTGTTCTTTAGATTTCTATTCATTTTCCAGATGAGTTTGGCTCAACAAAGAAACACAGAGTGCTTTTGTAACTCAGAACGTTGTGGACTATAAGCAGACACCACCCAGCCTTTGCCTTCCCGGCTCTCTTAATCACCACGCCCTCATGGTGACACTGCTCAGACAGGTAGGGCCAATCTAGTGCGGGAGGTGTGAGAATAAAATGTGTCTTGGGAGCCTTGGGGATCCCCCACAGATTTCCGGAGGACGTGGTGCCTGAAATAAGTGTGGGTAAGAGGACGACAGGGAATCAGACGAAGGGGATGGAATTTCAGGCCAAGAGATCATCCTCCAGTCCACATGCATGGCCGGAAGAATGAAATACCGGGACGTGTGTGGGTGAAACTGAGGATACTGGGTATTAAACAAGAGGAGGAAGGTGTGGTGGGATGGACTATCTTTGGGAGTCCCTTTTCACCTTCTGTCACGGGGAGGTGCACATACTTCTTATAATCCATAACCTAACTATCTGTGCATTGTTTTTAGTTGTTAAAAGTCAGGAATAACATAGAACTACTATACTACTACTTATAGTAGATGGTCCTGTTAGGGAACCTGGATTGGATTGCCCAATGAAGACCAAGCGACACTCGGAGATCTTAGAGGACAGTAGTTTTATTTAACGCCAGTGGGCTCAGAGGAGAAAGATCTTCAAAGGTCTGAGCCCAGAGCACAAACAAGGGGATAATTTATACACTTCTACTTCTGTGTCTGTGGCACTTCCGGGTGCTAGGCAGGTGGCGCAGGAAGGAAAACCTGGAATGACCCTCCATCTGGGACTGGGATTCCCCTGCTGGATTGGTCCACCACCTAAGAACACAGATTTCCCTTATCAGTCCTTTCTTGAAACGGTAATTGAGCAAAGGGGACCTAGAAATTTGTCATGTCTGGGATAATCCAGTGGCGGCCAGAGGTCCTGGGTGAGTGCTGCTGCACCGTAGCTGAGTTGGATTCATTGTATTCATATCCTCTTCCAGAAATTGTCGCAGGGGAAATAGGGAGTCAAAACAAGCCTGAGCTCTCTACTGAGATGGGTCTGGTGTGTAGTCTTCTACAATGGGGCAAGCTTTAGCATCCTGCCCTAGTTCTGGAAATATGAGTGATGGGTGTGCTCAAAAATGTTAACTGCGCCTGGAAAGCTGCTAAGAACATTTTTGTAAGTGATTTGTTGGCTTCACCAAGAGCTGTATTACTCAATTATATTTATTTTCATGTTCTTATTTAATATCACTTCTAGCAACCTTTGGAACAAAATCAGTGCTTCTCACAGTTACAGTGTTCTTTCCAGGTCTAAAAGAAAAAGAGTGACTTCCAACTCGTACAAGTTATAGGACCCGAGTTAGCAACATACTGATTTTTTCAGTTTGAGTGTGGGACTTGGCTGTTTCCCTGAAGAATTGACCTGAGTTACTCATCAACTACCACAGAACTTCCTTTCTAAAGATAAACATTTCTTCTTCACAACAAAAATGCTTTAAGTATACTCTTTGCACCTTTTTTTCCTTCCCTATTCTTTACTTTCTCTTTCCTTTCCTATCTTCCCTGAAATCTGTTGTTTCTTTCCCAAATTATGTGCTTCTAAATCTCACTTGGCTTTTGTTACCTAACCCATCCTTCTGTGTGATTATGGATTAACCTGGTCTAGTAACTTTTTTTTTTTTTTTAAGATTTTATTTCTTTACCTAACAGAGATATCGAGAGAGGGAATACAAGGAGGGGGAGTGGAAGGGGGAGAAGCAGGCTTCCCACTGTGGAGGGAGCCTGATGTGGGGATCAATCCCAGCACCCCTGGATCATAACCTGAACCAAAGGCAGACGCTTAATGACTGAGCCACCCAGGTGCCTCTGGTCTAGTAACATTCTTCAAACTCCTGTGTTCCTTAGTATTCTTTTGTTGCAATTGGTAAAGCCATTTAGAACTTTCATCTACTAGCTGGAGAGGGATTGTGTCTCCCTAGGTTTGTTCTCTTCATTAGGAAACTTTTTTTTTTTAAAGATTTTTAAAAAAGATTTATTTTAGAAACAGAGAGAGAGAGCACAAACATGAGCGGGGGAGGGACAGAGGGAGAGAAAGAACCAGACTCTGGCTGAGGCTTGATCCCAGGACCCTGAGATCATGACCAGAGCGGAAAGGCAGACACTTAACCTACTGAACCACCCAGGTTCCCCTTCATTAGGAAACATTTTAACATTGCAGAAAGTACCTTGGAGCCATCTCTTTATTTGGCTATTGTATGCAGTCACTATATTAGTGAGCTCTTTGAGCCAATTCTGCTTTGTTTTGTGAACGTGACCTTGCTGACCAGTCTTTGCTGCTCTTTCTCTAAGTTCCTACTTTTTCTGGGATTGCTTGGCATATGGTAGGTCCTTGGGTTTATTCCTTTGGGCTCACCCAGAAAAAAATGAAGTGTCACTCTGTAGTCTAGGAGCAAATATACACAGAACAAAGGAAAGAAAATATTCACATTTAATTCACATTAAATGAACACTTATGAAGCTTAGTAGCAAATGTATCCTATTAGGATAGAATCATTGTGTGTTATAGACAATGCTGTGTATTTCATGTTTATTTTCACCTGAAACCTGAGGTCAGGGTATATAGGAGAGAGTTCCTTGATTTTTATCAGTTGATGTCAATTCTAACTGCCTTGTTGAACTCAATTTTAATAATAGATCAAGTGATTCTCTTGTATTTCCTAGCTAGATGATCATACTGCATACTGAGAATGACAAAAATACTATTTCCTTCTTTACATACTGGCTAGGTCTGTGGTTGAAGGTAGAGTTTTGAATTGTATGACTGATAGTGGTTGCTTTCAATTTTCAAATCAAGTTTGAAGTTGGCTATGGTTTTTGAGAGAGAAAATTTTCAACTTAAAGAAGTTTTCATTTCATCTAGATAGCTGTCTCTTTTTAAAAAACCAGCAATGAGGGTTGAATTTTATCACGTTTATCAGATTCTATTGAAATGATAACATGATTTTTATCCCTTAGTCCATCTCAAATATAATGCAATTTCATGTAGTATAATGTATCAGCCTGAGAAATAATTTGATATAGAGGCATGATCACACTCTTGAGATAGATCCTATGGTCACGAGTTTGCCTTCGTAGTTACTGTTTTATGTTTTCACCTCTAACTCTGATGTATTCAATTTGCTAATAGCTTTCTATTGTCCATTTGTTCTTCATCCAGTTTAGTATAATAATTATGTTCAATGGATAAGATGAGTTAGGCTTTTCCTTTCTCTGTGTTCTGGAAGAAATCATAGTATTGCTTCTTGAAGATTTGTTAGAACTCAGAAAAATGATCTGCTCCTGTTCCTAACTTTTCAGTTATAACTTTGGTTATTGGATTATTATCTTTATTGGGTCAGTATGAATAATTTAAATTTTCCTAACAATGTTTCCTTCTAGGTTTTCAGATATTATTGAAAGGCTATACATACTATGCTCCTATAACTTTAACATTTTTCTCTTCTTCTGCATGTAAAAACTGTTTCCCAATAGTTTTCATTAAAATATCTGTTTTTTCTGGGTTCATCCTCTAATTTTCATCTATTTTGATATTTTTTCCAGATTATCTTTTTATTAATCAACTAAAATTGAAGACTTAATTTTTTATTAATTTGTTTTAATTTTTATCAATCCTATTTTGCTCATTGAGTGTATTTTTCTCAACGTTGGAAAAAGGAAACGGGTTATTTGTTTTTTATTTTTGAAAATTTTCAATAAAGCCTTTTATATTTTTTCTCTTATTACTGTTTTGGCTAGATCCCTCATTTTATATGTGCAGTGTCATTAATGTTTCTGTTAAGATTGTAATTTTAACATTGATTTATTCTTTAACCTGCAAATTAATTAGGAGTATGTTTTAATATCTAGGCATATGGGTTTTCTTTGGATGGCTGTTGTTGTTTTGATTGCATTAATATTCATGGAAGGCAGACTCTTTGATTTTTACTTTTTAGAATTTGGTGAAATTTCCTTTGTGCTCCAACACATGGTGGAAGTTGTCAATGTTACTTTATGTTTGATGAGAAAGTGCTGATATGTTAGAGATGAATTCTTATGTATGGATAGATAGTAGGTCAGGCTTTAAAAAGATTATGTTATTGAAACATCATTTAGTTTTTCCTTTTAAACTAATTGATCTCTGAGAAAGGTGTACTTAAATCTCCTTCCATGATTTTAGGTGTTACATTTTCTGTTTTTTTAAAATTTTTATTTTAGTTTTTTATTTCAATTCTAGTTAGATAGCATATATAGTAAAATTGGTTTTGGGTGTAGAATTTTGTGACTGATCACTTATATAAAACCAGTGCTCATCACAAGTGTCCTCCTTAATACCAATCCCCCATCACTCGGACCCTCCTCCTTCCCTCAACCCTCAGTCTGTTCTCTCTTGTTAAGAGTCGGTTATGGTTTGCTTCCCCCTCTCTCTTTTTCTTCTCTTCCCCTATGTTCATCTGTTTTGTTTCTTAAATTCCACGTATGAGTGAAATCATAAGGTATTTGTCTTTCTCTAACTGTGATGGCAAATTTTCTTAGATTTCCAATAGATTTTGCTTTGTATATTTTTTAACCTATGTGGCCAGGTACATAAATAAATGTTAGTCCCTATTTTCATTGTGGATTGGATTATTTCTTTAATCAACATGAAATATCTTCCTTTGTCTCTCTTAATGTTTTTCAATTTGAATTAGAATTCTGTCAATATTTATTGTTGGCATTCTTTTTTTAAAAAACATTATTTATTTATTTATTTTTTAGAGAGAGATGGAGAGCACATGCAAGTTGGGAAAGGGGCAGAAGGAGAGAGCAAGAATCTCAAGCAGGCTCTGCACTGAGTGTGGAGCCTGATGAGGGTCTCAATTGTAGGACCCTGAGATCATGACTCTAGCAGAAATCAAGAGTCTGACACTTAACTGACCGAGCCACCCAGGTACCCCTTTTGTTAGTATTCTAACATTACTTTCTTATTTCTTTGATTAGCATTCATATCTCATAGTTTTCCATTTTTTTCAACTTTCTTACAATCTTTTAGTTAGAGGTGCATCTCCTTTAAGCAACATATAATTGGCTTTTGTCTGTTATTTAATATAAGTTTACTTAAATTTTTTAAAAAAATTATTACTCTATTGTGGCAAAGTAAGAAACATAAAACTTGCAATTTTTGTTATTTGTAATTGCACAGTTCTGGATATTAATTACATTCATAAAGTAGTGCAACTATTACCACTATTTATTTCCATAACTTCTTCATTACCCTGAACAGAAACCATAACCATGTAACAGTAACTCCCCCTTCTTTCCTCTCCCTGTCTCTGGGAAACTCTAATCTACTTTCTGCCTCTATGAATTTTCCTGTTCTAAAAATTTCATATAAGTGGACTCATACAAGATGTGTCCTCTTGTGTCTGACTTGTTTCTCTTAGCATAATGTTTCAAGGTTCACTCATGTTTTAGTGTGTGTTAGAACTCCACTGTTCCTGTGGCTGTGTATGGATACTTTGGATACATTGAGTATCCATTCATTGGTCCATGGACATTTGTATTGTTTACATTCTTTTTACAGTATTCCTTGTTTTTGACCACACCTAGTGCTCCATGCAATCCGTGCCCTCTCTAATACCCACCACCTGGTTCCCTAAAACACTCACCCCCCACCACTTCAAATCCCTCAGATTGTTTTTCAGAGTCCATAGTCTCTCATGGTTCACCTCCCCTTCCAATTTCCCCCAACTCCCTTCTCCTCTCTAACTCCCCTTGTCCTCCATGCTATTTGTTATGCTCCACAAATAAGTGAAACCATATGATAATTGACTCCCTCTGATTGACTTATTTCACTCAGCATAATCTCTTCCAGTCCCGTCCATGTTGCTACAAAAGTTGGGTATTCATCCTTTCTGATGGAGGCATAATACTCCATAGTGTATATGGACCACATCTTCCTTATCCATTCGTCCGTTGAAGGGCATCTTGGTTCTTTCCACAGTTTGGCAACCGTAGCCATTGCTGCTATAAACATTGGGGGTACAGATGGACCTTCTTTTCACTACATCTGTATCTTTGGGGTAAATACCCAGTAGTGCAATTGCAGGGTCATAGGGAAGTTCTATTTTTAATTTCTTGAGGAATCTCCACACTGTTCTCCAAAATGGCTGCACCAACTTGCATTCCCACCAATAGTGTAAGAGGGTTCCCCTTTCTCCACATCCCCTCCAACACATGTTGTTTCCTGTCTTGCTAATTTTGGCCATTCTAACTGGTGTAAGGTGAGATATCTCAATGTGGTTTTAAAGATTTTATTTATTTATTTGTCAGAGAGAGAGGGAGAGAGAGCAAGCACAGGCAGACAGAATGGCAGGCAGAGGCAGAGGGAGAAGCCGGCTCCCTGATGAGCAAGGAGCCCGATGTGGGACTCGATCCCAGGACGCCGGGATCATGACCTGAGCCAAAGGCAGCCGCTTAACCAACTGAGCCACCCAGGCGTCCCTCAATGTGGTTTTAATTTGAATCTCCCTGATGGCTAGTGATGATGAACATTTTTTCATGTGTCTGATAGCCATTTGTATGTCTTCATTGGAGTAGTGTCTGTTCATATCTTCTGCCCATTTTTTGATATGAATCTGTTTTGTGTGGTTGAGTTTGAGGAGTTCTTTATAGATCCTGGATATCAACCTTTTGTCTGTACTGTCATTTGCAAATATCTTCTCCCATCCCGTGGGTTGCCTCTTTGTTTTGTTGACTGTTTCCTTTGCTGTGCAGAAGCTTTTGATTTTGATGAAGTCCCAAAAGTTTATTTTGCTTTTGTTTCCTTTGCCTTTGGAGACATATCTTTTTTTTTTTTTTTTTTTTTAATTTTTTTTATTTTTTTCAGCATAACAGTATTCATTATTTTTGCACCACACCCAGTGCTCCATGCAATCCGTGCCCTCTACAATACCCACCACCTGGTGCCCCCAACCTCCCACCCCCCACCCCTTCAAAATTCTCAGATCGTTTTTCAGAGTCCATAGTCTCTCATGGTTCACCTCCCCTTCCAATTTCCCTCAACTCCCTTCTCCTACCTTTGGAGACATATCTTGAAAGAAGTTGCTGTGGCTGATATCGAAGAGATTACTGCCTATGTTCTCCTCTAGGATTCTGATAGATTCCTGTCTCACGTTGAGGTCTTTTATCCATTATGAGTTTACTTTGTGTACAGTGTAAGAGAATGGTCGAGTTTCATTCTTCTATATATACTTGTCCACTTTCCCCAGCACCATTTATTGAAGAGACTCTTTTTTCCACTGTATATTTTTTCCAGTTTTGTTGAAGATTAACTGACCATAGAGTTGAGGGTCCATATCTGGGCTCTCTACTCTGTTCCACTGGTCTATGTGTCTGTTTTTATGCCAGTACCATGCTGTCTTGGTGATCATGGCTTTGTAGTAAAGCTTGAAATCAGGTAACGTATGCCTCCAGTTTTATTTTTGTTTTTCAACATTTCCTTAGTGATTCGGGGTCTCTTCTGATTCCATACAAATTTCTGGATTATTTGCTCCAGCTCTTTGAAAAATACTGGTAGAATTTTGATCGGAATGGCATTAAAAGTATAGATTGCTCTAGTCAGTATAGACATTTTAACAATGTTTATTCTTCCTATCCAAGAGCATGGAATGGTCTTCCATCTTTTTGTGTCTTCTTCAATTTCTTTCATGAGTGCTCTGTATGTAGTTCCTCGAGTACAGATCCTTTACCTCTTTGGTTAGGTTTATTCCCAGGTACCTTATGGTTCTTGGTGGTATAGTAAATGGAATCGATTCTCTAATTTTCCTTTCTGTATTTTCGTTGTTAGTGTATAAGAAAGCCAC
This sequence comes from Lutra lutra, assembly GCF_902655055.1. Classification (NCBI taxonomy): domain Eukaryota; kingdom Metazoa; phylum Chordata; class Mammalia; order Carnivora; family Mustelidae; genus Lutra; species Lutra lutra. The sequence goes on from NC_062280.1 coordinate 107,336,187, forward strand.
TGATTTCTGTATATTGACTTTGTATCCTGCCACATTACTGAATTGTTGTATGAGTTCTAGTAGTTTGGGGGTGGAGTCTTTTGGGTTTTCCATATAAAGAATCATGTCATCTGCAAAGAGAGAGAGTTTGACTTCTTCATTGCCAATTTGGATACCTTTTATTTCTCTTTGTTGTCTGATTTCTGTTGCTAGGACTTCTAATACTATGTCGAACAGGAGTGGTGAGAGTGGGCATCCTTGTCGTGTTCCTGATCTCAACGGGAAGGCTGCAAGCTTTTTCCCATTGAGGATGATATTTGCTGTGGGTCTTTCATAGATAGATTTTATGAAGTTCAGGAATGTTCCCTCTATCCCTATACTTTGAAGCATTTTAATCAGGAACGGATGATGGATTTTGTCAAATGCTTTTTCTGCATCATGAGAGGACCATGTGGTTCTTCTCTCCTCTCTTATTAATTTGTTCTATCACATTGATTGATTTGCGAATGTTGAACCATCCTTGTAGCCCAGGAATGAATCCCACCTGGTCATGGTGGATAATCTTTTTAATGTGCTATTGGATCCTGTTTGCTAGGAACTTATTGAGAATCTTAGCATCCATATTCATCAGTGATATTGGTCTGAAATTCTCCTTTTTGGTAGGGTCTTTGCCTGGTTTGGGGATCAGGGTAATGCTGGCTTCATAGAAAGAGTCTGGACGTTTTCCTTCTGCTTCAATTTTTTGAAACAGCTTCAGGAGAAGAGGTGTTGTTTCTTCTTTGAAAGTTTGGTAGAATTCCCCAGGGAATCCGTCAGGTCCTGGGCTCTTGTTTTTTGGGAGGTTTTTGATCACTGCTTCAATCTCATTACTAGATATTGGTCTATTCAGGTTGTCAATTTCTTCCCGGTTCAATTTTGGGAGTTTATAGTTTTCCAGGAATGCATCCATTTCATCTAGGTTGCTTAGCTTATTGGCATATAACTCTTGATAATAACTTCTGATGATTGTTTCTACTTCCTTGGTGTTAGTTGTGATCTCTCCCTTTTCATTCATAATTTTATAAATTTGGGCTTTCTCTCTTTTCTTTTGGATTAGTGTGGCCAATGGTTTATTGATCTTATTGATTCTTTCAAAAAACCAGCTTCTAGTTTCATTGATACATTCTACTGTATCTCTGGTTTCTACCTCATTGATCTGTGCTCTAATCTTGATTATTTCCCTTCTTATGTGTGGAGTTGGTTTGATTTGTTGTTGATTCTCCAGTTCTTTAAGGTATAGAGATAGCTGGTGTGTTCTGGATTTTTCAATTATTTTGAGGGGGGCTTGGATCGCTATGTATTTCCCCCTTAGGACCGCCTTTGCTGTATCCCATAGGTTTTGGACCAAAGTGTCTTCATTCTCATTGGTTTCCATGAATTGTTTAAGTTCTTCTTTGATCTCCTGGTTGATCCAAGCATTCTTAAGCAAGGTGGTCTTTAGCTTCCAGGTGTTTGAGCTCCTTCTGAACTTTTCCTTGTGATTGAGCTCCAGTTTCAAAGCATTGTGATCTGAGAATATGCAGGGAATAATCTCAATCTTTTGGTATCTGTTGAGTCCTGCTTTGTGACCCAGTATGTGGTCTATTCTTGAGAAGGTTCCATGTGCACTTGAGAAGAATGAGTATTCTGTTGTTTTAGGGTGGAATGTTCTGTATATATCTATGAGGTCCATCTGGTCCAATGTGTCATTCAATGCTCTTGTTTCTTTATTAATTTTCTGCTTCGATGATCTGTCTATTTCTGAGACAGGCATGTTAAGATCTCCTACTATTAATGTATTCATATCAATATGACTCTTTATCTTGATTGACAGTTTTCTTATGTAATTGGTTGGTCCCATATTGGGGGCATAGATATTTACAATTGTTAGATCATCTTGGTGGATAGCCCCTTTAAGAATTATGTAGTGTCCTTCTGTATCTCTGTCTACAGTTTTTAGTTTAAACTCTAATTTCTCTGTTATGAGAATCGCTACCCTGGCCTTTTTTTGAGGCCCATTGGCATGAAAGATGCTTCTCTAACCCTTCATTTTCAGTCTGGGTGTATCTTTAGGTTCAAAATGGGTCTCTTGTAGACAACATATGGATGGGTCCTGTCATTTTATCCAATCTGCAACCCTGTGCCATTTTATGGGCGCATTTAGGCCATTCACATTGAGAGTGATTATTGATAGATACGTTTTTATTGACATCGTGTTACCTTTGAAGTCTTTCTTTCTGTAGATTGTCTCTATATTTCTGTTCAATGCTATTCTTAGGATTTTTCCTCTTTTATAGAACCCCCCTTAATATTTCCTGCAGTGTTGGCTTGGTGGTTGTATAGTCTTTTAAGCCTTGCTGGTCTTGGAAACTCTTTATCTCTTCATCCATTTTGAATGTCAGTCTTGCTGGATAAAGTATTCTTGGCTTTATATTCTTCTCATTTAGTGCCCTGAATATATCTTGTCAGCCCTTTCTGGTTTGCCAGGTCTCTGTGGACAGGTCTGACGTTATTCTGATGGGCTTTCCTCTGTAAGTAAGGAGCCTCTTTGTTCTAGCGGCTTTCAAGAGATTATATCTACAATTATGATTCCTCAATTTGACTATCAGGTGCCTTGATGTTTTTTTGGAATCTATAATCTTGGGTGGAGACCGTTCTGCCTCTAGTACATGAACGCTGGTTCCATTCATGAGATTGGGAAAATTTTCATGAAGAACTTGTTCCACTCTATCTTCTAGACTTCTTTCTTTCTCCTCCCCTTCAGGGATTCCAATAATTCTGACGTTGGAACATTTCAAGGCATCATTTATTTCCCTCATTCTGTTTTCGTGGCTTCTAAGCTGTTTGTTCCAGGCTTCCTCCTGATCCTTTCTATCTGTTTGTCCTCCAGATCACTAATTCTATCTTCTGTCTCAGTTACCCTAGCTTTGAGAGAATGTAGATTAGATTGGAACTCATTGAGAGCATTGTGAACCTTATCCCTGGTAGCTTTTAGCTCTGCCCTAACACTGTGAACATCAACTCTGGTCACTTTCAGCTTGGCCCTAATCAATTCCGTTTGGTCATCCATGGTTTTCTCCAACCTAGCTATTGCCTGGATAATTGTTAGCCTGAATTCTCTTTCCGACATATTGTCTATGTTGATAGCTGTTAGCTCTGTTGCAGAAGGTCCATCCTCTGTATTTTTCTTCTGTTGGGCATTCCTCCTCCTAGTCATTTTGGTGAGAGATGACAGAACAGATGTAGCTGGATGTATTGACTGTAGTGCAGTCAAGGTGCACCCTGGAACACTTCTGAGCAATCAGGATTCCCACCCAAATGAGAGAAAAAAGAAAAGAAAAAGAAAAAAAAAAAGAGAGAGAGAGAGAGAGACAGGAAAGAAAGGGAAGATAAAAGAGAAGGTTCAGCCAAATTGGACCCTAGGTAAGATTTATGAAGTATACAAACAAAAACAGACAAACAAAAAGACCGATAAAAGTATATGACAAGAGAAAAAAAAAATATAAGCAAATAAAGGAAGAACCTCATCAAAAAGAACCCCAAGTGTAAGATTTATATACTATCAGGACAAACACAAAAACACAGAAACACTGGTGGAAAAAAAGATGGGAGAGTGGTTATAAATTCTCCGTGTGGGCGAGGAAAGTTGTTTTGATTCTTCCTGGATGTATCTTGATATCTTTGTTAAAGGACTCAACTTTCCTAAGATAAAGGGGAATTAAAAATAGGTTTACCTATAGGGGTAGTATTGATTGGGGAAAGGGGATTACTTTGAATTTTAACTCTATATGAATATTAGAAAATAAAAATAAAAAAGGAATAAACTAGACTAAACTAAACTAAAATTAAAAAAAAAAAAGAAATTTAAAAAATAGAAATGCAAAAGAAAAACACAGGTGTATGTATCAAAAAGTTCAGGTTAGAAGGTTATTATGGAATTTGATGTACTGGACAGCTTACTGTGATGGTAAATAGGTTAAAAAATTATCTATATAAAAAAATATGAGCCAGAATAGTGGGAACAAATTAAAAATAAAAGTTATCCTTTGAAGTAGTGGTGGTTGTTCTCTTGTAGTCTTTTTTTTTCTTTCCTGGTTGGTTTTCTGGGGGAGGGGCCTGCCATGTGGGTTTTCAGTCAATGATGTTCCCTGAGTTAAGTCCTCCTGCCCACCTCAAGGGGGTGGGCTCTGAGGAAACGGGGTTTTTCAGGCTTGTGTTCTCTGGAGGTTTTTATGTTTGTTCACTTTTTTTTTTTTCCCTCTTGCCTTGACCACTTTTGATGGTTTTTGTAGGTTTAGAGGAAAGCAAACTACACCCTGACCTCCCTCTCAGAGAGAAGCATCAGTCTGCTCTTCTGTGGGTGCTGCAGAGCCCATATAAATTCCCCTTGGCCGCTGGCAGAACAGGTTCCGAGTCACGGTCCCTGGGGACACAGGATCTTCTGCTTGTACCCAAAACCTTGGCAGCGGCGGCTGTCTGGGCAGCTCCAGACCACCAGTGAGGTTCCAAGCAGAGATCACACACTGAGATTTTCCCGCTGGCCCGGGCTGGGAGTGCCTAGTCTTTCTGGGCCTAAGAGTGCCCGGCTTGCGTGCACCTCTCTCAAGGGAGGCTGTTGGTCTGCGCATGTCTCAGACTCTGAGAGCGAGGTGCAGCGCCGAAAGCACCAGGCTGGGCCTTCGCGCACCTCTCTCAGGGGAGAGTTTGGGGTGCACATCTCAGGCTCTGAAACAATGGCGCAGGTCTAAGAGCGCCAGGTGGGCCTTTGTACACTTCTCTCAGGGAAGGGTGAGGGGCGCGCATGTCTCAGGCTCTGTAGCAGGGCTCAGCGTTCTGCCATCTGGTGTGGCTCCCAGCCCCTCACAGGAGCCAGATCCCACGCAATCTCGGGTGCGCTGGTGGCTCAGGGACCAAGACCTGGTTTCTCCACAGCACTCTCTCTGGCTCAGTGCCAGGGGAGGCTGTCCTGGGTCCAGGGTCTTAAGCCCCTGTCCCTAGCTGCCCCGATTACCACAATTTCCCCCCCATGATCCTTTGCTCTTTTGGAGTGCTTTCAACCAGTCTCCAAGTTAATGCTGGTCCCCAGATGCAGGGCACTCTCGTATTAGGGGTATTCCTTTCCAATCGGTCGTCTCTGGTGGCTCCCTCCCCGTTTTGTTTATCTTCCGATATCAGTCCAAAGTTCCCACTCTGCTTTCCCTGCCCACTGGCGTCTTCTGCCCCTGTAGAGATCCAGACGTGTATAATTCTGATCTCAGGCTGATTTCATGGGTGATCGGAGTTCTTTGGTAGGTAATCGGCTCACTTTAGGGTACAGGTTGAAAAGGCGCCTCCTCCTACTTCCCCGCCATCTTGTCTCCGGTTGTTTACATTCTTTGTCTCTTGTGAATAGTGCTACAATCAACAGAAATACAGAAGCACCCTCTTTTCAATCCTTTGGGGATTCTTTACTAATTCTGAGGAGTAGCATTATTGAGTCATACTCATAGTATATATATATGTATATATATATGTATATACATATATATTTTTTGTTCAGCTTTCTGGGTAATGGCCAAACTGTTTCTATAGTGGCTTCATCATTTTATATTCCTACTGGCAATGTACAAGGGTCCTAATTTCTCCACATCTTCCTTAACATTTATTTTCTGGATATTACTCTTTTTCATTATAGCATCCACTAAGTGTGTACTGGTATCTTCTTGTGATTTTGATTTCATCTCCCTGATGATTGGTGATTTGAGTAGTTTTTTTTTTTTAATTTTTTTATTTTTTCAGCATAACAATATTCATTATTTTTGCACCACACCCAGTGCTCCATGCAATCCGTGCCCTCTACAATACCCACCACCTGGTGCCCCCAACCTCCCACCCCCCACCCCTTCAAAATTCTCAGATCGTTTTTCAGAGTCCATAGTCTCTCATGGTTCACCTCCCCTTCCAATTTCCCTCAACTCCCTTCTCCTCTCCATCTCCCCTTGTCCTCCATGCTATTTGTTATGCAACACAAATAAGTGAAACCATATGATAATTGACTCTCTCTGCTTGACTTACTTCACTCAGCATAATCTCTTCCAGTCCCGTTCATGTTGCTACAAAACTTGGGGATTCATCCTTTCTTTTTACCTTTTTTTTTTTTTTTTTTTACAGCTTTATAAACATATATTTTTATCCCCAGGGGTACAGGTCTGCGAATCGCCAGGTTTACACACTTCACAACACTCACCATAGTTGAGTAGTTTTTTATGTGCTATTGGTCATTTGTTTTTCTTTGGAGAAAGGTCTATTCAAGACATATGTCCATTTAAAAATTGGTTCCTTTGTCTTTCTCTTGTTGAGTTGTTAGGCTTTATATATTCTCCATATCAAATGTTTATCAGATATATGATTTGCAAATATTTTCTACCATTCCATAGGTTGTCTTTTCACTTTCTTGTTAATATTCTTTGATGGACAAAAGTTTTTAATTTTGAGGAAGTCCAATTTAATCTTTTTTTTTTCTTTCTTGCTTATGTTTTTGGGGTTACAACTAAGACTTGCCAAATGGAGGGGATTATGGGGATTGACCCTTGTGTTTTCTTCTAAGCATTTTCTGGTTTTAGCTTTTATATTATGTTGTTTATCCATTTTGAATTAATTTTTATATATGGTGCGATGTAGCGGTCCAATTTTATATTTTTGCATGTGGTAATCCAGTTGTTCCAGCACCATTTGTCAAAGAGATGATTCTTTCCTTATGCCATGAACTTGGCATAATTGTGAAAATTAATTTTGCCATAGATGTAAGGGTTTATTTGTAGATTCTCAATTCTGTTCCAATGGTATATATATCTATCTGTTTTGGTTACTGTAGCTTTGTAGCAAGGTTGAATTTGGGATGTGTGAGTTCTCTAACTCTGCTCTTTTAAAAAGTTGTTTGATCTATTTGGGGTCCCTTGTAATTCCATATGAGTTTGAGGATTGCTTTTTCTATTTTTGCAAAAAAGGATGTTGAAAAAAAAAATTTTTTTTAAGATTTTATTTATTTATTTGACAGAGAAGAAATCACAAGTAGGCAGAGAGGCAGGCAGAGAGAGAGGAGGAAGCAGGCTCCCCGCTGAGCAGAAAGCCTGATGTGGGGCTCGAACCCAGGACCTGGGATCATGACCTGAGCCGAAGGCAGCGGCTTAACCCACTGAGCCACCCAGGTGCCCCAGGATGTTGAAATTTTGATACAAATTGCATTGAATCTGTATATTACCTTGGGTAGAAGCAAGTTCTTAACAAAGAACGATGCTTTTTTTTTGTAAATAAAGATTTTATTTATTTATTTGACACAGAGAGAGAGACAGTGAGAGGGGGAATACAAACAGGGGGAGAAAAAAAGGGAGAAGCAGGCTTCCTGCTGAGCAAGGAGCCCGATGTGAAGCTCAGTTTCAGGACCCCGGGATCATGACCTGAACCGAAGGCAGACTCTTTTTTTTAAATTATTTTTATTTTATTTGACACAGAGAAAGAGATCACAAGTAGGCAGAGAGAGGGGGAGAGCAGAAAGCCTGATGCTGGGCTCGATCCCAGGACCCTGAGACCATGACCTGAGCCGAAGTTGGAGGCTTAACCCACAGAGCCACCCAGGCGCCCAAAGGCAGACTCTTACTGACTGAGCCACCCAGGCACCCCAAGTTCTTAACAATAATAAGTCTTTTTACCCACAAACATGGACTATCTTTATGTTAACTTAGGTTTTATTTCATTTCTTTCAGCAATGTTTTATAATTTTCAGTATATAGATCTTCCTTGACTTACGATAGGCTTACACCCCACTAAATCCATTGTAGTTAAAAACTTATGTCAAAAATGCATTTAATACATCTGACTTACTCAACATCACAACTTAGCCTTACCTACCTTAAATGCACATAGAATAGTTACATTGGCCTACAGTTGAGCAAAATCATCTAATACAAAGCCCAATTTAAAGTGTTGAACATCTCATGTAATTCATTGATTGCTGTACTGAAGGTGGGAGACAGAATGGTTGTATGAGTACAGAATGGTTGTGAGTGTATTGGTTGTTTGCACTCATGATCCCATGATTGACTAGGAGCTGCAGTCTCTAGCATCATGAGAGCATTGTCCCGAATATTGCCAGCCCAGGAAACAAATCACAACTCAAAAATCCAAGTCCATTTTCTACTGAATATGTATTGTTTTTGCATTGTAATGTCAAAAAATTGTAAGCTGAGACCCATAAATTGGGGATCATCTGTATAAGGATCTCCTCCTTGGTTGAATTTATTTTTAGGTATTTTATTCTTTTAGCTGCTATTGTAAATGGAATTGCTTTCTTAATTTCCTTTTCAGATTGTTCATTAATTTTCTCAGTCTGAGTTTCTTTTTATTTCAAGTCATGTTTTAATTCATGGTGAATTAAAAATATATTTGGTCTTACTTCATCTTTTAGTAGTTTCTATTTAATGTATTTTACTTCTTTTTTTCCCTTTTCTTTTATTCAATTATTTTCAGTGGCTTTGAAGAATAGATCTGGAAACAGATTTAAAGAATGTCTGTTCTTGGGGGTGCTTGGGTGGCTCAGTCCGTTAAATATAAAAACTCTTGATTTTGGCTCAGGTCATGATCTCAGGGTTGTGAGACTGGGCCCTGTGTCAGTCACTGTGCTGGCTGTGGGATCTGCTTGGGATTCTCTCTCTCCCTCTGCTCCTCTCCCCACCTCTTTCTCTCTTAAAAAAAAAAATGTTCTTTCAGTGGTTTCTCTTAAATTAAGAGATATGATAAATACTGATACATATATATTTATTTTAAATTAATTTCTAGGATTAATCAGAAAACACATCTTTAATTAGAATAAGCAAAAATCATATCTTGTTATTTTCTTTCCTTTCCCCCCATCTGCTGCCCTTTTTGATATAATGTAGGATTTTACTTATATTATTTCTTTTGTATCCCTTATTACACTTAGTATTAAGTTGTAATCCCTTTTTTAAAATCCTTATTTGTCCTCATATTTATTTTTGAAAATCACTCTTGGATGCATTTTTATTTTTGTTTTGTCAGAGTGTAACCTTTAGTAGCTGTTCTAGGTTGATCTGTAAAGAGTTAAGTTACTATCATCTCCAATTCTAAATTTTAAAAAAATTCTATTTTACTCTTTTACTTGAATTATAGGTAGATTCAGTAGCAAAGTCTTGATGAAAATATTTTCCCTCAGAATCTTGAAGAAATTATTTTGTTGTCTTTCTGCATTTAATGCTTTCAAAAGGGAGTTTTATATCCATTTAATTGTGAGTAATCTATCTCTCTTTAGAAGTTTTTGAGTACTGTCTTTTTCTCTGACATGGCATTGTTAGGCCCCTGTCTGAGATTTCATATCTTTCTTTTAAATTTGAAGAAATTTCTTGTGATATTGATTTATGTATATTTCTCCCCTCTAGTTTCTGCTTTGGGAATTGCTATTAGAGGGTTATTAGGATATCTCTATCTTACTTTCTCTTTACTTTCTATTTTTCTACCTTTCTCTGGTGTTTTTCTAGTACTATTTGTCAGAACAAACTTGCAGCTCACTTTTTTTTTATTCCTTTAAAAAATATATTTGTCATAGGAAATATTACTCAACACCAAAAAAACCAAATAATTCCATTAAAAAATGGTCAGAAGACACGAACAGACATTTCTCCAAAGAACACATCCAGATGGCCTACAGACACATGAAAAGATGTTCAACATCACTCATCAGAGAAATGCAAATAAAAACCACAACGAAATATCACCTCCCATCTATCAGAATGGCTAAAATCAACAACATAAGAAACAAGTGTTGGCGAGGATGTGGGGAAAAAGGAACCCATGTGCACTATTGGCCAGAATGCAAACTGCAGCAGCCACTGTGGAAAACAGTATGGAGCTTCTTCAAGAAGTTAAAAATAGAATTACCATAGGATCCAGTAAATCTCCTCTTGGCTATTTACCCAAAGAAAACAAAAGCACTCAGAAAGACTTAGGAAACTCAGAAAGACAATATGAACCTTTATGTTTATTGCAGCATTATTTACAATAACCAAATTATGGAAGCAGTCCAAGTGTCCATTGATAGATGAATAAATAAAGAAGAAGTGCAATATTACTCAGTCATATAAAAGACTGTAACCTTGCCATTTGCAACAACATCGATGGAGCTAGAGGGTGTAATGCTGAGTGAAATAAGTCATTCAGAACAAAGCCAAATACCACATGATTTCACTCATCTGTGGAATTTAGGAAACAAAACAAATGAACAAAGAAAAAAAGAAATAAACCAATAAAACAGGCTCTTAACTATAGAGAACACACTGATGGTTACCAGAAGGGAGGTGGGTGGGGGATGGGTGAAATAGGTGATGGGGATTAAGGAGCGCACTTGTTGTGATGAGCACTGGGTGATGTATGCAAGTGTTGAATAACTATATTGTACACCTGAAATTAATATAACATTGAATGTTAACTATACTGGAATAAAAATTTTAAAAATATATTTATCATAAAAATTTTCAATATACTAAAGTCAAACATAATAATAAAATAAGCATATATGTACGTAAAATCTTATTTAAGGAATAAAATAACATCACAATATTGAAGTGTCTGGTATTCCTCTCCGCAGTCAGAACCTTTTTTCTTTAACCAGAGGAATCATAATTTTGCGTTTGGTGTTTTATAATTTACTACATGTATGACATCGCTTTTCCTTTTTAATATTCCACTACCCGTATTATGTATATATCCTTTGCAACCTTGCTTTTGAAAAACCTCAGCATTATATTATGATATTCACTCATGTTTATAGGTAGAGTTTCAGTTCATTCTTTCAAACTGTTGGTTAGTGTTAAAATGTGTGGCAGACCTCAGTTTACTTACCCACTGTCATTTTGGGTATGCGTTCAGGCTGTTTCCAGATTCTCGTAATCAGAAGTGGCCATACTATAAATATCCTTGTCCCTGTCTTTTTCTTACTTAGCTGTTGATTGCCTAACATATCTGAGATAGTTATATTTTGGGGGATTACATACATTTCAAATATTGTCATCCCAGTTGATTATTTCTGCACTCCTCAAATGCTTTCTTTGAATAGATGAAAAGAGAAATTTGAATATTAAATGTATTTGGTTGAAATTATAACTTTAAGATTTGCCCTGGTTATGTAATATCAAGAAATTTTTCTCTATGTGAGGTCATAAAATATTTTTCACTGTTTTCTACTAACTGTTTTCAAGTTTTGATTTTTTTCATGTTGAAGTCTTTCATCTATAAGCAATTGTTTATTGCTTATAGACCAGTGAAGGTATCCAATTTTATTTTAATTTCCATGAGGATAAGCAAATACCCTAGAATAATTGAAGCCTTATGCAAATAAGAGTAAGGCAAGATGATAAGTGGCTAGTGAGGCTTACCATTTGCAATATGCTTGTGAGTTATTTAGACTTGACTGACATCTTCAAGACTTTGGGAAAGTTTGGTCTCATAGAATTTACACTTGTCAGAGGGGGATGATCTGAGCTCGGAATGAAAGGGATTCCAGTTGTGTTGGCCCAGAATGTGAGAGCCAGGAGAAGGTTCAAGAGACTTGTGTTCAAGACATCACTGAGTGGTAGTCACACAGCACACTTGTCCTTCACTGAAATGTGCCAGAGGACAGTGGGCCAAATGGCAAACTGATTCAGTAAATCTGTGCCTGGGAACTGCTTATTTATTTTTGTTATTTAAGTTATAATCATGACCTTGATATCTCTAGGCTTTCTACCTTGTGGAACATCATTAGAATGCTGTGTGTCTGCTGCTTTGTAATAACTCTCTCATAGAAAGTGGAGGAAGCCCACCTCCTTTTCAGGAACTGAAATGAGAAAAATAAATATATAATTGGCTGTCATCACTGTCAATCATCTGAGGCATAGAGACACTGACTAGGTTGAGCCCACAAAACGTAGTGTGGATTAATTTGTTCTGGTCTGTTTTATTATTACATTATTGCATTATTTTATGGTATATCCTCTATAGAGAAATGGAAGGGATCTTTAAATAAACCCATCAAACTGATGGGTCTGTCTTTTAAAGCTCAGGACCTTAAAAAATAATTATTTATTCTTAATAATAATCTAATAATCATTAAAAGTAATTATTTATGGGGCGCCTGGGTGGCTCAGTGGATTAAAGCCTCTGCCTTCGGCTCAGGTCATGATCCCAGGGTTTTGGGATCGAGCCCTGCATCAGGCTCTCTGCTCTGTGGGGATCCTGCTTCCCATCCTCTCTTTCTGCCTCTATGCTTACTTGTGATCTCTGTCTGTCAAATAAATAAATAAAATCTTTAAAAAATAATGATTTACTTGATATATTGTTTGCAAATATCTTCTCCCATTCTGTCAGTTGTCTTTTGGTTTTGTTCACTGTTTCCTTTACTGTGCAAAAGCTTTTGATCTTGATAAAATCCCAATAGTTCATTTTTGCCCTTGCTTCCCTTGCCTTTGGTGATGTTCCTAGGAAGATGTTGCTGTGGCTGAGGTCGAAGAGGTTGCTGCCTGTGTCCTCCTCAAGGATTTTGATGGATTCCTTTCTCACATTGAGATCCTTCATCCATTTTGAGTCTATTTTCATGTGTGGTGTAAGGAAATGATCCAATTTCATTTTTCTGCATGTGGCTGTCCAATTTTCCCAACACCATTTATTGAAGAGGCTAGTGTCCAAAATCTATAAAGAACTTAGCAAACTCAACACCCAAAGAACAAATAATCCAATCAAGAAATGGGCAGAAGACATGAACAGACATTTCTGCAAAGAAGACATCCAGATGGCCAACAGACACATGAAAAAGTGCTCCATATCACTTGGCATCAGGGAAATACAAATCAAAACCACAATGAGATATCACCTCACACCAGTCAGAATGGCTAAAATTAACAAGTCAAGAAATGACAGATGCTGGTGAGGATGTGGAGAAAGGGGAACCCTCCTACACTGTTGGTGGGAATGCAAGCTGGTGCAACCACTCTGGAAAACAGCATGGAGGTTCCTCAAATTGTTGAAAATAGAACTACCCTATGACCCAGCAATTGCACTACTGGGTATTTACCTAAAGATACAAACGTAGTGATCCGAAGGGGCACATGCACCCGAATGTTTATAGCATCAATGTCTACAATAGCCAAACTATGAAAAGAACCTAGATGTCCATCAACAGATGAATGGATAAAGAAGATGTGGTATATATACACAATGGAATACTATTCAGCCATCAAAAGAAATGAAATCTTGCCATTTGCGATGACGTGGATGGAACTAGAGGGTATCATGCTTATCGAAATAAGTCAACCGGAGAAAGACAACTATCATATGATCTCCCTGATATGAGGGATAGGAGATGCAACATGGGGGTTAAGGGGGTAGGAGAAGAGTAAATGAAACAAGATGAGATTGGGAGGGAGACAAACCATAAGTGACTCTTAATCTCACAAAACAAACTGAGGGTTGATGGGGGGAGGGGGGTTGGGGGGGTGGGGTTATGGACACTGGGTTGGGTATGTGCTATGGTGAGTGCTGTGAAGTGTGTAAACCTGGTGATTCACAGACCTGTACCCCTGGGGATAAAAATATATTATATGTTTATAAAAAATAAAAATTAAAAAAAATAAATTATAAAAAAGAAATAAAATCTTGAAAAAATATATTTTTAAATAAAAGGTTTAAGGTATAACAAAAAAATGATTTATTTATTTAAATAATAATGATCACCTTTGTATCTTGTAAGAGAAGGAGTCTTCCTGATTATTAACCCAAAATTCTCCTTAAATGATATGCATCTATGTCATGGTTCTATGACTGTGGTCCAGCTGTCATCTCTACCTGGTAGTGTATCCACCTTCTCCCAGCAAATAAGCTCCTCTTCAGCCTCCAAGAGCTGCGGTGTCAGCTCTTCCAGGGATTACATTCTGAGATAAGTAAGAGTGACTCTCATCCAGTGTCCCTATCACAGCACTTAGCAGGTGTGCTGTGGTGACCTCTTCGTGTGTCTTTCTTTCTTCTGGACTGTGAGTTTCTGGTGGACTTGGACTTGTCCTCTCTAACTATATGTCCTCTCTTCTTTGTTATTGTATACACCCCCACACACACCCCGACATCCACCCACACATACATAGACACACACTGATCTCTTTCTGTCAACATTTCTGTTTAATTGAACTGAAATGAAAGTATCACTGCCTGATAACCAGAGAAGCAGAAATAACGGAAAGCCCAAATGCTCGAGGGTCAGAAAGAACTAGATTCAAAACCTACTGTGGGCATTTATTAGAGAAGTTAGTATCTGGTCTTAGTTTATTGCATAAAGTGAGAATCATAACTAGTGTTAGATGAGAGCACTTTACATACTGACTGCCACACAGCAGGACTTCTATTTAGATCTACTCTGTCTTTTCCAAAAGGGGCCACTTTTGGGTTATTTTCATTTAAAAAGAGGCCTATTAATGATAGTCCCTTATATAAGCAAAGGGCCAAATCATGCCTGCTCCTTAGTCCTTGGTTATTTGCAATTTCCCTGTTCAGGAAAGAATGAGTCAATGAAGACTGGGCATCAGATTCCAGGGATCAGAAGCACCTGGGCCACTTGGGAGCTTGTGAGAAATGCAGAATTCCAAGTGTATTGAGTTGGAAATGTGCATTTCAGATGATCCCCAGGATATTCAAATGCCCATTCAAGATTGAGGAGAGCTGAGCTAGAGCAGGTGCTGACCCCTGATTTGAATAATTCTAGGGAGTTTATTCTAGCTTTTGTGCTAAGGAAAGGGAATTTGTGGGGTAAATATGGGCCAGCTGAATAAAACTTCTCTGTGATGAGATGAGGGATGGACTTTAATGGCTATGATTAACTATTTCCCTGTTGCATTTTATTTCATGGGGTGTACCAGCCTGGAGCAGCTGGAGGTTATGTGACAGCTACTGTCCCCAGAAAAACCAGCTTGAATGGCCACCCTGATGAGGAAGCAATGGGCTGATTTAATTTTTTCTGTTGATCTTTCTTCCTTCTGCTCATGTCAGCAGAATGTAAAGGGCTGCATCTCCCCAGGGACTTAGGAGACTGAAACAATACTTTCCTTTCCTATTTTGATGTTTTATTAAAAAAAAAAAACAACCTCCAAAAGCAAGGCTTTAATACAATATATATTGATCTGAAGTGTTCCGTGTGTCATGGAAAACCTATTATTACTTCTTAAAGGTAAAACCTTTGCTGATATTTTGAATCAAGGATATTGGCCTGGTTGAGTATCTTTTTCTCTTAAGCATCTGTAATTTGAGATTTGAAGGTGTTCTCATATCAATCTGATATCTCTACTCTGAAGATAATCATTCATGAGCGACTCCAGAATTTCATTGGTGGCAGATGAATGTAAACTTGCACATTCATCTAGATGGTGCTTTGTGTCCTGTCTTGTGTGATAACTGAACAAATCTCACTTCTGAAGGTTGCATGGCAGCTTAGGAAGTGATTTTAAAAAGGAAAGATGGCTTCCCTATTTTCAGCAGTAATGTGTTGATTTTATGTGTTGATCAGCAAATATTTCAAACATACCTACAATACACCGTGGCTACATCCATGGGCTCTACTATGGGTGCTTGTATATAAGAGTGCCTTATAAGAATTTCTTAATAGATCCATGTATGCTTACCTACTTACATATTTACAGGAATGATCTACACAGTTTAGGCCTTGATTTTCCACAGGGACAATTCCATCCCCCTCAAATTTTCACAGACTCTAAAGAGTTTCAGTGGCAAAAGCCCAGCTATACCCCACCCTCAAGATGGAATCAAAATCTTGGTGAGCACACTTAGCCAGGGAGACTGATCCCTTTGATAGTTTTTAAACCTCAGTTAAGGAGCTAGCTCCTCAATATGGCAGATTTCTCAAGGAAACTTTTGTTCATTCATTCACTCATTCCACAACTATTTGTTGACCAACATACAAATAACAGGATCTGGAGAGGTAAGTATGGAGGTGGGGAATAAGTTTAGACTCACCTACCCTGTTTCCCAAGAAGTTTCTTAGTGATAGCTACCATCACCTAGATGAGGCAATATGGAGCCATGAAATACTTACTATATAAACAAGCTTTGCCAAAATTAGAGGCAGATGCAGTTTCTAGCAACTTCTGGGAGAGCAGACTCAATCCAGCTCTTCAGGTCTTTTCTTTATTATCTCTTCCTTTGATTTGGAACAGGCCTGGCCTAGATTCTCCCTGGACCTTCCACCAAAATGCAGCCTGTCTATGCCATGAGTTGCTTTGCTCTGATTATTATTTAGTTAATTTGCATGTGCATTTCCATATAATAATATCTTTGTCATTAGGAGGGAGCTCCGTTGCCAAGGCAACTAAGAGTGGTGCAAACACAGCTTGTCCTTTAACCCAAATTTAACTCTCTTCAGTCAGATACCAATAATGTTCCTGGCTCCTCTGTTTGTTTTAAAATTGTAAATCATTCTATAGGTCTTCTGGTTTCTTCCTCCTGTTTTGTCTGTCTCTCTGAAAGGTCTCATTGCCTTTTTCCCAACATATTTTTTTAAATTTAATTTTCAAAGTGATAGTTGTAAGCTCTTGAAAAGTTAAATAGTACCAGCAGATCTATGACAAAAAACCACAATTTTTCCTGCTATTTCAATTTCCACCATTACCATCCCTAATTCCTGCTCCCACAGATAATCATTTTCAATATTTTTTAGCTGATTATTTAGTATTTTCTCTTGTATTGCTAAATAATGGCCTGAAGTATGACATCTAGACTTTTCAGGTTTAGTTATGATCTTTGAAATTTCCATCAAGGAAGATATGGATTACATTTTAGTTTTTTTTTTTTTTTTCTGCTTCCCTGATCTTCCTGAAACCATTTAGTTCAGGTTTTCCTCACAGCCACTGTTTCTGGAATTCAGTAAAGACATGGAAGATGTGGCCAGAGAGGTAGGCATGTAGATTATGTGGATGCTGTGGACGAGTTTGGGTTTCATAATACATGTGATGGGAAGCCACTAGAAAAATTTAACCAGAAGGCTCACGTGATTTGCCTTATTGAAAAACCACTTTGACAGCTGTGGAGAATGGGTTGTAGGAGACAAGAGAAATCAGAGACCAGAGAGGAAACTAACAGTAGTCTTGGGAGACATAATGGTGGCTTCAACTCATGTGGTTGTCACATCAATTTGGAGAGAAATGGTTAGATAGGGGCATGTTTTCCAGAGAGAACCTGTCCTGTGTCATCACTGTGTGTTAGGACCTGGGAAAAGGAGAAGAGATAAATCAAGAATGACCTCTAGGTTTTGGCTTGAGCAACTGGATAGATGGAGGAATCATTTGTTAAGATTAGGGGTGAACTTATGTGTGTTACTGTGCAGGTTGGAGGGGTGGTAACCAAAGATTTATTTGTCTGAGGTGAATTTGTGATCACTATTATTATCAAGGTGAGATGTCAATTCGATAGCTGAATAGATCAGTAAGGGGCTCAGTGAAAACGTCTGGGCCTCGATGGATAAATGGGAGTGTCATTGGCAGGTGGGGACATCCAAAACCATGAGATTGACTGAGATCACACCAGGATGGGATGCAAATAGAGAAAAATACAGTGCTCCAAAATTAAGAGATCTGGCTGAGGAAGAGAAAACAAAAGCTAAGACTGGGAGTTGGTGCCTAATATTGTAGAAGGGAGACTGGGTAGTTGTGATGGTCCTTAAAATACCATCAAGGATGAGTGTTTTCAGAAGGAAGCTTTCAATTGTTTTAAATGCTGAAGAGATGTTAAGAGGCAAGGAGGGAGTCACTGTATTTGACAACATGGAGAATCATGGTGGTGCATTGGAAAGAGTAGTTTTGGTAGAGGAGTGGCTTTGGGAGAGGACATGGAAGGGCTTGAAAGCAGAGGATGTGGAGATTGTGACAGGTGCTATACCAGAGCCCAGTAGGCAGTGAAAACACACTCTAGAGGGACATGGCCCTAGTCAGGGAAGTCAGAAAGGTGTTCCTGGGGAAATGAGGCTCCGAGATCTGACTTGAGGTGTGAAGGAGGAGGAGAAGTGAACTAGTTGGGAGAGAAAAGAATGTTTCAGGAAGAAGGAACAGCAGGTGGGAAGACTTAGAGATAAACACAGCATAGCATATGCCAACAAATGAAAAAAGGCCAGAGAAAACAGGAAAGTGTTATGGTAAGGAGTCCAAGGGGTACTTAGGGTCCCTTGCTTTGTGAGACACGCTAATGTTACTTGCCTATTCTAAATGCAATGGGATGTTATTGACAGGTTTTCTAAAGGAAAGTTTTGTGGTCTTGAAATATGTGGACATATATGAAGAGCAGACATGAAGTTGTGGGCATGGCTAACAAGAAACAGATTAGGAAGATTTTATAGTAGTCCATGTGAGAAATGGTGGGAACTCCTTCTGAGCATTTGGGTCAGTGAAAGAGTTATGCCACAGAAACCCTTCATAGAACAAAGAAGTAAGTTCAACAATAGCAGTAAAAGTGTTTTATCTTTGGAAATGAGCACGATCTTGCATTTGACAATATCTCATGTTAATTTATTCCGTGACTAATTGTTCTTTGGAGAAATTGAACTCATTCACCATTAGGTTTGACATGTTAAATTAATCAGATCTCTTAAAAGGCTTCCAAATTCTGAAAGCATCAGACAGTTCAAAATTGCATCCACATTTATCAACACTGTTTTTGACATGATATGCAAAGAAAAATAGCCTCATTCATTCCTATCTATACACCAACACACTTCTTAAGGCATGGGGCATTTACTGGGTTACAAATTATTTCCCTGTTTTTCAAGATGAACTGATTGCCTTAAACTTGATTCTATTACCCAATCAATTATTGGTTAATAGAAGCCTTCAAGTACAGTGTTTTAAAAGTTGCAACATACCATAAATCATGTTCCAATTCCTTTTAATTTCTCAATACCTCTTTTCTGATTTTGATATTGCTTTCAAAAAAGATTTTCTCATCTCTATAATGAGATCCGGTGTCTATAACACATTGTCTATTACACCGCCATTTCTCTTTAATGGAACTCCTCTTGAAGTATCCATTCTTTGGTTGGAGCAAAATGATTCTTCTGCTGAGCGAGTGCATTAACTATCCCTGTTGTGTTGGCTCTCGCTCTTCAAAACCCTAAGTGAGGTACTTGATGGGTCTTCTCATATCTCACCCATCTTTCTAATTTCTGACAGATCCTAAATATTCTCTGCCCAAATCCAGACTTTATGCCATTTACTAAGCTCCCCACTTACGTTTTAACACCTCACGTAGATATAGTTTATCATTGTTGTACTTAAAGATGTGCTTCTTGTTTTAGGAGGTGCTTGGACCTAAAACTAACTTTGCAAATCTTTCAGATAGACTAAATTTTTCAGGGCACTTTCCAGTCTTGAACAAAGATTTAACTACTTCTCTGTCTGCAATTTGTAAAGTCTCAACATGAACGAATGCTCTAGTGGTCTTAAGAATGTTGAAAAAGTGTTTCACTTTCTTTGAGTGGGATTACACTTGTGCTCACTCTCTCCATACTTTTCTAGAGTCTCTTGCCCCGCCTTTCTTTGCTCTTCCCTCACATGCATCTTGCCTTGTTCCTCTGGCTCCTGATAAAAGGTTTCTAGTTTCACCTTTTTCCTCTACTATCCATTTTAACCCAGAGATTACATTCAGCAGACTCCGTGCTGAGCATGAAGCTTCAGGGGGCTTAATCTCAAGACACTGAAATCATGACCCGAACTGAAACCAAGACAGACGCTTAACCAACTGAGCCACCCCGGCGCCCTACACTTGATCTTTTTATTCACTTGCACATTCATTGGCCACACTTTAAAGGTACTGGAACAGCAGGCATCATTCACTCATTCATTCATTCACTCACTCATTCATTCCTTTGTTCAGCCAGCTGACAAACATTTACAATACCCTCACTAGATAGCTGGTATGCTGTTATAGACCAGGAATACAGACATAAAAGAGACAGGATTCTTGTCCTCAAGAAGAACCACGAGGGAAGGACATATTTAAGCCTGGATTCCAAAGGAAGACTATTAGAAGACTTGCTGAGATGGAATCTGCCCACTTGGAAAGGCTAGTTATCAACAAGATGTTAAGGCTTTTCTTTGGGTTTTCTATAGTATCTACAAAGCATTTTTGTATTATTAAGTATTTACGGGGAGTCTGTCATTATGCATGCCTATTATAATTATTAATCTCCAAAGCATTCATGGGAGGAAAAACATTATCCCTGTTTCATTGATGAGAAAAGCCGAGCTCAGAAAATTTAGAACTTGTCTAATATCACACAGCTAATAATTAATTTGCAAAGGTGCATTTTCTTTTACCTTTGTAAAATACACAATGGAGGCCAAACTTAAAAATGCCCTGAGCAGACAAAACCAAACTAAATCTAGTTTATTTCATGAGCAGAAGTGAAACTTCACGAGGTTATTTCTTATAAATGCCTTTGATAATCATAAAAGAAATGCAAGTTATCTTCCTAAAATGGTGTGAAATAATCACTTTTAGCTGATCCCCTGTCATCTAGAAACCCTCACTATAATCACCGATCACTGACAAGGTCAAACAAGTTCCTCATTTTCACTTTATAAGCCATCCTTTGGCACCATGTCTCTAAGCTTGATCAGTCCTGAATTCAAAAACTCCCAGTTTGTGAACTTTTTTTAATAGTCACAATAAAATCTTACTAAAATGAGATTTTACTGATCCGGTGGTTTTAATTTTGTTGTTCCTGGATTTTGGACACCTTTTATTAGGAACATTTTTAAACATGCACTATTTTAGCTCCTATAATCACCTTCATCCATTAGCAACATCCTGCCCTTCTTCCTCCATCCATCATGGTCATCCTGCCCCTATTTCTTTTTATTTTTGGCAGAGAGGAGTTTTTTAAGCAAATCCAAGATGTTGTATCACTTCATCTGCATATGCTCAGTGTGTGTCCATAATAGATACAAGCTTAAAAATGTACAAACACAATATCATTATCACAACAAACAAAATTAACCATATTCCTTAATAATTGCTTACTAACATTGAATATTCAAGTCAGCTCACTTTCTCCTCATTGTCTCAAAACGTCTTTCTGGTTGTTTATTCTATAGAATTTCCCACCTTCTGGATTGGGCTGATTGCTTTTATTTGATTATGTTTAACACATTCCTCTATCCCTCACACTTTCACCAAACTGGCAGGTCAATCTAGTGGCATCATTACATTCAGATTAATGTGGGTTTTTGGGGGCAAAATTTTGCCTTTATAGGTGACTTCCTATTGCATCACTTCAGGAAGCAGTCATGTATGGGGTCTCCTTTCTCTGTAGATGTTGCTTTTGGTAAATGGATTCAGGTGTTGTCATTTGGAGATGCACTTTGTAAAAATTGCCAGTAGTCTTTCACTCACGGGTTTGAAACCATGATGATCACTGTCAAGGCTGATTATTTCAGAAGATGTTGTAAAATCATGATTTCTATAATTCTATCATTCTTATTACATTCATTAGTCAGTATTCTTCTGGAGTAAGAATTTTGCCTTCATCAATTATTTAGTTATCCTGAAATGCGATTCATTTCCTAAAGGCAAGATAGATGCTTGATTCTGACCCTGTTTTTGCCAAGTTTCAGAATAATGAGTTGCTGTATTACAATAAATACAAGACTGAAAACCAGGATCATATGACTCTAAGCCTTTTTAATTTCCACGTAACTGGAGAGTTTAAAATGCTGTAAGAACAAAAACAAAGTCTGAAAGTCCCAGTGCTTTTTGGCAGGCAAGGAGTTAAGGAGCCAGGATCCCTGAGACTCCCTCATTCTGATGTTTCAGGAGAAATGTCAGTGGTCACCAGGTATCACACCGCCTTTAGTGTCCTTCACAAGCTGATTAAGCATTGTAATCACCATGGGCTCTCAACACTCAGGTGGTCAACAGTTACATGTAATTAACGGCTTATGTCTGAGCAGTATCCATTCCTTTCACCTTCTCTCCTGGCTCTGGGCTGGAAGAAGAGCGGAGAGGGTGCTCAGTTCTCACTGGGGTATTTCCCTCTATCGCACTTCCTGCAGTGGTCAGACATCTTTGAAAGAAGAGGGGAATTATGTGAGTAAATATAGTATTTCCTCTCGGCCCCAAGGGGGTTGCCTTTGTCAGCATCAGCAGAAGATTGTGGCATGGAAGTGACTCGGTATTTCTCCTGAGCCCTGAAGGCACAGCAGCTGGAACCAAACACGGTTCTGTGTGCCCATGTGAATACTTAAAAATAATGTGTTTGTCCTTGTGTTTTAAATGAAAGGGATGTCTTAAAAGCTCTCCAGGAGGCACCAAGGCCATCATGGGAGCTTTGACAACTTGCTCTTGTTTCACCTGCTGTTGCCCCAGGATGGGGACCAGGAAGGGGTCATCTTCAGCCACCACTGCCCTGGTAAAGGGAGGTCTTTTTCTAGACCACACCCCCTGATATTTGCAATATTCTCACCAATCCTACATGGGTGGGTGGAGCCCCACCCCTAGTCTTTTCAAAGGGCTGGTGTTGGATAACAGAGATATTTAGAGTTGTAATAGATGAATTTCTCCTTTCCTCCATCCCTGCTGGGAACCTTAAAGGGAAGAAAGATGCTGGCACACGAATGTCTTAGAGAGGGGGGAGAAGGGAGGGCAAGGGGCAGAAGGTTGGGAGTGCAGGAGGGGAAACGGGGCCCAAGGAGAGCAGAGAAGGGCAGCGGGGCCTAGGAGTCAGGTGTATCCCAGAGGAGAGCCCAGGGTTCCTTTCTTGTTCCTAAGTGCCCCAGTCCTTCTCTTCACTCTCCATGGCCCCAGTTGGATAGCTCTCCACAGATGGTCCAGGAGAGAGTCTTTGGCAGAGCCCGAGGCCACAGAGTTGCTTTATTGTGTGGGTACAGGATGAACCCTCAGCTTGTCCCTATGTTCATATCCATGGGCTGAGGGCATAGACCTCAGATGCAGAAAGATGGCAATGGTGTCATGATGGCACACTCAGAGGCAAACTGTGCTGTTAGCATGGTCCTGTGGTCTGAGCCAGCAGCTTCATATTTCCCATTAAAGGAGAATCTGTCTTCCTATTGGTGATGGGTGGAGTGACAGGAGACCTTTGGGACCAACATTATCTAGACCAGGTGCTCAGAGTACTCCACACTCACAAACACACACAGGGAACAGAGATGCCCTTTGCATTGGGTAATTCCAGCTACCCCTGCCCTATGAAGATTTTATTTATTTATTTATTTTGAGAGAGAGGGGGAGAGAGAGAGAGAGAGAGAGGCAGAGGGAGAAGGAGAGGGAGAGAAACTCAAGCAGACCCCATGCTGAGTGCAGAGCCCAGTGGAGGGCTCCATCTCATGACCCTGAGATCATGCCCTGCTCTGAAACCACGAGTTGATGCTATACTGACTGAGCCATCCAGGAGCTCCACCAATTACCCCTGCCCTTTGCAATGCCCTTTAGAAATTTTATTCTCTAGTAATGACTGATCTTCCAGGAACATTTATTTTGTTAGTAACTGTTACACAAGATAGCATAGTTGAAAAAATATCTGTCTCTTTGGAATATAGGGGGAATTTATTTAAGTGAGGTTTGTCGGGTGAATAAGTGAAAGAAGCAATGCCAACACCATCAACAGGAAGCAACTCCATGAAGGAACTTCAGAAATCAATGGATTGAATCTTAATACTTCTCTTCCAGGGCCTTACTAGTTTAATACTTCTTTTTTTAATACTTAATACTTACTTTTTAAATACTTTAATACGTACTTTTTAAATACTTTTTAAAATACTTAATACTTACTTTTTAAATACTTTAATACTTACTTTTTTAATACTTCCAGGGCCTTACTAGTTTTAGACCTGCTGGCTTAGTTACCAGCAAGAACTCACATTCGTGAGCCATTCTGGCAAGTCCACTGGCTCTAAGCCTCACCCTAGTCTTGAAGTCTGGTGTTACCACCATTTTACAAATGAGAACCTAGAAGCTCAGGGAGTCAAGCCCAGCAAACCAAGTGGGAATGCACCAGGACTGTGGACTTGATCTGTGTCTGTTCTCCGGTGCCACAACTTTTCTTTCCAGGGCGACTCTGGTCTGTGCTGCTCTGCATGGCTGTGCTTACCCAGAAGCAGTTGGGCGGGAGCCTGGGCCATTGCAGGGCTGCATGGGGAAGGAGGTGCACTCTGACCCTTTGGCACTCAGGAGCCCCGCTCAGGGTGTGCAGGTTCACCAGACCTGGCCAGTAGATGTAGAGCTAGCTCTCACTGGTGGGTGCCTACAGGGCTGTGTGCATGGCAGGTGGTGGGGAGGATTGGGGAGAGGGGTGGAGGTGGTGGGGAGTGGAGGTTTATGGGGAGTTGCCAATTCTTACACAAAGATTCAGGATCACTTGTACATCCACCCAGAGAAGGGGCATTTTTCCAATTTATAAATGTTGTGGGGGCACCTGGGTGGCTCAGTGAGTTAAAGCCTCTGCCTTCGACTCAGGTCATGATTCCAGGGTCCTGGGATAGAGCCCCGCATCGGGCTTTCTGCTCAGCAGGGAGCCTGCTTCCCCACCTCACCCCTGCTTCCCTCTCTGCCTACTTGTGATCTCTGTATGTCAAATAAATAAATAAACCCTTAAAAAAAAAGTTGTGTATTTGGGAAACCCTGTCTCCCTCAAAATTTGTCTTAGAACCAAGAATTTCATGAATTCTTAGTGTCTCCACCAAATGGTAGACTGAAACTCACCGGGCGAATCAAATCATGTCCCTTCTTTGTTTCAAACCCTCCAGCACCCCATCACACTCCCAATCAAATCCGAATGTCTGACCAGGGCCTCCACACCTCACAAAACCCAGCCCTAGACTACCACCCCCTCTTTAACCTCCTGGTACCTCTTTTCCCTGGCTTATTTCCTCTGGTCCCAGTAGCCAGCGCAGTTCTGGGTCTGGGTCTGTTCTCTGAGTCCTCTGTCCCCCATCTTGGTGCATTAGGAATGGTTCCGCATACAGCCCTTTACAGAACACGCTGAGCAAAAGACACAGCAAAAGCCTGCAGGTTTTCACCTGTTCCATCCAGCAAGTCCTTCCTCAAAAATTGGGCAGAAACTACTTATTGGTGGACACTCTGCTGCCATCTCTGTCTGAGCCACTGAGGGACAGAGTCAGAGATGGACACAGCCCTGTTCTGAAGAGTTTGCAAAGACTTTGGGGGTGAGAGGCCAGCATGTGAGAAGCAGCAGTGAAGGATTCAAGGCAGTGGACACATGACTGCTAAGCCAGTGCTATTGGAGTGCCCCCAGGAGACGGTCCCAGGACGTGCCTAGCATCACCTGGAGCCTGTTAAGGGGCACCCAAATGGCTCAGCTGGTTGAGCATCTGACTTTTGGTTTCTGCTCTTGTCATGATCTCAGGGTTATGGGATCCAGTCCTGAGTCAGGCTCTGTGCTCACCAAGGAGTCTCCTTGAGATTCTCTCTCCCTCTGCCTCTCCTCTGTTCCTGGGTGTGCAAACATGCTTGTTTGCACATGCTCTCTCTATCAAATAAGTAAATCTTAAAAAAAAAAAAAAGCAAAGCTATAGACCCCATCTGAGCCCTATTGACTTTTGCAATATAGAACCCAGGAATGTGCATTTTAAAAATGATTGTTACTTTCTTAAATAGATAGACTTAATTTTCTTTTTATAAGATTTTATTTATTTATTTGAAAGAGAGAGAGAGAAAGAGAGAGCACAAGTCGGGGGACACAAGGGGAGGGAGAGGGACAAGCAGACTCCCTGCAGTGTGGGGACAATCAGGGCGCAATCCCAGGACCCTGAGATCATGACTTGAGTTGAAGTCAGATGCCTGACGAACATAGCCACCCAGGTGTCCATAGACTTAATTTTTTTAGAGTAGTTTTAGTTTTAAAGAAAAATGGAACAGAAAGCATAGATCTCATGCAACTTGCTTCACCTCTCCCCTGCCCTCAGTTTCCCCTATTATTCACATCCTACATTAGTGTGGTGCTTTTGTTTCAATCGATGAACTAGTATTGGCACATTATTATTTACTAAAGTCTATCGTTTACAAAGAATGGCTTCATCCTTTGTGTTGTCCAGTTCCTGTGGCTCTTGTGAAGGCATAATGCCATGTATCTATTATTGTATTATCAAACAATATAGTTTCAATGCCCTGAAAATCCCATCTCTGGGCTCCATCTATCCCTGCCCTTTACGTCCCCCCTCCTCTCCGCAAACCCCTGGCAACCACTGATCTTGTTGCTGTCTCCAGAGTCTGCCTTTTCCAGAATGTCGCAGAGTTGGAATCAAACAGTGTGGAGCCTTTTCAAATTGGCTTCCTTCACTTAGCATTTAAGGTTCCCTTTTTTCATAGCGTGTTAGCGCATTTCTTTCTAGTGCTAAACGATATATTCCATTGTCTGGATGTCTCAAAGTTTATTTATCCATTCACCTAGGGAAGGGCATCTTGCTCCTTCTCGTTTTTGACAATTATGAATAAAGCTGCTATAAACATTTATGTACAGGTTTTAGTGTGGATGTAAGTTTTCAGCTCATTTGAGTAAATATCTAGGAGCACAATTGCTGGATCCTATGATAAGACTATGTTTAGCCTTGGAGGAAGCTGCCAAGCTGTTTGCTGAAGTGGCTCTACCAGCTTGCATTCCCACCACCAGCGATGAATGAAAGTGCCTATTGTGTCATGTCTTTGCCAGCATTTTGAATGAGTATTTCGGATTTTAGCTTTTCTGATAGTCATGTAGTGACATCTCATTGGGTTTTAACTTGCATTCTCCTACTGATAGTTGATATTGAACATCTTTTCATATGCTTATTTGTCATCCAGATACCTTCCTATGGTGAAGTACCTGCCCACTCTTTTTGTTTGTTGGTCTCAATCCATTTATTGCGTATTTCTTTTTTTAAGCTTTGAGCCTAATTCCAGTTAGTTAACATACAGTGTTATATTAGTTTCAGGTGTACAATATAGTGACTCAACACTCCAGACGTCACCTAATGCTCATCACAGCAAGTGCCCTCCATAATCCACATCACCTATTTCCCCTATCCCCCACCCACCTTCTTCTCATAACCAGCAGTGTGTTCTCTATACTTAAGAGTCTGTTTCTTGGTTTGCCTCTCTCTCTCTTTTTTTCCCCCCTTTGCTCATTTGTCCTGTTTCTTAAATTCCACATATGAATGAAATCATATGGTATTTGTCTTTCTCTGATGGTCTTATTTCCCTCAGATTTGTACTCTATAGCTCCAGCAATGTCATTGGAAATGGCAAAATTTCATTCTTTTTTATGGCTGAGTAGTATTCCATTGTGTACATATACTACGGCAACCTATGGAATGAAAGAAGGTATTTGCAAATGGCATATCTGATAAAAGGTTAGTATCCAAAATATATAAAGAACTCATAAAACTCAACATTCCAAAAAACAAACGATCTATTTAAAATGGTCAGGAGACATGAACAGACATTTCTCCAAAGAAGACATCCTGATGGCCAACAGACACACAAAAAGATGCTCATTATCATTTACCATTGGGGAAATGCAAATTGAAACCACAGTGAGCTATCACCCCACACCTGTCAGAATGGCTAAAATCAACAACACAACATCTTTGCCCACCTTTTAATTTACTTGTTTGGTTTCTTATTGTCAAATTTTAAGAGTTTTTTGTATATTTTCAATACAAGTTTCTTTTTTTTTTTTTAAAGATTTTATTTTTATTTATTTGACAGAGAGAGATCACAAGCAGGCAGAGAGGCAGGCAGAGAGAGAGGAGGAAGCAGGCTCCCTGCTGAGCAGAGAGCCCGATGTGGGGCTCGATCCCAGGACCCTGAGATCATGACCTGAGCCGAAGGCAGCGGCTTAATCCACTGAGCCACCCAGGCGCCCCTCAATACAAGTTTCTTATCGGATGTGTCTTTTTCAAATATTTTCTGAGTCTGTGTTTGTCTTTTCATTCTCCTATAAGCCTTTGAGAGATACTCCATGTGTTTGAGAAGCACTAGCTACAATACTGGGTGTTATGGGGCTTCCAAACTGAGGGCAGAGTCATCTAAGATAACTTCATAAAGTTGGTACTCACAGACACTTAAAACAGTCCTAGCATTTTGTAAAGCCTGCTAAAGTGTTTGTAAGAGAAAATAAAATGAAACAAAGAGCTAAATCAAGGATGTTGGAGGGAGGTGGTACTTTAGATGAATGGTAAAGAAGAAGATATTAGGGAGAATGGTATAGAATTCAATCAGTTAAGACAATGTGAGCAAAAGTCATGGCATGAACATAATCAGTGATGTTCTCAGGACAGGAAGGAAGCTATAGGGTAGACTAGAGGATGCTGTTTTTCAAAAGAGAGAAAGAGCTGTGGTTGTTAATAGAATAACAATCAAGATGGGTCCGTGGTATACAGGATAGCATTTTAAAACTTCAGGTGGCTGTTAAAAATGAAAATATTCTTTCACTTTGCTATGTATTTTGCTAATTGTCCTAGTTATCTTATTGAGATCTTTTCCTCCTCCCCCTAAGCCACGGAGTCATGGACTCCTGGAATCACCAGGGTGACACAGGGAAGACAAAGACTGGAGTGTCTTTCAAAAGCATCACTAACATCATGGGACCAAAGGGTGTGTTGTTTCAAGTCTTGCTGAAGAAACAAACATTCAGAGTTCTAAAGCCATTACCTCCCACTCAGTACCATTTGTTAGATACATTCAGCCATTTCTATTCTTATAATAAGCCAGATATCTTTCTACAAAGGGCCATTGTTAGAAGTACCTGAGAGATACTTCTAATGATTCCTTCAAGGCTCCCATCTGGTGCCCATTCATCCTTTCTTGCAGACTCTTGGCAAGCTAAAATATGCAGAACAGGCTAAAGAACTTGGTCACAGTTCCCACATGGGTCTTTGTACTTTAAAGATCTTGCCACTTAAATTGACATGTATTTGTTCCAACATGCAGTGTCCTTATATCACAATAAGCTGTGTGCTAAAGTTATGTAAATAGCACCACGAAAATGTAGGAAAGGTAAAAGATCTCATCCCTAATGATAGTACCTAAGGTTACACAACCCTCCAAAGAACAGGCAAGGCATTCAGATGCCACCATGATCCTGGACAGGGAAAGACAGGAAGACCAAGAAATTGCAGACTGTCACCTAGATGCAAGAGGGAGGAGATTACAAAGCCAGGCAGGCTGAATGTGGACTCTATTACCTGGTGCCTCGTAGGGCCCAGTCTAATTTCATATGAATATTTTCCCCATCTTTCTTTGCTGTAGAAAACTGCCAGACATGAAGGAGAAGCAAGGGTACCTTTCCTGCACGCCGGTGAGGTACACACCACGGTGGAGACATTCATCACAATATCAAGAACTAAGTTTAAAGAGAAGTGAATGCCATGTTCAAGAAATAAAGTGCCTGCTGATTGTAGTTCCGTCCCCATTAATACCAAATGAACATTTTCCATTTCACTCAGCTGTTTGAATCCCAAGCTGGGTGTTCTTTTTAAGATCCACAATTAATCACCTGACAAGGAAGGCAGGGGATGTGGGTGGGAAATGAGCAAACCGAGTTGGTAGGAGAACCGTGGCAACAGAATCTGCAAGAAAACACACAATTATAGTTGCCTGAGGGGCTTACACCATGGGCAGTAATTTCCATTTACCTACAGGCCTCCATTCTGCTGAATGGAAACAGCAGGAACACAAGTGGATGGACCTATGTGATCGTACACATTTTAAGCACTCTTGGCTGCCCCCTTTCCTCAGTCTCTGTTGGCCACACAATTTGGGAGGCTGGAGTCAGAGAAAGCACAGTTATGGATTTTAATTTTCAAATTATGAAAAAGTTTCTCTGGTTCTTGAAAGAGAAGCACATGTGCCTGGAAGACGAGCTCACCTGGGCATAGCCCAGAGACATTCTTCTGTCTTATCATTTAATATCTCATTATCACATGTCAGTAGGGAATGTGGGCACCTGCAATCATCCCACCAGTCCCAGAACATAAAAACTCCATTTGTTTCTCTCTCTTCCTACTTTCTTTTGCCTCTCCCTGTGGAGAATGCTTAGATGGGCATGCGTTCAAATGGCCTATTTAGGGAGACAAAAAGGCCACTTTTGGATTCCAAGTTCAGCATTTACTAATACAGCTATGTATCTTACAGAGATTTTTTTTTTTCAAATTTAGATTTTTTTTCTTACTCTTTCTGTAACCAGAGTCAAGCAGGATGTGTAATCATTTTTATTTTTAAGTTCCTTTTACTTGATTTCAATAGATCAGAATATTAGTTGTTCATCTTCTATTCATTTCATAATATTTTATTAGGCATCTATTGTACATGAGTCATTTTGCTAGCTCTGGGATATAAGATTGAGTAAAGCAAACTTGTTGTCCTCAAGGAGCTCCAAGTGTGGAAGGATCCCTGACATTCACAAGAGAAGCCATGATGAAGCTTTTAGCTTCATAGCCTGTTATTGACCCCTTCCCCATAACATGCAATAAATGAAAATTAAAAAAATTAATCTCATTCAGGTCCCTTATGATGCTCAAAAAGTCATTAATTAATTAAGCTATTAGTTAATTCAACAAATAATTAGGGAGCATGTACTACGTGTCAGGAACGTTCATGAAACTTACATTATGTCAGGTAGTCATGAAGACAGTGAGGCGTGAAGTCACTTAAGGGGATAGAAAGAAGTAGAGGGATCAGGGAAGACCTCCTGGACATGATGGCATTATAACAAAGAAGTGAGTCTTATGGGTATCAGTCCCCTGCAAGTGCAGGGGAGCTGGGGCAGGAATGAGCCAGGCATGCTCGAGGGGTAGGAAAGAAGCCAGCTTAGCTGTGGCAGAGAAAGGGGAAGTGAATGATGAGGAAGTGAAGGCTATCATGTAAGGATGCATGGTTGCTTTGGTAAGGATTTGGTAAGGATTTTGGATTTTACAGAGCAGCAAAGAAGCCCAGACGTGGGTGAATATACAATCTGTGTTACTTAATGTAATGTTGCAGTGCAATAAAATAATAGTATATCTGTTTTCAGGTTTTATGGACACTTTGTATAAAGAAAGAGGTGGGCAACTTGTGGTGGGTTTTTGAACAGAAAAGGGGTATGATCTGGCTTTTGAAGGGGTTCAGAGTATGTATGCCACCCAAAATATACCTTGCTGGCCTAAGGATTATTTTGAGTCTGAGACATTGAGAACAAAAAGACACACAAAAAACTTTCTGCCTTCTCCCTCTGTAGTAGAAAGGGCAGGTTTAGTTGTTAATCACCCCAGAGACAATTTCAGATGCTTATCAGCCCGCAGATGGAACCAGAGGAATCTACATTGTAAATCTTCCTAAAACTGTCCTTTTCTTCTTTAGTTTCTCCTATATATTTACCTTCTCATAATTTGCCACCCCTACAAGCTCAAAGTCTCCTTCCTTTCTCTTGTCACTTCTCTACAGAGTTATTACTCTTTTGTTAAGATGCTACATAAGCCCAAATTCCAACCAGACTTTTGAATTGTGAATACTCAGTGAATACTCACTGCTGAGTGCTTACATATATATGTGCAATGTACACATTAATGCATTTGTGTTTGTTCATCCCTTGTTAATCTGTCTTTTGTCAATCTCATTTGCAGGGTCCTACCTAGCTGGAGAACCTAGGAGGGTAGAGGGGTAAAAAAGCTAAGTACCCCCACCCCCATATACTTTCATTTTGTCAAATCATTCCACCTTCTATACTGGGAATAACCTTGGAGGTGACAAGAGTGAAGCAGGGAAAGCAGGTGATGGACTACAGAAATGGTGGAATATGTGGATGGTCAGATTATAATGGAGGTGGTAGGAAGGCAGATTCAAGTTATATATCCAAGGGAGAGCCAACAGGATTTGATGTTGGGTTGGGATGTGGTATGAGACTTAAAAAGAACAAGGGAAATTCTAGGCTTCTGTCCTAAGTGACTGGTAGCCAGGAGTGGGTGCCTACCAAGTTGTATAGTAGAGAATTAAGGGAAGAACATGTTTGGGGTAGGTGCTTGGGAGAAATGAGGAAGTGGATGGACTTGGGCTTGTTGCATAGTAGGAAACAAGTGGAAATGATGACTGAGCACTGGGGGTATGGGTCTGGAGTTTGGGGTGAGGTGAGGGAAAAGTCTGGGCTGGAGGTTGGGATTTGAGGGTCTCCAATGAATGGGCATTATCTGCCACCCTAGGTGAGGCTGAGGTCCCCTGGGGAGTAATTAGAAGGAGAGGAGAGAAGTGAGGGCTGAGCCCTGGGCCATGTTAGATGTTAGGAAGACAAAAAGGAGTCTGGAAAGGGGACTGGGAAGGAGTGGACAGTAGGATATAGGGATGCTGAGAGAAGGTGGGCTCCCGAGTGTCAAGTGAAGATATTTCACGATACTAATGTTCAACTTGACATATGACTGAGAGTTTGACTTAAGGAGAAGACCCGCTTTCTTTTCTCATTTTTTACCAGCCCTGAAAGTTGGTTTTTATGTCTGCAGGTATTAAGAGCTAGTGGTAGCTTCTTTAAAGGGTATTTTCAACTCTTCATTATATATATAATTAGAGAATAAAATAAAGTGGGTTTGTGTTGAGATGAACTGCTTCACTGAAGGTTTGGCTGTCTCCCTAGGTATGTTGATCTTAAACATTTGTATTTCACATTTATACTATAGCAAAGAGATAATTTTCTGTATATCATTGACCTTTGGGTCTTATAACACATAATTGGAATTGAAAAGTTAAACTCATAAATGCCAAGAGCCAGCAATGAAGAGTTGCAAGGGTTGTGATAGAGGAACATGAACAATTTGGGCACAAAAAATAGGAATAGTCAATTTTGCTTGCTCTGTGGCTTGTTTATTTATAACTGTCTTTGTTCCAAATTGTAATCTTCCAGTAGGTAAAATCTGTGACTAAAATACACATTGTTCACAGACGTCTAAGCTAAGTGCCTGGGGGTATAACAAAGAATTAAAAAGAAATAGAGGCAGGATTCTTCCAGTTGACTCATATTGGTCAATGTGTAGATGTTGCTATACCTCTCAAATTTTCAGTTTTTCACCCACATGGTCATTTAGATTCTAAGCCCTCGGGTTAAATCCAGGCAACCGGCAAGTTTTGTTTGATGTATACAATGTTGGCTTATATTTTAAAACTGAGAGATTTCACGTTGTTTTGCTTTGTTTAAACTGACCCAATAATAGGCTGGAGCTGAGTTGCAACCACCCCATACAGAGTATACGTCCAATATTCACCTTGTCAAAATCCACACCAAACCTAATTTATTGATTTGAATCACATGAGTAAGACTTATAGACAATTGAGTTTGCAATCAGTGACCTACATGATTTATCATGTAAATTATTACAGCCTGAGCCTTTTAACACAGGGCCATGTGGCTCCCCCACATACATTTTTCAAGATGAGAAAATTAAGTCTTCATCTATGTGTTACATTGTTTTGGATGCTAATTTGGATGGTGTATAATTTCATTTAAGGATTATTTTTGATATGTCAAAATAAAATGCATATGGTTCTGATCCAGTTACTAAATATATGTTGCCATATTTTCCAATATCAAAGTATTGTAGAGAACTGATAAGTTGACTCACTTTGGCAGTCATTACCCCATGTCAGATCACCCCTTGGAGCCCACTATGCTATGATCTCTGAAATGGCTGTCATTAGTTGTTTCATTCGATCATTCATTCAGGTATTCTGGATTAATGTCTTTTATGTGCCAGGAACTGCAAAGAAACTGAGATTAGAAAGGAGTAAACTTGTTTCCCTGACATCATGATTCAATGGGAAGATAAATACAAAATCAGACAATCAAGATCCAGTGAGATAAATTCTAGGATAATGTCTGCACCAGGTGCTATGGGATTACAGACAAGAGGAACCACTGACCTCATTAAATGAGGAGATCCTGGTTGGATAACTTCCAAGATATTTTTTTGTTCTTATCCATTGAATGAATATTATGTGACTTTATTTAACACTTCTACCCTTACGTGTTGGCGTGTGATGGGCACATCAGATCTCATTCAAGGATATCTTTCTCAGTTCATTGCTGGACAGATGGGGGAAGGGAGGGAAAGAGGGAAGTGGGGAGGAGAGGGAGAAAAGGAGAAAGAGGGGGAAAGAAAGGGAGAGAAGGAGCGCGGTTAACACAACGTTAGGGTTTCTATAATATGAGGGGCTATTTAGCAAGGGACTTTGCTGTCTTTACATTTGCCACATGCCATAGATCGAGCAAGTCATTCATACTCTCTAACTTCAGTTTGAATATCTATTAATGAAGCATTAGTTTAGATAAGTCCTCCTCCACCTGGGCTCCTCATAGGAACTCTAGAACACAGAAAATGATTTGAATGACTAATACCTCGATTCTTCCAAGGATGATATGTAAGCATTGCCATTCTAAATGCATAGAACGGAATTAATTCATTCCATACAATGGATGCCTTAAGGCGTTTGGGCTTATTTCTCTCAAGAAGCCTGCTGGGTTCTGCTGCTGCTTTTAATTGGTTCATTGCTGCTCTGTCCCCAGCACCCTGCAAGTCAGAAGTTCACATTATAAATGAGGAATCTAGGTCACCAGGTGTCAGTGCAAATCTCACCTCTCCGTGTGATATGAGCCTCAGCTGGAATTACGGGGTTTGATCTGTATGGCTTATTACTGCTGAGGCCTAGGTTGACATGATCATAACTTGTGTAGGTTCCTATTCCTTGAAAACTGAAAACTCAGTGGTTCGATAAAAGTAAGGGGAGAGAACTCTGGTCATCCAATGTGCTTTTAAGTCTAGTCTTCTAATAGAGTGGCCAGTAGTCCCATTTTGCTTATGAAAGAGAATTCTAAATTCCAAAGAGAATTCTCAATTTAAACTCAATCCAGTCGGCCATTGATACCCCAGGAAGTCTTGGTCCCAAGAGAGAGAATTAAAATGGCAATAAATGTGAAAAAGGCAGCTACCTTGATTGGGTGGTTGTTTTATACATCACCACATTAGATTCTCACAAGAACTCTAGACTTTTAGTTTCTTGTTCTCCTTGAACAGATGATGAAACTCAGAGGAGTTGGGTTACTTACCCAAGATTCAGGGCTGGTAAGTGGCAGAAGCAGGTTGCAAGCCAATGTCTTGATAACCTTGACAACCTTGCACTATGCAGCTCTCTATCATGGCTTGGAGGACTTAGTCTATGCTTCCCAAAGAGGAAATGGCAAGGACCAAACAAAGACTCCAAATGTGCCAAAGTGCTAGAAAGACTGAACAAGGTGGTGATAGATAGGCTGAGGCTTGGAGGTACAGGGGTAACCGGGGGCCTGAGCAGACACCAGAAACTTAGAAAAGCCCCAGGTCCACACTTGTAGTTGGTGGCACCAAAGTCAAGGCTGCTTCTGCCCTGGTCAGAACTGACGCAATGACTAGGGGAGAGAGGGACAGTAAGGGGGAAAGATCCAAGCCCTTGTTTCCAGGTTAGTTGGGCAGGACTGGTACTGATGCTGTTTGTGGACCTAATTATTGGAAAATGAAGATGTGCTCATATTTTTGGCTGTGAGCATTTGCTTTGAAATATAGCAGCCCTCCTCTGAGATCTGTTTCAATATTTCCATGCAATACTCCCCCAAATTTGGTGAGTTATTAACCTTATTTGAAGTACCATCTTCAGGCAAATGAAATGATTGCTGCAGAGAGCCAGGGTGTCTAAGTTGGCATTATTGAAGGGTGGCTCTTCCCAGTAACTTACAGGTGCAAGAAATTGGAGGCCAGGCTCTCTCACCTGGGCAAGACTGCTCTGGATATAACTTGCACCCTTGGTTTCCCTGCAGGATTGGCTGAAGCTGCTTCTGCAGGATGTTCTTTGTTTGAAATGGCACTTTTGCTTGGCTTTTTCTCCTTTTCTGTCTGTCTGCCTGCCCTTCTGTCTCTTATCAGTTTCTCCTTAATAATTTGCTCATCATCCTTGTATCAGATTGGCTTCTGGAGAAACTCACCTAAGATATCCCGTCTCCATGTTGGTATGTTACATATTTAAACACGCAGTCGTGTCCCAAGCTCACAGAGAATACCGTACCTGGAAGAAATAACAGTGTTTGGAGCCAGATGAGTCTTGATTCAATACAAACTGCATCAGTGCTACTGAACCCCTCAAGCAAGGTAGTTCCCCAACCTTGCTTGTTCCATAATGTGAAAAATGTCAATAATGATACTTAAATTGGAGAAGTCAGAATTTAATGGGATAAAGTATTTAGAGCAGCTGGTACTCAATGTATTACTTATTATAACCCTGGCCAAAATAAGTTGTGAGACATCTACTCTCAGAACAATCATGAAGAAATGGCATTTAAAATACAAATAATTTTCCTTTTATTATGTTTTTGCATAGTCTCTCTCTTATCAAGAAAAGAAAAAAAATGTCTTACGGTCTTGGCTTTCACAGAGACAGTCAATGCTCGCTTGGAGTACTATATTGTTTTTGCCAATTTGTTCTCTCCCTCAGGAGGCACTGTGGTCTGTAGACAGAGAAATAAATATTTCTGTTTGTTTCTTCATTTAGTATACGTCAGTCCTGCATTGATCTTGGCTATTTCCCTCAAAGGGATGCATGTAGAAGCAGTTTTCACAGCACAGATAAATATTAAAGGCATATTTAGCTCCCTGTAGTGAGCCAGGCTGGAGAGACAAATGGGTCCATCAGTGAAGGATGTGTTTGAAGGTATATTAAGGGCTGGCCATCAAAGTGACCCACAATGTAAGCCCTAAAAAGTATGCCTTTCAGAAAACTTGATGACCTGTCATCTTCCTTTGGGCTTTGGTAGTGTCGGTTGGACTGAACCCTGCATCATTCTGTCCCTCAAGCCCCCAAGTGCTTCTTGCCTGACTCAGTGTAAACTATTCTATTCACAGAAGCATGTGTGGGCTTGATCTTTCTGTGTCTTATAAAGAACTGGAACTTCTTTCTTGGAAGTGGTATGGGCTTTGGGTTGGGACTCATCGTCCCCAAGAAGGGGCTAAGAAAGCCTTGATGTTTATTCCATGGGACCCCACCTCTGGTTTAGGATAAGGGACAATGTATTATCTTCTGGCCATTCCAAACCCACCAGGCTGCTTTTTTTCTTCTTTGTCTTGGTTCATACTATTTTCCTCACCCGGAGGGTCCATCCCTCCATTACTGCTACACCTGGCTCCGTTTACCTGGGGATCAGTTACTCCTACTCCAAGATTCAGCTCTAGCAGCATCTCCTCTATATAACCCTTCTTGCCTCCTCTAGTTTTTCTTTTCCACATCTGCTGCTGCTCCCCTGACTTTGTGTGGAATTCTGCTGTTGCTGCTCTATTAGGCCATGCCATCCACGACTGTGACATCCTGTGAACAAGGATCAAGAATTATTCATTCTGGATCCTTTGGTTTGGGGCATGTAATATGCACTCAGTTCACATTGGCTGTTAAAGGAAGAGTCATAAAGCCAGCACTGTGTCAGATACCAGACAAGAGACTGAGGAAATAAAATATAACCCTACATTCTGGAATTAAAAGCTCCCACAAATGTCCAAGTCCACGAGGAGAGGGATTTCAGTCTGTTTTGGTCACTCTGATGTGGCTGGTCCCCTGGAACAGGGTGGAACAGTACCTGACTTGTACTAGACCTTTAATAAGCAAGTGATAAATGAAAGAATACATTCCATTTCATAATAGTTATAGCTCTCTCAATGACGGGCCCTGTTTTATGTTATAGCATGAGAAACGTATTGCTTTGGATTGCCAAATCAGACATTCTTTTTAAAAAGCAACTGTCTTTGGGAAAATGGGATAGAGATATTTTGAATCTTGGCTTAACCAAACAGAAATAAATTAAGCCCTTGTTTAAATTTGCTTTTCAAAGGTTCTGGTTCGTTAGAATTGTAAATGGTACCTGGAGGCCAAAAGAAGCTGGTTGCTTTTGAGCTCAAGCACTTGTCATTCTAGGCACTATTGTCTAGGTTCTCCTCCATCTAGCCATCAGCAGCCACTGAAAAAACACGTGTGGAGCTGTAGATTGTTTTATCCAATTTAGGGAGTTAAGTAGAAAATGTCTTCCTGATTGGAAGTCATTTCTGCTCTCCCTGGGTTGTTAGGTACTTCATCACAAGGGTAGATTTTGTCTCTTCTTTCTTTATATAATCTGGAAGTTTTAACAGAGGGCTCTAAAACCTTTAGTAAATGGCTTCAATATAACAGACTTTGTCACCAGAGTCATTTCTGAAGGACCCATGGCAGGCAACTCTGTAGGAAGTTTTGACGGCAAAGTAGAATAGTATCTTGATGTCTTAGGATAGTTTTGACTCTAAGAAAGAGGTGATTAAGGAATAACAAAGCCAACCCCATTCCAAGACTAGGGTATTTAACGAGATTCAAGATGGCTGTGACTGATAGTAGTTAAAGAAAGGGAAAAGCAATAACAAAACCTAGGAACATTGACCCTATAGGTTTTGTCTTTGAACACACTGTATCCTCTGGTGTTATAGAAGTGTCTGTTTAGAATTATATTTGGGGAAAATCAGTTTAGCACTCTTGTTTTTAGAAAAGATTCAATTTCTCAGTTCAAACTAGATAATTAAGATATTAGTACTCCCTAGTGGCAATTTTCTAGAAGAAAGGAAGGGGGATGGGATTTAAGAGAGGCAGTCACTTGGTGTAGGAGGTGGGAAAGGCCCCAATGGAGAAATGGGGCAGAAAGGAGGATTCTGGAGTTCCTGAAGAAGAGAAGATGACAAGCTTTAGCTGAGTGACTTCTTGTGAGTGCCTGTTACATAAATTGCAGAATGTACACCAGAATTCTTCTTTGCTCTCCTCTCCTTCAGGACGCCAAAAGGGTCAGTGTTTGTTGGGGGTAGGGAGGACATGACCAGAATGGAAATGATGATTTAAGGAGTCCAGTGGAGGGACTCCTATTGCCTAAATGGCTGGTGGAACAAAACAGTCCTGAATCTGCATTCCCAAGTGTCTTTCCTTCCTGACTATCCCTCCAGCTGTTTCTGGCTGCTGCAGAGGTGTGGAGCTGCATCCATTAGGATTTCTACCCCGGAGGGCTATGCATCACTGTGTGATCCTGGAGATGATGGCTTGCAGTTAAGCTGTCCCTGGGGGCTTTGCAGATTTAGCGATTCACCCTCCTGGAAAGTGTGACTGTATTAATATTGATGCCCCTGGGAGAAGGGTTATTGTAAAAAATGGAATTGTGGAGCAGTCACTTTTCCTGCCTCAACCCATTTGCATCCATGCTCTGGAGGAATGCATAGGCATCTTATTTTTTAGCATTGCTTCTTTGTGAGCAAAAGAAAAGAAGTTATGTTCTCTGAAATAAGATCTTGATTTTTTCGAAGCAGAATCAATAGGCTGCCTCATTTCAGGGAAGAGAAGATGTGGCAGTTCGCCTGGAATCTGCTAATTGAGCAGCACCGGGGATCCACCTTTATCTCAACTGTTCTGTCCTTTGGAGGAAAACCCAACATCCTCTCTCACATGGAAACCCTCATTCATCCTTGTCCTCACTCAAGCCACAGAGTGCTTGGCCTCCCAGGCTCTTAACAGGGGCTTTCCTGTATTACTTAAGAGAATTCTTAAGAAGTGGTGCTTGCTATCCCCATGTAACTTGAGGCTGTGGGACTCTGGACTTACAGAGCTGGTGAACAGTGAATCTAGGACTTGAACCTGGCTTTTCCTTCCCCAAGAGCCTGCACATTTAGCAAGTAGGCTTTTTGCCTATTTATTAATTGTTAATTAACAATTGAGTAATCCAGCCCACATTTCTGCTTCTGTATTATACAAAGAAGCAGTTAGGACACTGCTGTATTAGTTAGGGTTCTCCAGAGAAACAGACCAACAGGAGATAGATACACATGCATCATATGTGTATATGAGATATATCTATATCTATATCTATCTATATATATAACATGTATATGAAGCTATATTTTAAATTAGTATCAACATTATATTAACATATGAATTATGTTTTATTATTTTTATAATAAATCTCTTGATATATATGTATAATATATACCTACATATATTGTGTGATTATGAGAAGACCCATCATTTGTCATCTGCAAACTGGAGAAGCAGGAGAGCTGATGGTATAATTCTGTCCAGGTCTGAGAACCTGAGAATCTGAGAGTCAGATGGCTGATGGTTTAAGTCCCAAGCTGAAACTGAAGGCCTAAGAACCAGAGGTGCTGATGCTTGAGGGCAGGAGATGAATGTCCTGGCTCAAGCAAAAATAACAAATTCTCCCTTCCCCTGCTTTTTTGTTCTATTCAGGTCCTCAATGGATTGGATGATGTCCACTTGCATTGGGTGAGGGCAGTCATTACTGAATCTGATACAGAAGCTAATATCTTCCTAAAACACCCCCATAGACACACCCAGAAATAATGTTTTATTAGCTAAGCCTCCTTTAGCTTAATTCACACATAAAATTAACTATCGTAGTCCCAGTTGTGAAAGTTTACTCTTGTAGAAAAATAATCTATGGTAGGGTATGTTCTTTGAGTTTGATGAGCAGAGTGGCCAGGTTATGAATAGGGAAGGATGGTCAGAAGATGTTTCCCAAGGAAGACAGTGCCTATCATTCCCCAGAACACCTGACTGCTTCCTTAAGCCTATGGACTCTCCATGGGCGTCTGGAAAGCATGTGTCAGATTTGGTTTACAAAGTGGAAGATGCTGTTATTCTTCATTGAACAAGACAGGTGTTCCAGAGTTGTGCTTGTAAGTATAGTATCACCCTGTAGTCTGTCAACCCTGCTTCTGTTTTAGGAGACAGCTTTATGTGGTAGAAGAATAATGGCCTTGGGGTGGAATTCCTGGTCTCCTCTTGGAGTGAGACCAACCTTGGCAAGCCCAGGGAGCCAGCTGCTGTGTGGAGGAATGCACGCTGCTTGAGTGTGAGCACAGACTCTGTTAATACAAATGTGACCTCAGACAGGTTCTTAACCTGATCTGTGCCTCAGCTTCCTTACCTGTAAAATGCGGATAATAATAACTATTACCTTATATTTGAACTGTGGGGTTTATATGAGGTGAGTTTATATATAAAGTATTTTCAAGGATGCTTGGCCCATAATAAGCTCTGCAAGTGTTCACAGTCTCATTTATTTTTTTCCCTGTTGAAACAAGCATGAGAGTGCCTTCCTTAAGGGCGTCGCTGAGATTAATTTATGTCCTTTCCAATTGTGGTTTTCAACTGGGGCCAGTTTTGCTCCAGGAGATATTTGGCAAGGTCCCAAGACATTTTTGATTATTATATGTAGGGGGTAGAGTGGTGCTACTGGCATCCAGCAGGTGGAGGCCCGGCATGCCTCTAAATACCTAATCATGCCCAGCACAGACCCCAAGTGGGGAGTTACCCAGTCCAAACGCCAGCAGTGCTGGGGACGGAGCCCTGCCGTATGGAACGCTGGCAGCTCAGCCCTAGGCATGTAACGGGCGTGCAGTATGTTCTAGTGCTATTCTTTTTTCCGTCCTCTTCAATCTAGACCTTTGACCATCGCATTTCTTTCTTCACCAGTGTGCATTTATAGTCAACAAGTTCTACTTGATGCTTTATCCTTCTCTATTCCTTCAGGAAGACACCAACTATTGGGGTTTTGTGGGGATGTTGAAATAATGAGTTACCTTAGCAAGTGACTTTTTTTTAGTGGTCCCTTTGTAGAGCTGCTGGAAGAAGATGGGTGATAGGAAGCCCACTCTGGTTTGGAGTTCAGAGTCCTAGAATCTATAATTATTTGGGAATCATTATCTCCCTTCCTAAAATTCTGAGTTGGCCAGGACATGCTGTCTGCCAGTAACAGTTTCCTGAGGGGTCAGAATGGAATCTCTGAAAAGAACAGAGTTTTTGGTCAATTGTAGGGAGGTGTGTTCAAACCATTCTTTTTTTTTTTTTTTCCTTAATGAAGATCCTAGCAATTGGGAGTAGTTGGTGTCATGGATGGGAAGAAGGAAATAATAGGCAGGCAAAGGATCATTTTAAAAAATTGGGAGAGCTGGAGTGCCTGGGTGGCTCAGTCAGTTAACATCTGACTCGGGTTCAGCTCAGGTCATGATCTCAGGGTCTTGAGATCAAGCCTGGGGTCGGGGTCCACTCAGGATGGGGATATGCTTGAGATTCTTCCCTTGCCTTCCTCTTCATCTGTTCATGATTTCTCTTTCTCAAATAAGTGGAAACTAAAATACGTACATACATACATACATACCTGGGAGAGCTTCCAGAGCACAAGGAAATTTATTATTTGGAGATACATAATTTATGTAAATTTGTATGACAATGGTTTTGGCTCCCTATAAACATTCCCTACAGCAGAAGGTTGTGGGCTCTACCTATTTTATGTTGACAAATGAAAAAAGAAATGATCTTGAGTATAATGGTACTATCCAAAATCTTCTCAGTAGATGTTCTAGCAATTAGACGAGTGTTCAGAGGAAACTTCATTGGAATCAATTATGCTATTATTAATTGCTGAACTCAAATGGTGTCTTGCATTTGTGTGAAATGTATTAGAGTATTAATCCTTACTTCTATGTTTCATTGACCATTTTTTCATTTTATGAAAGCTCTTTAACTGTCTTTCCTATTTAGAAACTGCCACATTCCTCTCATAGATGACTTATGGTTTTAGAATGAGAAATATAAACAGGAAGGAATTTTCCTGATATGTAAGCCAGTATTTTATTTTCAGGATTATAGAGTGTTATTGAATATGAATGCAATGTGCCTGTAACCTCTTGGCACCCACATTATATTAAAAAATGTGCATTTGATAAAGCCTCAGATATGAACCATGAGTCAGGGCAATTTTTCAAAGCCATTGTGCAGAGTTCTTATGACAGCAATAAATACCTAAATATCAGTTTAATAATTGGATTCTGACAAGTTTGCAATCGTGGCCACACATCACCAAAACTGTTTATTCAGCACCTCTCAGAAAAAAAAATCAGAGGATGATTTTGTGCAAGACATTTTTAAGTATTAAAAAAAAAAAACAGAAAACAAACTGAAAAGAGTGCTAAAAAGCCCAATTCTGAGTCCTTTATTAAGTATTTTGCATTCATCCCATTTGAAGAGCAGGACCCGAGGATGTCTTATATTGGATAGGTAGTCAGCCCCATGCTGAATTATGATTCCTCCTCTTAATCCCATGATGACTTTAGATACTTTTTTTAAACCTTTGGTTTTAAAACCCTTTTTTTTTTCATATATAGATGTTGTGAAAATGGAATGAGACAGAGTATATAGACATCCTTGCACAGGTGACTAGGGCATAGTGGGCAGTACTTAAGAAATTGTACCAATAGCTCCTTGGCTGAAGGTAATGTTCAATTTGCAGATACCATTTTGAAATTTTACTCATCTCATTATTTCTTTTCTTTAGGAATCTTTTGAAATTGGTTGTATGGTCCATTTCTAGTCATATCCAGCTCAGATGAACACAGGACACAGAGACGGTATTGTAGGGTTTGAGACTGTCTGGAAATATTCAGGATACCATGCCCAGGTTTTCAGGAACATTATGAATGGGTAGAACTTTGTTGAATTTTTAAAAATGTTGACAGAATGAGTCAGTGG
The DNA here is from genome assembly GCF_902655055.1 of Lutra lutra. Classification (NCBI taxonomy): domain Eukaryota; kingdom Metazoa; phylum Chordata; class Mammalia; order Carnivora; family Mustelidae; genus Lutra; species Lutra lutra. Next base: position 107,379,843 of record NC_062280.1, read on the forward strand.
GAAGATCATTTGCTCACATGCATGACCATTACACTTTTCGCTTCTTTTTTAAACATCTTTATTTTATTTTATTTTTTTCAGTGTTCCAAGATTCATTGTTTATGCACCACACCCAGTGCTCCATGCAATACCTTCCCTCCTTAATACCCACCACCAGGCTAACCTCCCCTCTTTCTAAAACCCTTAGTTTGTTTCAAAGAGTCCACAGTCTCTCATGGTTTGTCTCCCCCTCCAATTTCCCCCAATTCACTTTTCTTTCCTTCTTCTAATGTTCTCCATGTTATTCCTTATGCTCCACAAGTAAGTGAAACCATATGATAATTGACTTTTTCTGCTTGACTTATTTCACTTAGCATAATCCTCTCCAGTCCTGTCCTTGTTGATACAGAAGTTGGGTATTCATCCTTTCTGATGGAGGCATAATATTCGATTGTATGTATGAACCACATCTTCTTTATCCATTCGTCTGTTGAAGGGCATCTTGTCTCTTTCCACAGTTTGGTGATTGTGGCCATTGCTGCTATGAACATTGGGGTACATATGGCCCTTCTTTCCACTACATCTGTATCTTTGGGGTAAATACCCCGTAGTGCAATTGCAGGGTCATAGGGTAGCTCTATTTTTAATTTTTTGAGGACTCTCCACACTGTTTTCCAAAGTGGCTGCACCAACTTGCATTCCCACCAACATTGTTAGAGGGTTCCCCTTTCTCCACATCCTCTCCAACACTTATTGTTTCCTGTCCTGTTGACTATTGTCTTCTTAACTCAAGTTCAAAGATGAAGAAGGAGAATCATATAGGGCATTTCAGCTTTTTTGGTTTGTGTTTCTTTTGATCTCCAAATCGAGTTGAAAGTTAGCTATTTTCAAGTTGTCTATCACTTAAAACAGTGTGATTTGGGACAAGTTACCTAATCTTTCCAAGCTTTAATCTCTTCATCTATAAAGTGATACTAATCTGAGTACCTGTCCCTGTAAACAGAGTCATGAAGAATAAAAGGATATAGTGCATATGATGTACTTAATAATCATTAGGTCTTTTTAAAATGTATATAATTTTAGGAATTTATTTATTTATTTGAGAGAGAGAGAGAGCAGGGGAGGGGCAGAGGAAGAAGGAGAAAGAGAATCTTCTTTTCTTTTAAAGATTTTATTTACTTGAGAAAGAGAGAGAGTGAGAGAAAGCATGACCAGAGGGGAGGGAGAGGGGCAAGCAGACTCCTCCCTGAGAAGAGAACCTGAACTCGATCCCAGGACCCTGGGATCATGACCTGAGCTGAAGGCAGATGGTTAAACCACTGAGCCACCCAGGTACTCTGGAGAAAGGGACTCTTAAGCAGTCTCCATGGTCAGTGGAATCCTACATGGGGCTCCATTTCATGACCTTTAGATTACCACCTGAGCTGAAACTGAGAGTTGGACACTTAACCAACTGAGCCACCCAGGCACCCCAATAATCATTAACCCTTATTATTAGCCATCTCCCAGAATTCGTTTCCATTTTCCTGACTCTTTCAGTCAGTTTTCCCCAGGGAGGACAGGAGGGTTTGAATGGCAGGTGAGTTTGTGGGGGCACCACTAACTGCTACTACAACATCCTAGGTTCAGGAATGCTGCCAGTTGTAGTGATGACCTTGGAGTCTGGTAAGAAAATGAAAGTGTGACATTGACAGGAGCTGAGGTGTCTGTAATTAAGCACCTTGTCTTTGAGCACTTGATTGCATCTATCTATAGATGTATATATGCGTATATATTTATTTATAAAGTATAATTAAGTTAAATGTTTCTGGTGAGATTTTTAACTCTTCCATGATGTTTCCTGTGGCCATCTTCACTGAAGTTGTTTCCAGAGCAAAACTTTGTTGTGAGACATTCTAAGGAATTTCAAAACTATGCGTATTTTAGCTTTTGCTTTACATTAAAAAAAAAAGTCTTACAATGGAAATATTCACTATGATTTACAACAAAATGAAAACTTCAGGAATTATAGTTGCTTTCATCCTGGGATAACATTTGCTGTTTGCTGGGAATGAATATCAGCCATAAAAAATAGATAGGAGCTGCTTATTTAGTGTTTTCATTTGTTGTAGCAAATCTATCTGTCAGGCGAATTTGACAACAAGATGAGCATCCCCAGTTTGATTCATACAGGAGGAGCAGGGGAGCTCTGCAGAGATTGGACTTAGGCCTGGTATATGAGGGAAATGCAGGTTAATAAGGAAATCCAAATAAACCCCACAGCCAGCATACTTAGCAGGACAGCACTGTAAGCCTTCAGGCACCTAATAGTGACATGCATTTAGAATGTTTCCAGCTTTAAATTTACACCACTTGGGTACCTCTCTTCCAACTTGGATTTTAGGTTACAAATTACTGTTACATTACTCTGAAAGCTTAGTTTCTTCATAGAGTTCCTTATAGGCAAAGACCGGTATGGATCATAGTTATTCATTTGTTCCACAGGACTTCTTAAATCCCTACTATGCTCTAAGTAAATGCCAGTGGCTGAGGGGCGGGGGAAATGAGATACAGTTGCTTGCTCCAGAGGGTGAGGGCCTGGAGGCAGAGTCAACTCACCTACAAAGAAGTAAATGCAATGAAATGTCAGCAGCATTCCAGAAGTGATAGCTTATGGAGCAAGAAAGAGGCAGTTGTCATTTCCACTTGTGGATAAAGATGTCCATATCAGAGAAGGATTCAGAGAAGAGATGAGGGTCAGGTGAAACCTCAAACATTAGCAGGCGCTTGTCAGAGAAAAGAAGGGAAAGTCAATTCAGGAAAAGACACCCTTTGAGCAAAGGTACAGGGATGAGCATTCCATGAGGATCCCATATGACTTCATGTGGGGATTCTGAACATGCCCACCAGCTAAAAAAATGTAGAAATTGTGTGAGATGCCCTATTTTTTTTTTTTACTCTTTTTAAGATTTTATTTCTTTTTTTTTAATTAATTTTTTTTTATTTTTTTTTTCAGCATAACAGTATTCATTATTTTTGCACCACACCCAGTGCTCCATGCAATCCGTGCCCTCTACAATACCCACCACCTGGTGCCCCCAACCTCCCACCCCCCACCCCTTCAAAATTCTCAGATCGTTTTTCAGAGTCCATAGTCTCTCATGGTTTACCTCCCCTTCCAATTTCCCTCAACTCCCTTCTGAGATGCCCTATTTTAAAATGAGTTGAAAATAGGTTAGGAGTGGATTGCCTTGCCTTGTGTAGGGATATCTTATTTACCACTTCCCAAAATTCCACTGATTGGAAACTGCTCCTTAACTTTGTGATAACATCTTGAAGTAGAGGTAAGGTGGGGAGCTATGACATTTAATTGATTGTAGATTAGATGCAAGACATAAACAGATTTCAGATACATAACATATGACTAGACAGGTGTGTTCTAGAATTGAGGAAATGCAGTCTCTGGAGCCCCTCCGTACCACCTACTCCAAGTAGAACACTACCATGGATGCTTTGTCAGTGAGGCTGGTTTAGAGCTCACTGAGTCATTCAGGTAACTGGGTCTCATCAGCATCTCTGGCATTAAACTTCACCAAGGTGGAGCAAAAGTAGGCATCTGCATCTTGTCTCAGACCTCCAGGTTCACCAGTACCACTACCCAATACTGAATATGTTGATGGTCTCCACTGCCCATGTTTTATATTAATAGACTTGGAGAGGTTAACCACTGTATCCAAGGCCACACAGCTGGAAATGAGTGGACCGACAGTTTGTCTCCAGGCTGGGGAATCTGTGCTTTTTCTGTCATACAACACTTGCTCCTTTGTTTTGCCCATACTCTCCCTGATGACATAGTCCTGAGTAAGGCTACACTAACTTATTATCTCACTTGTACTGGGTAATGAAGATGTGGGCCAGGTTGACAGTGGTCCACTTTTCTAAAGACATGACTTTGATCTGCAGAGCAGGAGAAAACTAGTGAAACAAACCTGAGAAAGACTGGAGTCACCAAATTCATCTATTTTAAACTCTTTTAATTATGCATATTCTAAAATACTGCAAGGTACAGAAACAATCACCAAGGGGATAAAGGCTTGTGTTGATTTTGTATTTGGGTCAAGCAAACTAAGAAACTGCTGATGATTAAATAATCCTGGAAATTTTTAGCTTTCGATAAGTTAGTAAGGAAACCCTCCATCAAGCCAGAAGATGATTGTCATCCTTTATCTGTGTGTAAGATCATGTGCATTTTCTTCCAAAAACTTGCTCTCTCTCATTCCAGCTCTGTGTCTTAACTAAATGTGATGCAGGGTTCAGCTTTCTCTAGTGTGGACTGCTCCAGTCTGGAATTTTATTTTGATTTGCTCTTTTCCTTAAATTCTTTCTCTGTAGGTTCAGGAGTCTGCTTTCCTGCCAGGCTGAATCTTGGGCTTTCTTTCTTTCTTTTTTTTTTTTTTTAATTAAATTTTATTTTTTTTTCAGTGTTCCAAGATTCATTGTTTATGCATCACACCCAGTGTTCCATGCAATACATGCCCTCCTTAACACCAGGCTAACCTATCCTCCCTTCCCAAACCCTCAGTTTGTTTCTCAGAGTCCATAGTCTCTCATGGTCTGTCTCCCCCTCCAATTGCCCCCAATTCACTTTTCTTTCCTTCTAATGTTCCCCATGTTATTCCTTATGCCCCACAAGTAAGTGAAACCATATGATAATTGACTTTCTCTGCTTGACTTATTTCACTCAGTATAATCTCTTCCAGTCCCCATGTTGATACAAAAGTTGGGTATTCATCCTTTCTGATGGAGGCATAATATTCCATTGTGTATATGAACCATATCTTCTTTATCCATTCATCTGTTGAAGGGCATCTTGGCTCTTTCCACAGTTTGGCAGTTGTGGCCATTGCTGCTATGAACATTGGGGTACATGTGGTCCTTCTTTTCACTATACCTACATCTTTAAGATAAATACCCAGTAGAGCAATTGCAGGGTCATAGGATAGCTCTATTTTTAATTTTTGAGGAATCTCCACACTGTTTTCCAAAGTGGCTGCACTACTTACATTCTCACCAACAGTGTAAGAGGGTGTCCCTTTCTCCACATCCTTTCCAACACTGGTTTCTTGTCTTGTTAATTTTGGTCATTCTAACTGGTGTAAGGTAGTATCTCAATGTGGTTTTGATTTGAATCTCCCTGATGGCTAATGATGATGAACCTTTTTCATGTGTCTGTTAGCCATTTGTATTTCTTCTTTGGAGAAGTCTGTTCATGTCTTCTGCCCATTTTTTGACGTGATTATCTGTTTTTTGGGTGTTGAGTTTGAGGAGTTCTTTATAGATCTTGGATATAAACTTTTGTCTGTAGTGTCATTTGTGAATATCTTCTCCCATTCTGTGGGTTGCCTCTTTGTTTTGTTGACTGTTTCCTTTGCTGTGCAGAAGCTTTTGATCTTGACGAAGTCCCAAAAGTTCATCTTTGCTTTTGTTTCCTTTGCCTTTGGAGACATGTCTTGAAAGAAGTTGCTGTGGATGATGTTGAAGAGGTTACTGCCTATGTTCTCCTCTAAGATTTTGATAGATTCCTGCCTCACATTGAGATCTTTTATCCATTTCGAGTTTATCTTTGTGTACGATGTAAGAGAATGGTAGAGTTTTAGTCTTCTATACATAGCTGTCCAATTTTCCCAGCACTGTTATTGAAGAAACTCTCTTTTTTCCCACTGGGTATTTTTTCCTGCTTTGTTAAAAATTATTTGACCATAGAGTCTCTACTCTGTACCACTGGTCTATGTGTCTGTTTTTGTGCAAGTACCATGCTGTCTTGGTGATCACATCTTTGTAGAAAAGCTTGAAATCAGGCAACATGATGCCCCCAGCTTTGTTTTTCTTTTTCCACATTTCCTTAGAAATTCTGGGTATTTTCTGGTTCCATATAAATTTTAGGATTGTTTGTTCCAGCACTTTGAAAAATTCCAGTGGAAGTTTGGTCAGGATGGTATTGAAAGTGTAGGTTGCTCTGGGCAATATAGACATTTAACAATGTTTATTCTTATGATCCACGAGCATGGAATGCTATTCCATCTTTTTGTGTCTTCTTCAATTCCTTTCATGAGTGTTCTGTAGTTCCTCCAGTACAGATCCTTTATCTCTTTAGATAGGTTTATTCCCAGTTATCTTATGGTTCTTGGTGCTATAGTAAATGGAATCAGTGCTCTAATTTCCCTTTCTATATTTTCATTGTTAGTGTATAAGAAAGAAACTGATTTCTCTGCATTGATTTTGTATCCTGCCACATTACTGAATTGCTGTATGAGTTCTAGTAGTTTGGGGGTGGAGTCTTTTTGGGTTTTCCATATAAAGTATCATACCATTTGTGAAGAGAGAGAGTTTGGCTTCTTCTTTGCCAATTTGAATGCCTTTTATTTCTTTTTGTTGTCTGATTGCTGTTGCTAGGACTCCTAGTACTTTCTTGAACAACAGTGGTGAGAGTGGACATCCTTGTCATATTCCTGATCTCAAAGGGAAGGCTGTCAGCTTTTCCCCATTGAGAATGATATTTGCTGTGGATTTTTCATAGATAGATTTTATGAAATTGAAGAATGTTTCCTCTATCCCAAAACTCTGAAGAGTTTTAATCAGGAACAGATGCTGTATTTTGTCAAATGCTTTTTCTGCATCATGCCAAAGTTGAACCACCCTTGCATCTCAGGGATAAATCCCACCTGGTCATGGTGGAAAATCTTTTTAATGTATGGTTGGTTCCTTTAGCTAGGATCTTGTTGAGAATCTTGGCATCCATATTCTTCAAGGATATTGGTTTGAAATTCTCCTTTTTGGTGGGGTCTTTGCCTGGTTTGGGGATCAGGGTAATGCTGGCTTCATAAAAAGAGTCTGGAAGTTTTCCTTCTGCCTCAATTTTTTGAAACAGCTTCAGGATAATAGGTATTATTTCTTCTTTGAATGTTTGGTAGTATTCCCAAGGGAATCCATCAGGTCCTGGGTTCTTGTTTTTTGGGAGGTTTTCGATCATTGCTTCAATCTCATTATTGGATAATGGTTTATTCAGGTTGTCAATCTCTTACTGTTTCAGTCTTGGAAGTTTATAGGTTTCTAGGAATGCATCCTTTTCTTCTAGGTTGCTTAACTTAATTGCATATAACTGTTGAAAATAATTTCTGATGATTGTTTCTATTTCCTTGGTGTTAGTCATAATCTTTCCCCTTTCATTCATAATTTTACTAATTTGGGTCTTCTCTCTCTTTTGGATTAGTTTGACCATAGTGGTTTATTGACTTATTAATTCTTTCAGAGGACCAGCTTCTAGTTTCATTGATGTGTTCTACTGTATCTCTAGTTTCTAACTCATTGATTTCTGTTCTAATCTTGATTATTTCCCTTCTTGTGTGTGGGGTTAGCTTAATTTGTTGTTGATTTTCCATTTCTTTAAGGTGTAAAGAGAGTTGGTGTATTTGGGATTTTTCAATTCTTTTGCATGAGGCATGGATGGCTACGTATTTCCCCCTTAGGACTGCCTTTGCTGTATCCCTTAGGTTTTGGCCCAATGTATCTTCATTCTCTTTGGTTTCCATGAATTGCTTAAGTTCTTCTTTGATTTCCTGGTTGATCTCAACATTCTTGAGCAGCATGGTCTTTAGCTTCCAAGCGTTTGAATTCCTTCCAAACTTTTTCTTGTGGTTGAGTTCCAGTTTCAAAGCATTGTGGTCTGAGAATATGTAGGGAATAATCTCAATCTTTTGTTATTAGTTGAGCCCTTCTTTGTGACCCAATATGTGGTCTATTCTGGAGAAAGTTCCATGTGCACTTGGGAAGAATGAGTATTCTGTTGTTTTAGGGTGGGATATTCTGTGTATATCTATGAGGTCCATCTGGTCCAATGTGTCATTCAAAGCTCTTGTTTCTTTGTTGATTTTCTGCTTATATGATCTATCACTGAGGGTGGTGTGTTAAGATCCCCTACAATTAATTTGTTCATAATATGACTCTTTATTTTGATTAATAGTTGTCTGCTCCCATATTGGGGGCATAAATATTTACAATTGTTAGATCTTCTTGGTAGATAGACCTTTTAAGAATGATGTAGTGTCCATGGAGTATTTACCCTAACAATACAAATGTAGTGATCTGAAGGGGCACATGGACCCACATGTTTATAGCAACAAAGTCCACAATAGCCAAACTATGGAAAGAACCTAGATGTCCATCAACATATGAATGGATAAAGAAGATGTGGTATATACATACAATGGAATACCATGCAGCCATCAGGAGAAACAAAATCTTGCCATTTGCAATGACATGGGTGGAACCAGAGGGTATTACGCTAAATGAAATAAGTCAATCAGAGAAAGACAATTATCATATGATCTCTCTGATATGAAGAATTTGAGAGGCAGGGTGAGGGGTCTTGGGGGGTAGAGGGGGAAAATGAAATAAGATGGAATTGGGAGGGAGACAAACCATAAGAGACTCTTAATCTCATGAAACAAACTGAGGGTTGCTGGGGGGTAGGGGGTAGGGATAGGGTGGCCGGGTTATGGACATTGTGGAAGGTATGTGCTATGGTGAATGCTGTGAAATGTGTAAGCCTGATGATTCACAGACCCGTACCCCTGGGGCAAATAATATATTATATGTTAAAAAAAATAGAATGATGTAGTGTTCTTCTGTATTTCTGACTACAGTCTTTAGCTTAAAATCTAAGTTATCTGATATGAAAATTGCTACCCCAGCTTTCTTTTGAGGTCCAGTGGGATGAAAGATGGTTCTCTACCTTCATTTTCAGTCTGAATGTATCTTTAGGTTCCAAATGTGTCTTGTGGACAGCATGTGGATGGGTCCTATCATTTTATCCTGCTACCTGTGCCCTTTTATGGGAACATTTAGGCTATTCAAGTTGAGAGTGATTATTGAAAGACACATTTTTATTGACATCATGTTGCCTGTGAAGTCCTTGTTTCTATAGATTGTCTCTGTAAATTTCTGTTCTATGTCACTCTTGGGTTCTTTCTTCTTTTATAGAACCCCCCCTTAATATTTCTTCTAGTGCCCGCTTGGTGGTCACATACTCTTTTAAACCTTGCCGGTCTTGGAAGCTATGTATCTCTCTATCTATTTTAAATGTCAGCCTTGCTGGATAAATTATTCTTGGCTGCACATTCTTCTCATTTAGTGCCCTGAATATGTCTTGCCAGCCCTTTCTGGCTGGCCAGGTTTCTGTGGACAGGTCTGACGTTATTCTGATGGTCCTTCCTCTGTACATAAGGAATCTCTTCTCCCCTAGCTGCTCTTAAGACCTCTTGTCTAAAATTATGATTCATGAACTTCACAATTAAGTGTCTGGAGGTCTTTTCTAGACTCATTGATCTTGGGTGGTATCCTTTCTATCTGTAGGACATGAACACTTGTTCCATTCCCCAGATTAGGGAAAATTTCATACAGAATGTGTTCAACTATATTTTCTAGTCTTCTCTTTTTTTCCACCCCCACAGGGATCCCAATAATCCTGGCGACAGAACATTTCATGGCACCATTTATTTCCCTAATGCTGCTTTCATGGCTTCTAAGCTATTTGTTCAAGGCCTCCTGATCCTTTTTCTCTATCAGTTTGTCTTCTTGATCACTAATTCGATCTTCTGCCTGGGTTACCCTAGCTGTTAGATTATTTAGATTAGATTGGATCTCATTGATAACATTTTTTGTATCACCAGGTCAGCCCTCACTTCCACCCTTAGAACTTCTATGTTGCCACTAATGGTCTTCTCCAACCTAGCCATTGCCCTGAATAATTGTTACCCTGAATTCCATTTTTGTTATACTGTTTATGTCTGTATCCAATAGTTCTGTGGCAGAGGGCACAGTTTCTAAATTTTTCCTCTGTTTGGTGTTCCTTCTCCTAGTCATTTTGATGAGAGGTGATTGAGGGGATGTATAACTGAATATATCAACCACAATCAAGGCAAGGTGCAGCCAGCTGGGTTCTGGTCTTGGAGAATGCAGGGGCTACAAGGGCACTGCCAGCCGGTGAAGTGTGGCAAGGGGAGTGGCAGGGAGCCAAATCTTGGGTTTTCATCAATTGTCATGAACAAAATTCTGTGGGAGATCTAGCCTGTTGAAAGTTGTTCCCAGTTTGCCATTCACTATACTTAGTGGAGATGACCCTTTCTATGGTTGGAGACAGTGTGGATGCTAACAAATCACTGAGGGCAACTCTGAGGATTGCCAATACTTCTGGTCTGCAATCCCTATCTCTCCATCTCAAAAGTTCTAGCGTCTCAACTCTCCTCTCCATTCCACAGCCTCTGCCTCATCCATGTCCTGGTCACTGCTAGTCTGAAATAGTCACTACCCCTGAGGGGTCTTTCTATGAGTTCTGCCTTTCAGTCTGCTTCATCTTCCTCAAGGAAGATGGAAGTTTCTCCAAAACACGATTATGATTTGATCACTTTCCTGATTAATGTCTTTTAGAGACTCCTCATTGCTTGTAGGCTTAACTTCCAAGCAAAGCCAATTAGACCCTTATCTGGAATATACTGGTCTTTCCAGTGTTAGTCTTTGAAACTGTCCCCTGGAATGTCCTGCTTTGTCAAAATATCTCCCATGCCCCTAACCTGCTGGGTGTGCACTGAAACCCAGCTGTTATTTTTTTCTTTCACCTGTTTCATCTATTTGGTAAACACCAGGACTAATTCACAATTACATTCAAATCTTACCTCTTTTATGAAGTCTTCCCTGATCCTATTAAGGAACTGACTGCTGGCCATTCTTCTTTCCTCCTATGTCACCCAAGCACATGGGCTTTGGGGTCATGAAGTATAGAATTAAGTGTGCTATGGAGTGAAGATTCTCCAAAATTCATATGCTGAAGCCCTAATCCCCAGTGTGATGGTATTTGGAGGTAAAGCCTTTTGGAGTGTAATGAGTTTGTCAAATTAACACTTGTTAAATGAAACACTGTGTTCTGGATGGTTGAGCTGTGGTTCAACAACACCCCTCAAGGGAAATGTAACTAACAAAGTTTATTACTCATGGGTCCTGGAAGAGTCCCTGGAATGACTCGAGGAGTCACAGGGCAAAGTCAAGGCAGAATGCAGATGGAGAGAGAGACAGGACCTGGGGCACACACCTTCATGAGGGTCTGTGGGTGAAATGCTTTCGGGTTCCTAAGCCAAGGCTGGATTGGTTAATTCAAAGCAAAAGTGTGGGATTCTGGTAAACTCCACCAGGGTTTTAACTAAGGGGCACAGAAGAAGGCAGTCCTGGAAGGCAGAAGAGACTGTTGACCACAACGTTGTTGGAGAAGTCATATCAGGAACTTATATCTGCCTGCGACTCTGCAGGGTGCTGTCAAAGGCATTAGCTTTCAAGGGGGGAAGGGGTTAGTGTCAATTTGAGATTTCCATAAGCCACTCAGCTAAAGAAAATGGTTGCCCAGAGAGCAATACAATGGAGTAGCTTAGCTAAACTCTCCATAAAGAGATAATTAAATTATGAAGGTGGAGCTTCATGATGGGATTAGTGCCCTTTTATGGGGAAACAGGGGAGAGGGGAGATGATCATTCTCTAAGATGTGAAACCATAGCAAGAAGGTTTCTACTTGCAAATCAGAAAAAGGGCTCTCAGCAGGAACAAATCAGCTGGTCATTTGCTCTTAGATTTTACAACCACCAGAGCTTTGAGGAATAAATGTTGGTTGTTTAAGCCACCCAGTCTGGAAACTGGAAAAAAAAAAAAAAGTTGACAGACACAGGGAACAGAATTTGTGGGTTGCAGACAAAATGGGTGAAGGGTGCCAAGGTACAAATATCCAGTTACAAAATAAGTAAGTCATGTGCAGCATGGGGACTATAATTAAAACACTGTATTGCATATTTGAGAGTTGCTAAGACAATGAATTTTAACAGTTCTCATCACAAGAAAGAAATTCTGTAACCAGGTATGGTTAACTAGACTTGTGGTCATTTCACAATATATACAAATACTGAATCTTTATGTTGTACACCTGAAACTAATGTAATGTATGTCATTATAACTTGGTAAAAAAAACTAAAAATGAAGGAATTAAAAATGCAAAAAGAAAAAAAAAACAGAGAGTAAGACTATCTTAGAACTCTGGGTATAGCTAGAGTTACATGGGTCAACTGGAATCAGATGACATCAGAATTTAAATGCATTTTTGAAGACTGTTGCCAACAAGACTTCAATCCTGGAAAACACACAAACAGAACAAAACAGGTTTTCAATTTTGGAATAAATAAATCACAGGGATGCAAGCACAGCACAGGGAATCTGTCCCTATATTGGTTTTAATATAGTATTATATGGTGACAGATGGTAGCTACCTTTGTGGTGAGCACAGGATAGCATGTAGACTTGTCAAATGACTAAGTTGTACACCTGAAACTAATGCAACATTTTGTGTCAACTCTACCTCAACTTAAAAAATACAAATCTTTTCCATCAATTAAAAAACCCTGTACTTGTTTGATCTTGAGTTTGATCTAATTTGTTATAGCCAGAAGGCTGGGGAAGAAGTGACATTCCCATGAAGACCCTCCCCACATCCCTGGGAATGGACAGAAGCATTTCTCCTTGAAAACAGAATCAAAGCTTAATCATGGATCTTCCCTCACCCTGAATCACCTGGATCTCATCACTGGGCCAGAGACTTCTTTGTGTCCTTTTTTCTTTCATGGTCAGGCTGGGAATTTTTATTTTCTTGGCCCTGGCTCACTGTTGCTTATTGAGTATGTATATGCCTATGGTGGGCAGGGGAATCTAACTGAACTGTGAGCAACCACATGGGTGTCTATGTGGTCTCCTGAGGGAAGGGCCAACTGCTCCATGGCAACAAGTAGCCTGGACCATGAGAAATATAATGCTTGATGCTCACTAAACCCATTTCCTTTTCCTCCTGGTCATCCAAAAGGCATTTCCCAGGACGTTACAAAAAATCTATAACTGATGAACTTAGATGGGACTTTGGGATAGAATTCTGGCCCCTGGAATGTGGGTGGAAGTGAGACTAGGGTTTACTTCTTATATCAATTAGCTATTCTTACAACTCCTATCCAACTTCTACCTGTGGGACACCTGGGTGGCTCAGTTGGTTGGGCAACTGCCTTTAGCTCAGGTCATGATCCTGCAGTCCCAGGATTGAGTACCGCACTGGGTTCCCTGTTTGGCAGAGAGTCTGCTTCTCCCTCTAACTTTCCCCACTCTCGTGCTCTCTCTCATTCTCTCTCTTCAAATAAATAAATAAAAATCTTAAAAAAACACAAAAGCAAAAAACCTAGCAAACTTCCCCCTGTAACCTCTGTGGTTAGCAGGGTTTCTGGAAAATAGTAGGTACTCACTGCATACTTGTTGAATTAGTGTATAAAGTTATCTACTGAATTTTAGGTAAGAATTTAATGAGTAATTAGTATGTGAGAAGAATTCAGAAAAGTGCCAAAGGAAAATAATGACTAAGAGACTGTTTTCATCCTCAAATAGCTAAAAATCAATTTTTTAAAAAGGTTGTATTTTACTTTATTCAATCATTTTGTTCTCAATGGCAGATGCAATAGAATAAAATTCAATATCAATAAGAATGAAGAATCGGGATCAGGGAAATAGAAGTTTTAATGGGCAGTCAAGATCAAGATTAAGACATGAGACTAATAATAGCAAGCTGTAATACTCCCACCCCCTGGATCCTGGAGTTGAGCATATTAGCTTCTTAGAAGCTAAACTGGAAAGGAGACATGCCTAGAAACCTAATTTTTATTGTAAAAGGGGGAAACCCAGGAGAAAAAAGTCAATGGACATTGTGAGGAGTAAATAGGCAAATTTTCCTATTCCAAAAATTCCCTTTGAACTTGGAATTAAGAACATTTCATTTTCTTTTAACAACCTGTTATTCATTAGCATTGGGAAGGCCATTAACATTCAAAATTTTTTTCAAGGTAAAGTTTTATTTACGGTGTGGCAGAAATAGTTCTTTAAAGTACTAGTGCCAATTAGGTGCACTTGGATATAATGCAAAATTTTAAGCTAGTTACTCCATGATGCATACCTAAAAGGAAGGAAGAGTGACTATTGAGAAATACTTCCTAAGTGCTTAGTACATAGTGAGCACTAGATGAATACTAAATACAGTGTTGAATGAACACTGTAGCTACCATCAGATTAAATTTGAGTTGAATTAGAGTTGGTTACTTTTTATAGATTGAACTTTATTAAAGTTCCTTTCAATAGGCCTTACATAATAGACTACATTGATTTTAATAAAATGTGCATTGATTAAGGCAAAATGTCAGTTTTCTACCCTGAACACAATCTCCCATAGTCATTAAACAACAATATAATTTTATGAAATCAATTCCATTCATTCATTTTAATTAAGGATAGCTTTTTTTGTTTGACCTTCCTTTTATTTTGGAGGACACTTGATTAAGATTTAGTAAAGAATTAATCATGTCACTCAAAGCATTCTTAAGATCTTAAAAAAACACAAACACAGAAACTACAATTATGCTGTCTTGATGGTCTTACCTAAAGACATAAATAAAACACATCAATCACATCATTTTAAATTTCAGTATGAGGGCGCCTGGGTGGCTCAGTGGGTTAAGCCGCTGCCTTCGGCTCAGGTCATGATCTCAGGGTCCTGGGATCGAGTCCCGCATTGGGCTCTCTGCTCAGTGGGGAGCCTGCTTCCCTCTCTCTCTCTCTGCCTGCCTCTCCGTCTACTTGTGATCTCTCTCTGTCAAATAAATAAATAAAATCTTTAAAAAAAAATTTAAAAAAAAATAAAGTAAATTTCAGTATGAGATGAGAAGACCAAGTATTGAAAAGTTATTTTTTTTGGAGCCAAATTCCTCTTATTTACTAATCTAGAGTCAGATTCTGAAGGCAAAGGATAAAGCAGAAGAGGTTAGCCTTTGGAACCCCTCCTCTTCCAACACCTTTCTTCCCTTTCTCTTCTATCACTATTCAACTCACTTTCATTTCACATTAGAGAATATATGTCTACAAGTGTCCCCCAAGGTGCTAAAGACACCTTGCTAAAGACACATATGCTACACATATGCTAAAGACATATGCCTCAACTTCCAAGGGTTTTTGCAACAGAAGAAAATGCCTTGGTTCTTGAACCACACAACCTCATTTCTGACTCTAGACTGGATATGACTGCCTGACCCACAGTCACAGCAGACGTGAGACTCTGCTAAAAAAAAAAAAAAATTAATGAGTCTTGTACCTATGAAAAGGAGACTGTGGGGACTGAGCCCTGCCTCTTGTCACTGCTGTGTACCTAATAATAACAATAGCCAACAGCCATGCCTGCAGGCTTGTCTAAAAGAGTGATTATAATAAAAATGGCTTATAACTAATTATCTAATTTTGATGAGCTGTTTATATTTAATTTTTTTGAAATTTCATTATGAAAAGGATGACCTTATAAAGAGTTTCAGAAGAAAGAGACACATATAAATTTTCCAGGAACAATTAATTTTTCTTTAATCCCATCTAATTCTCTTATTCTATGTGTGAATTGATCATTATATTAAAAAAAAAAGATAAGCAATGTGTCAGGTACATTCATGAATTTCAGGGAGCATGACCACCAACAGAGGGTAAAAAACAAAACTGAACTGGATAAATTGTGTTTTAACACCAGAAAATAAAAATCTAATGAATTCCACTCATTTCTTTCCTTCCTCTTTCCTCCTTCCCCTTCCCTCACTTTGACATTTTGTATTATCTGTTTGTTTTCAGATTCTTCCTCTTCCAAGTAGAAGATTAGCATTTTGAAGATGAGGGTCTGTTTTCTATCTTCATCCCACTTGTGATAGTCATAGTATCTAATTCATGGTGAATCCTCAATCCATGCTTATTGAATGAATGAATGAACAAATTAATGAAAATCACTCTTCTCTGTGAAAGTTTCAATAACATCTTATCTCTACACACTGCAAAATAAAAACATCCTTGGAGGAAGTCAATATAGTATAATAAAAACATATTCAAGATTAGTCTTTTTGAAAAAAAAATCTTATGTAAGTATAGTTTTGTTAATGAAAAAATAAGACTTCCTACTCCTTCCTGTGGTCATTTTCCAACTGTTCACTGAGGACTTGTTAGAAAGGATTGAGCTAAGCAATGTGGAGAACTGATGAAAATACTACAGCATTCCTGTCCACAAGCTATAATTTGGGAAAACAGGCAGGTGTAGGTAACAATCTGTGAAAATACCAAAGATTCCTAAAACTGAAAGAACTATTACAAGAAAGGCTCTGCTACGAGGCAGAAGCAAAGCAAAGATGGGCTGGAGGAAGCTTCATGAAGGTGTGATGAGGCATTAATTTGTGAGGAAGCATAGGTGGTCCATGGATTCAGCAGAGAAACCCGACAGTCATGAGTTTCAGAGATCATTTTGGCATCTGGTTGATCCCATGCAGGGGGAAGAGTGTCAGGAGCACCCCTAAAAGGAAAGATGGGATCAGTGTTCATACAGGTCCAAGTTCTAGGCCAGGGGCAACTTCAGATGGTACTGCCCACCCCAGCCAGCCCCAGAAACCATTGGATACTTAGAAACTCTTAAGAAAGGTGGCCATGCAAAGCATGGGGTCCTTGTGGAGCCACATCTGGGCCAGGAGCCCAATTTCTTTGCTTGTGACTAATGGTGACACAAGACAGGGCTTGCTCCCAAGTCTGCTTCTTACTTTATGTGAAAGCCAAGCAAGTTTCAACCTCTCTGGGCCTTATTTTCCTCTTCTCTAAGATAAAAATAATAATCTCAGAGGGTTGTTTGGAAGAGTGAATGAAATATTTATTGAGGCCATGTGATACGTCCTGGAGAAACAACAGTGAACAAGACACCTAGAAACTGCTCCCCTACAATTTATAATTTCTTCTATGAAGTCAGAACTGTGCTGAGCAAATCATATATCCTCTGTAAATGTAACATAGCTTTTGTTTTTGGTCCAAATGGTAGATCTTCTCCCCAGGGCATGTTTCAGGCCTGCCTAGTTTCTTTTTTGATGCTTCGGTGTGAGGCCAGTGTGAGGCTGTGGCTTCTGTTGGACTTTACAGGGTGGGAGGAGAAGTTTTGCTTGTCTAACAAAACCCAAGGATTACTTTAAGAGTATCTAAAGGAGAGGAACACAAAGACCAAAAGGCCCTCCTTAACTGTGTCTTTCTTCCAATAGAGATTTTTCTAGTGATAAGGTAGCAATGAGTTCAAGCTTCAACATGCTGGTGAGTCAGCTCTCCTCTGGTTAGATAAGTGAAGCTTTCTCTGCTTGAACGGTGTAGAGACACTAAATCACAGCTAAATGTGTACGTGGTAACAGTATATATGGTAGGTTTATGTTCAGTGATGATTCTTCCTGATGCCTTCAACATAAATTCTATTAATAGAAAAATGCGCTTGATAATTTTTCTAGAATGCAGACATTTCTAAAAGCAGTACAAAGTTTTGTTGTTTTTTCCATTCTGTTTTCTGGCTTTCTAAAATTTTTGGACCTGAAAAATATTTAAAAAATTCCCTTCACAGATATGCTTCTAAAAAAAGGCCATGTGAACCCTGGAGACACTGTTCGTCCTTTGAACAGGTGCCTCCCATATATCCAAGCATGATGTAACACAGTAATTAAAGGATACCTTTGTCATAATTGGGGTTAGCTTTATTTTCTGCTCAGGAGAAATTCTGTCTGAAGTTCACTTCCTTTCATGTTTAAATGAATACATCACATGCACAGTAGAATAACAGAGGAAAACCAATTATATTTGCTACAGTTATTTTTTTCCTTTTGTCCCACAATAAAGCAGTATCTCCGTGTAGAGAGAGTAAAATTGAAAGAGCAAGTTTATGTAGAGGTGTTAACTTATTTTTGATCAACACTCCAGCTAGAGTGTAAGGCTACTATCTGGGCAAATTTTCTTTACTTGAGCTCTTTAGAAGATAGTCTTAGTTTGGTGATTGTTAGGGACTGAACTGCCTCTCCACAAATTTCATACATTGAAGCCCTCGGCCCCACTATCTCAACATGTGACTATTTTTGGATATGAGATGTTTAAAGAGGTAATTAAGTTAAAGTAAAATCATTAGGGTGGGCCATAATTGAGTATGACTGGTATCTTTATAAGAAGAGGGGATTTAGACATAGACACAGACAGAGGGAAGCCACTATGAGAAGACAGCCATTGATAACCCAAGGTGAAAGGCCTCAGAAAAAACCAGTTATGCTGACAACAATGACCGTGGACTTCCAGCTTCCAGAACTTTGAGAAAATAAATTTCTGTTGTTTAAGTCCCCCAGCTGGCAGTAGTTGGTTAGGGCAGTGCCAGCTGCCTACTATAGTGAACCAATACTTTATAGTAACACAACAGAGGGCTGAAAAACATCAGGAGAATTCAGTACACTTGGAAATTTTACTTCCTTGATGTTTGAGCTGAATCATAGGAACTGAGTGTAGACCCAAGAGAAAAGGTGAGCAAAACTGGGGAACAGCAAGCCTTCCTCTGCCACACTCTCTGAAAGTTTCATCTCCCATTATTATGCTGTAATAATGACTTGTAAAAGGTACAATGAACACAGGATTAGAGAGGGTATGTGAGCCCAAATGTTTCCAAAACCCGTAATTTTCTTCTTCTTTTTTTTTTTTTTTTTCACTATACTGCTCTAACAAAGTGAATTTAGAAGAGATGCTTTAAAAAGAGGGAAAACTCCATGGCCACATAACTTTAGAATATCCCATACATACAGCCCTCTCTTGGATATTCAAAATGGACTTTGATAAATCAAAGGACATGAGAACTCTAGAACTCTACCCAGAGCCACCTCAGATCTTCCTTTGGCATCATTCCCATGATATGGTAACACAAGTTTGCTGATTGCACAACTGTGGGCCACCAGGACCCTTCCTTCTCCAGCACTAAGACTAGTGACTGTTCTGATTATTCATTGACAATGTCATTTAGAAGTCCCAGCTTCCTGGGCATCCTGATGTGCTGCTTCAACCCCTGACCACATTGCTGTCCAGATTAATGGACCCATAGGAGGGCACCACAAAGGAATAGTCCTGGCATCTTTTGGCATTCTATCTTTCAGCAAATGGGGCCTCTGACTAGAGTAGCCTCTTCTCTCGTGACAGAGGAGAACCCTTGGTAGCATCACTGCACCCCAGTGTTAGTGTCACTTGACTATCTGGTTACCTGCATCTGTGGATACTCCCCATTGCCTACTGTTTTCCCCAAATTCCCTCCACATTGCCATTTTTGAGGCAAAGACTTCAGCTCTGAGAAAGCCAACGATGGACAGGGAAGCAAATCATGGGAGAGTCATGGAGGCCAATGTAGACACTAGCTGTGTAACATGTAGTCTACTAGTACAGAGAGGGTGCTACTCCTGAGATAAGACATAAAGAATGGCTATGCATTCTTTAATGCATAAGGGGGTGCCAAGGCATTGGGTCCCTCTTTTAAGCAATCCTATTGAAGTTCATCTCTAATTCATTAAAACTCGTACATGCTAACTTATTGTAGATATTGAAGACACCAGGCTTATTAATAAAATGAGTCAATACTTACATAGCACTTGCTCTATGCCAAGCAATACTGTATAAATGTATAATCAACTCAGTACAATATTGTAACTATCACCATCATCCATTTTACAGGGAAAGAAAGAGAGGTAGAGAAAAGTTATTTAATCATAGAGCCAGAATTTGAGCCCAGATAGCTGAACATAGAATCTCTGCTCTTAATTACCAAGTTACTAATTTCTGGTCAGGAAGGCAAGCTTGACCTAATTATCTATGGCATTCCAATATGTGATTTTTTGGCAGTCAATATAAAGGTAGTGAAAATGTAAAAAATCTAAGACACTTTTTATTTTAAATTTTAAACTTTTTTAGGCTGGTTCTGCAGAAACTGAAAGGATCGAAGATGGTGGGGAAGTAGGAGGAGGTGCCGTTTCAATCTGTACCCTAAAGTGAGCTGATTACCTACTAAAGAACTCCAATCACCCATGAAATCAGCCTGAGATCAGAATTATACACGTCTGGATCTCTACGGGGGCAGAAGACGCCAGTGGGCAGGTAAAGCGGAGTGGGAATGTGGGACTGATATCGGAAGATAAACAAAAGGGGGAGGGGAGCCACCAGAGGCAACCCATTTGAAAGTAATACCCCAGTATGAGAGTACCCTGTGTCTGGGGACCAGCATTAACTTGGAGTCTGGTTGAAAGCACTCCAAAAGAGCAAAGGATTGTGGGGGGAAATTGTGGGAATCAGGGCGGTTAGGGACAGGGGCTTAAGTCCAGGACCCAGGACAGCCACCCCTGGTGCTGAGCCAGAGAGAGTGTGATGGAGAAACCAGGTCTTGGTCCCTGAGCCGCCAGCATGCCCAAGAATGCGTGGGGTCCAGCTCCCATGAGGAGCTGGGACGCTCGCCAGCCGGCAGAATGCTGCGCCATGCTATCAGAGCCTGAAATACACGCACCCCACATGCTCCCCTGAGAGAGGTGCGCGCAGGTGCCAGTCCAGTGCTCTCAGACCCAGAAAGACCAGTCACTCCCAGCCCAGGCCAGCGGGAAAATCTTAGCATGTGATCGCTGCTTGGAACCTCTCTGGCAGTCTGGAGCTGCCCAGACAGCCGCCGCTGTCATGGTTTTTGGTACAAGCAGGAGTTCCTGTGTCCCCAGGGACCACGACTCAGAACCTGCTCTGCCAGCAGCTGAGGGGGAACTTAATGTGCTCTGGAGACCTAGAGGGGAACAGACTGAGGCTTCTCTCTGAGAGGGAGGTCGGGGTGCAGTTTGCTTTCCTCTAAATCTCCAAAAACCATGAAAAGCTGTCAAGGCGAGAGAAAAGAAACGAACAAACATAAAAACCTCCAGAGAACAAAAGCCTGTAAAACCGGTTCCCTCAGAGCCCACACCCTTGAGGGGGGCGGGAGGGCTTAACTCAGGGAACATTGTCTGAAAACCCATGCGGCAGGCCCCTCCCCCAGAAAACCAACCAGGAAAAAAAAAAAGACAAGAGAACAACCACCACTACTTCATAGATACAACTTTTGTTTTTGATTCGTTCCCACTATTCTGGTTCATTTTTTTTTTTTAGATAATTTTTTAACCTATTTACCATCACAGTGAGATGTCCAGTACATCAAATTCCATAATAACCTTTTAACCTGAACTTTTTGATACATATACCCATGTTTTTCTTTTGCTTTTCTATTTTTAATTTTTTTTTAAATTTTAGTTTAGTTTAGTTTATTCTTTTTTTATTTTTATTTTTAAATATTCATATAGAGTTAAACTTCAAGGTAATCCCCTTTCCCCAACCAATGCTACCCCTATAGGTAAACCAATTTTTAATCCCCCTTTATCTTAGGAAAGTTGAGTCCTTTAACAAAGATATCAAGATACATCCAGGAAGAATCAAAATAACCTTCCTTGCCCACACTGAGAATTTATAACCACTCTCCCACCTTTTTCTTCCGCCAGTGTTTCTGTGTATTTGTGTTTGTCCTGATAGTATATAAATCTTATACTTGGGGTTCTTTTTGATGAGCTTCTTCTTCTTCTTCTTCTTCTTCTTCTTCTTTTTTTGCTTTATATATATATATATATATATATATATATATATATATATATATTTTCATCTTGTCATATACTTTTATCAGTCTCTTTGTCTGTTTTTGTTTGTATATTTCATAAATCTTAACTTGGGGCCCATTTGGGTTGAACCTTCTCTTTTATCTTCCCTTTTTTTCCTGTCTCTCTCTTTTTTTTTCTTTGTATTTTCTTTTTTCTCTCGTTGGGGTGGGGAATCCCGATTGCTCAGAAGTGTTCCAGGGTGCACCTTGACTGCACTGCGGTCGCTACATCCAGCTACATCCATTCGGTCATCTCTCACCAAAATGACTAGGAGGAGGAATGCCCAACAGAAGAAAAATACAGAGGATGGGCCTTCTGCAACAGAGCTAATGGCTATCAACATAGACAATATATTGGAAAGGGAATTCAGGCTAACAATTATCCAGGCAATAGCTAGGTTGGAGAAAGCCATGGATAACCTAAGGGAATTGATTAGGGCAAAACTGAAAGCCACCAGGAATGATGTTCACAATGTTAGGGCAGAACTGAAAGCCACTAGGGATGATGTTCACAATGCTCTCAATGAGTTCCAATCTAATCTAAATTCTCTCAAAGCTAGGGTAACTGAGACAGAAGATAGAATTAGTGATCTGGAGGACAAACATATAGAGAGAAAAGATCAGGAGGAAGCCTGGAACAAACATCTTAGAAGTCACAAAAACAGAATCAGGGAAATAAATGATGCCATGAAACGTTCCAATGTCAGAATAATTGGAATACCTGAAGGGGAGGAGAAAGAAAGAAGTCTAGAAGAATATTGGAAGAAGTTCTTCATGAAAATTTTCCCAATCTTGCGAATGGAACCAGCGTTCATGTACTAGAGGCAGAACGGTCTCCACCCAAGATTATAGATTCCAAAAAACCATCAAGGCACCTGATAGTAAAATTGGGAAATCATAATTGTAGATACAATCTCTTGAAAGCCGCTAGGACAAAGAGGCTCCTTACATACAGAGGAAAGCCCATCAGAATAGCTTCAGACCTGTCCACAGAGACCTGGCAAGCCAGAAAGGGCTGGCAAGATTATATTCAGGGTACTAAATGAGAAGAACATGCAGCCAAGAATACTTTATCCAGCAAGAGTGACATTCAAAATAGATGGAGAGATAAAGAGTTTCCAAGACTGGCAAGGCTTAAAAGAGTATGCGACCACCAAGCCAACACTGCAGGAAATATTAAGGGGGGTTCTATAAAAGAGGAAAAATCCTAAGAATAGCATTGAACAGAAATATATGGAGATAATCTATAGAAAGAAAGACTTCAAAGTAACACTATGTCAATAAAAACGTATCTATCAATAATCACTCTCAATGTGAATGGCCTAAATGTGCCCATAAAATGACAAAAGTTGTAGATTGGATAAAACGACAGGACCCATCCATATGTTGCCTACAAGAGACCCATTTCAAACCTAAAGATACACCCAGACTGAAAGTGAAGGGATGGAGAAGCATCTTTCATGACAATGGGCCTCAAAAGAAGGCCAGGGTAGCGATTCTCATGTCAGATAAGTTAGATTTTAAGCTAAAGACTGTAGTCAGAGATACAGAAGGACACTATATAATTCTTAAGGGACTATCCACCAAGATGATCTAATAATTGTAAATATCTATGCCCCCAATATGGGGCCAACCAATTACATAAGAAAACTGTTAATCGAGATAAAGAGTCATATTGATACGAATACATTAATAGTAGGAGATCCTAACATGCCTCTCTCAGTAATAGATCATTGAAGCAGAAAATCAATAAAGAAACAAGAGCATTGAATGACACATTGGACCAGATGGACCTCATAGATATATACAGAACATTCCACCCTAGAACAACAGAATACTCATTCTTCTCAAGTGCACATGGAACCTTCTCAAGAATAGACCACATACTGGGTCACAAATCAGGACTCAACAGATACCAAAAGATTGAGATTATTCCCTGCATATTCTCAGATCACAATGCTTTGAAACTGGAGCTCAATCACAAGGAAAAGTTCAGAAGGAACTCAAACACCTGGAAGCTAAAGACCACCTTGCTTAAGAATGCTTGGATCAACCAGGAGATCAAAGAAGAACCTAAACAATTCTTGGAAACCAACGAGAATGAAGACACTTTGGTCCAAAACCTATGGGATACAGCAAAGGCGGTCCTAAGGGGGAAATACATAGCGATCCAAGCCTCCCTCAAAATAATTGAAAAATCCAGAATACACCAGCTGTCCCTACACCTTAAAGAACTGGAGAATCAGCAACAAATCAAACCAACTCCACACATAAGAAGGGAAATAATCAAGATTAGAGCAGAGATCAATGAATTAGAAACTAGAGACACAGTAGAAAGTATCAATGAAACTAGAAGCTGGTTTTTTGAAAGAATCAATAAGATCAATAAACCATTGGCCACACTAATCCAAAAGAAAAGAGAGAAAGCTCAAATTAATAAAATTATGAATGAAAAGGGAGAGATCACAACTAGCACCAAGGAAGTAGAAACAACCATCAGAAGTTATTATCAACAGTTATATACAAATAAGCTAAGCAACCTGGATGAAATGGATGCATTCCAGGAAAACTATAAACTCCCAAAATTGAACCAGGAAGAAATTGATAACGTGAATAGACCAATATCTAGTAACGAGATTGAAGCAGTGATCAAAAACCTCCCAAAAAACTAGAGCCCAGGACCTGACGGATTCCCTGGGGAATTCTATCAAACTTTCAAAGAAGAAATAACACCTATTCTCCTGAAGCTGTTTCAAAAAATTGAAACAGAAGGAAAACTTCCAGACTCTTTTTATGAAGCCAGCATTACCCTGATCCCCAAGCCAGGCAAAGACCCCACCAAAAAGGAGAATTTCAGACCAATATCCCTGATGAATATGGATGCTAAGACTCTCAGGATCCTAGCAAACAGGATCCAACAGCACATTAAAAAGATTATCCACCCTGACCAGGTGGGATTCATCCCTGGGTTACAAGGATCGTTCAGCATTTGCAAATCAATCAATGTGATAGAACAAATCAATAAGAGAAGGGAGAAGAACCACATGGATCTCTCAATTGATGCAGAAAAAGCAGAAAAAGCATTTGAAAAAATCCAGCATCTGTTCCTGATTAAAACCCTTCAAAGTATAGGGATAGAGGGAACATTTCTGAACTTCATCAGATCTATCTATGAAAAACCCACAGCAAATATCATCCTCAATGGGAAAAAGTTTGAAGCCTTCCAGCTAAAATCACGAACATGACAAGGATGCCCACTCTCACCACTCTTGTTCAACATAGTATTAGAAGTCCTAGCAACAGCAATCAGACAACAAAGAGAAATAAAAGGTATCCAAATTGGCAATGAAGAAGTCAAACTCTCTCTCTTCGCAGATGACGTGATTCTTTATATGGAAAGCCAAAAGGAAAGCCCAAAAGACTCCACCCCCAAACTACTAGAACTCATACAGCAATTCAGTAATGTGGCAAGATACAAAGTCAATATACAGAAATCTGGCTTTCTTATACACTAACAATGAAAATATAGAAATTGAAATTAGAGAATCGATTCCATTTACTATCGCACCAAGAACCATAAGATACCTGGGAATAAACCTAACCAAAGAGGTAGAGGATCTGAACTCAAGGAACTACAGAACACTCATGAAAGAAATTGAAGAAGACACAAAAAGATGGAAGACCATTCCATGCTCTTGGATCAGAAGAATAAACATTGTTAAAATGTCTATCCTGCCTAGAGCGATCTATACTTTTAATGCCATTCTGATCAAAATTCCACCGGTATTTTTCAAAGAGCTGGAGCAAATAATCCAGAAATTTGTATGGAATCAGAAGAGACCCCGAATCGCTAAGGAAATGTTGAAAAACAAAAATAAAACTGGAGGCATCATGTTACCTGATTTCAAGCTTTACTACAAAGCTGTGATCACCAAGACAGCATGGTACTGGCATAAAAACAGATACATAGGTCAGTGGAATGGAGTAGAGATCCCAGATATGGACCCTCAACTCTATGGTCAAATAATCTTCAACAAAGCAGGAAAAAATATACAGTGGAATAAAGACAGTCTCTTCAATAAATGGTGCTGGGAAAATTGGACAGCTATATGTAGAAGAATGAAACTTGACCATTCTCTTACACCATACACAAAGATAATTTTGAAATGGATAAAAGACCTCAACGTGAGACAGGTATCCATCAGAATCCTAGAGGAGAACATAGGCAGTAACCTCTTCGATATCAGCCACAGCAACTTCTTTCAAGATATGTCTCCAAAGGCAAAGGAAACAAAAGTGAAAATGAACTTTTGGGACTTCATCAAGATCAAAAGCTTCTGCACAGCAAAGGAAAGAGTCAACAAAACAAAGAGGCAACCCACAGAATGGGAGAAGATATTTGCAAATGACAGTACAGACAAAAGGCCGATATCCAGAATCTATAAAGAACTTCTCGAACTCAACACACACAAAACAGATAATCATGTCAAAAAAATGGGCAGAAGACATGAACAGACAGTTCTCCAATGAAGACATACAAATGGCTATCAGACACATGAAAAAATGTTCATCATCAGTAGCCATCAGGGAGATTCAAATTAAAACCACATTGAGATACCACCTCACACCAGTTAGAATGGCCAAAATTAGCAAGACTGGAAACAACATGTGTTGGAGAGGATGTGGAGAAAGGGGAACCCTCTTACACTGTTGGTGGGAATGCAAGTTGGTGCAGCCTCTTTGGAAAACAGTGTGGAGATTCCTCAAGAAATTAAAAATAGAGCTTCCCTATGACCCTGCAATTGCATTACTGGGTATTTGCCCCAAAGATACAGATTAGTGAAAAGAAGGGCCATCTGTATCACAATGTTTATAGCAGCAATGGCCATGGTCGCCAAACTGAAAGAACCAAGATGCCCTTCAATGGACGAATGGATAAGGAAGATGTGGTCCATATACACTATGGAGTATTATGCCTCCATTAGAAAGGATGAATACCTAACTTTGAACTTTGAATGAATACCTAGCAACATGCACGGGACTGGAAAAGATTATTCTGAGTGAAATAAGTCAAGCAGAGAGGGCCAGTTATCATATGGTTTCACTTATTTGTGGAGCATAACAAACAACATGGAGGACATGGAGAGATGGAGAAGAGAAGGGAGTTGAGGGAAATTGGAGGGGGAGGAGAACCATGAGAGACTATGGACACTGAAACACAACCTGAGGGTTTTGAAGGGGCAGGGGGTGGAAGGTTGGGGGAACCAGGTGGTGGGTACTGGGGAGGGCATGTATTGCATGGAGCACTAGGTCTGGTGCAAAAACAATGAATACTGTTACACTGAAAAGAAATTAAAAAAAAAAGAAACTGAGAGGATCAGCAATAGAATGAATATTGTCAGTTTTAGGAGGAAATTCTGACTTCTTATGACTAAAAGTGGCCTAATAACTATTGATTCAATGGAAAGTCATCAAGATAGTTTGATGTGGTTTCCTATGTCAAAATACAACTCAGACAAGTGGCATCAGTCATGTCACAAAAGATCACACTAGTGATCATTTTGACATTTTTGGAATGATTTGATGAATGACTTATGCTATAAATTGTGAAAATTGATAATTAGTTTCACAGTTTGGTTTGTTTAAAAAAAAACCCTAAATATAATATTTTAATGTGCAAATATATAGATTTCTATATTATTATTATTTCTGTACCACTGGTTAAATAATTTGAATATACACTTATGAATGTATCTTTCACAAAAGTTGTTCTTAGTCCACACATTGAGAGTTATAGTTATATAATCTGATAAATTAATTTGAATTATGTTCTCCCCAAATTTATGTCACTTGGAACTTCAGAATATAATGAAATGGCGTCTTTTCAGATGTAATTATTTGAGATGATGTCATAGTAGATTAAGGTGGAGCCCAAATCCAATGACTGGGGTTTACATAAGAAGGATTCAGACATATAGATACACAGAGAGGAGAAGGCTATGTGAAGAGCCAGAGGTTGTAGTCATGCTGTCACTAACCAAGGAGTGCCAAGGACTGAAGGCAACCACTAGAAGGTAGAAGAGACAAGGAAGTTGTCTTTGCTAGAACTATTAGAAGGAGCTTAGCCCCACTGACACTTTGATTTTGGACTTAGGCTCCAGAATTGTTGGAGAATACATTTCTGTTCTAAGCCATCTGGTTGTGGTTATTTCTTATGGCAGCCCTAGGAAATGGATACATCTGTCTCTGCACATCCTACTCATTCTTCATTTCAAATTCAACCTTTGTCTTTTTTGAGAAGCCTTCCTACTTAAGGCATGGAGATACTGCATTTCTCTGAAGTTTACAAGGGCTTATTGTCTTAACTATTCCTATTCATCCTTCAAGATCCAGCACAGACTTTACTTTTCTAAGAAAGACTTACCAGTATACCATCAACTCCTTCATAAACAAGGGTCTTTTGATCTATACTTCTGTTGCTCTCAGATTTTTACCATTATCGTTGTACCCACTATGCTGTTTTCATTGTTCATTTACCTGCAAACCACTTGAGTGTAGGGATTATGTCTTTCATTTGTGCCTAATGTCCTTCCTTCAAGGGTATGCTTATTGAATGATATGCATGAAGGAAGGCTGGAAGTCAAGGAGTTTTGCTCAATTGCATTTGGCAATGTTCCTCTGATTTTTACTATAAACTCCCTTAGCCTTTTGCTATTATTCTTCTCAGGACCTGTGGGCTTACAAGATGTATATACTTGGTGTAATAATACATCATAACCCTGGGTCTTTTAAGAGCTGTAACATCTTCAGAGAAGTTGAAAATATATCAGAGATGGTTACAACATTGTGCTGCATTTTCCAATATGTTAATACCCATCATTTTTATTAGCTTCCTTTGTTAGGTTTTCTCTGAATTTTTAGTTCTTGCCTTATTATTTTAAATTGGGAAATCATTAGTGAAATGGCATAAACATTTAAAAAATTTTACTGTTCTTTATTCTGTTTCATTGGACAGATTCATCCCTGTTCTGTGTTATTTACTGTTCTTTATTCCATTATGCTGAAACCTCATGATTTTATTTTCATCAATTCTAGTTGCTGTACATCCATACTTCATCTCTGCAAACTTTACTCACTGTTTAACTATAATCTTGTGTTTATAGTGAATGTCTGTTGCTGTTTTTGCTTCTTAACTGATAGAGCACCCTGAATCCATTTTTTTCAATCTACTGCTGTTTCTTTCTCAGTCCTTGTGCCTCTGTTGGGATGACTCCAACTCTAGCTCTAGGAGTAGGTTTCTGGCCTATACTTTCTGGAATTTTGAGCAAAGAAACACAGACAGGAAAATATTGCTGATGAAGTACTACCATGGAATACAAAGATGATGTTCTATGAATAAAATAAAACACAGAAGTGTGGTCAGTAGTATCTGGTGTGTCTTCGTGGGAGGGTGGTTAATTCAGGTGATAAGGAAAGGCATTTCTTAGGGACAACATTAAATCTGAGACTAAATGATGAGACAGAGGTAGACAAGCAAAGGCAGAGGGAACTTT
Source organism: Lutra lutra (assembly GCF_902655055.1). NCBI lineage: Eukaryota > Metazoa > Chordata > Mammalia > Carnivora > Mustelidae > Lutra > Lutra lutra. The sequence continues at coordinate 107,409,021 of NC_062280.1, forward strand.
ATTATAGTCAATTGGTTTTTGACAAGGGTGCTAAAAGATTAATTCTTTTTCTGTCTTTTCCTGTCTGTGTTACTTGCAAAAAAAGGGGGGGGATTCTATTTATTATAAATTCTATTTATTATAGTCAATTGGTTTTTGACAAAGGTGCTAAGAGAATTAATCTTTTAGCACCCTTGTCAAAAACCAATTGACTATAATAAATAGAATTTATAATAAATAGAATCCCCCCCTTCTTTTTTTGCAAGTGATTCTGGGACAGTGGGATAATAGTGGACTATAGCCTCAAACATATATAAAACTTAACTCAAAATAGGTTAAAGATTTAAATGTGTCATAATTTTTAAATATATTTTATGTATGTGCATATCATAACTTTTTGATGATGTTCTTATAAAACTCTTAGAACCAAAAGTACAGAAACCAAATAAAAATAGATACATTAGGCTTCATCAAAATTTAAAAAATTGTACAGAAAAGGAAACTAAGAAGTCAAAAGACAACCAACAAAATGGGAGAAAATGCTTGCAAATCATACATTTGATCAGGTTCTAGTGACCAGAATATATAAAGAACTCCTACAACTTGTGGCAAGCAGAATAATGGTCATCTAAAGATGTTTAGGTTCTAACCCTTGGAAATTAACTATGCTACCTTATGTGGCAAAGGATAGTTAGCAGTGTGGTTAAGCTAAGGGCCTTGAAGTGAAAATATTATTCCTCATCACCTAGATGGGCTCAGTGTAATCACCAGGGTCTTTATAAGAGGAAAGCAGGAAGGTCAGTGCCAGAGAAGGTAGGACAATGAGAGCAGAGGTCAGCAGGCTGCAGTCATTGGCTAAGGAATGGGAAAGAGGCAGAAAAAGACAAAGGATGAATTTTTCCTCCATGCCTTCAGGAGGAATATTACTCTATCCACATCTTGAGTTTACCTTAGTAAAACTCATTTTGAACTTCTGATCTGTGAAACTCTAAGATAATATGTTGGCATTGGTGTAGGCCACTGTATTTTTGGTAATTTGTTACAGCAATGGTAGGAAACTGGTACGGATTTTGGCACCTGGAGTTGGAGTGCCGCTGTGACAAATACCTAAAAACGTGGAAGAGGTTTTGGAATTGGGCAGTGGGGAGAGGCTGGAAAAATTTGAGAAGTGTGACAGAAAAAAACATAGATGCCTTGACAGATTGTTAGTAGGAACTTAGATGTTAAAGACTCTGTAGGTGAAGGCTCAGAAGGAAGTGAAGAGTATAGTAGAGGAAACCTGTTTTAATTCTACTGAAGATTAAAATCATCATAGACGGACTGGGGGCAGAAATCTGGATGCCGAGTGCTGTTGATGGGTCTCAGAAGGAAGTGGGAAACATTTTTTTTTCTAATTAAAAAATTTTTTTTAATTTAAAATCAATTAACTAACATATAGTATATTATTAGTTTCAGAAGTAGAGGTCAGTGATTCATCAGTCTTCTGTAATACCCAGTGCTCATTATATCACGTGCCCTCCTTAATGCCCATCACCCAGTTACCCCATTTCCTGACCCCTCTCCCCTCCAGCAATCCTCAGTTTGTTTCCTATAATTAAGAGTCTCTTATGGTTCGTCTCCCTCGGAAGTGAAAAACATTTTGTTGGAAAATGGAAGATGAGGGATCCTTGTCATATAGGGGCAGAAAATCCTGTAGAATTTTATCTTACAGTTATGTTCAAGTCAAAACTTCTAAGTAATGTACTCAAATGTTTCATTGAGTTTTCCAAGCCAAGTGCTAAGGTGTGGCCTGTTTCATCTTGTGGCTTAGGGGAGGAGATAAACAGGAGAGGAGAGAGAGAAATTGGTAGAAGAATTATTAAACAAAAAGGGATCAGGGACCTGGTGATTTGGGAAATTCTCAGCCTATCTGTGTTGCAAGAAACACTACAATTTGGAGATTTAGCCAAGGGTGGAACAGGACAATCTTTTGCTGGTACCTGGGAGAGATCTAGAGGTTAAAGTATTCAAATCCCACAGAGGACTCTTTTTTTTTTTTTAAATTTTATTTATTTATTTGACAGAGAGAGATTACAAGTAGGCAGAGTGACAGGCAGAGAGAGAGAGGGGGAAGCAGGCTCCCTGCTGAGCAGAGAACCCGATGTGGGGCTCCATCCCAGGACCCTGGGATCATGACCTGAGCCAAAAGCGGAGGCTTTAACCCACTGAGCCACCCAGGCGCCCCCCACAGAGGACTCTTAGAAAAGATTAGGTGTGTGACCCAGCCATCTCAGGAGAAGCCATGGATGGAGATGGCATTCTCCTTTGAGGAACAATGTCTGGCTTATGGGATTGAACACCTAGACAGACACAGGAGACCCACAGATTTCTTGAGAATATTATACCAGCAGAGATAGTGTGCGTTCAGGTACAAAAAGAGAGAGAGGACGAAGTGAAGGAAGACTAACACTCCCAAATTCTATAGGCAGAGGCTGACAATTCAGCCACAAACACTCCATGAGAAAGGAAAGATGTCTGGGAGGGAGGGCGGTGCCATGAGCCCAGAGGGACAATAGCGGTTCTTAAGCCATGTCCGGAAAGGGTCTACGATTTTCTTTTGAGAGTTGCGATGTAATACATATTCTATACAGCAGTAACGTAGATCTACGGTGACAGCAATAGCAGTGGCATCAAGAAGGATCATTCACTGAGTGCTCTTCTCTTTTCAGACACTATTGTAAATGTGTTTCATTTGATTATTCTACCAATCTTATGAAGTAGGTATTCGTATACCTCTTTTAAAAACAGGTAGAACGGGGCGCCTGGGTGGCTCAGTGGGTTAAGCCTCTGCCTTCGGCTCAGGTCATGGTCTCAGGGTCCTGGGATCGAGCCCCAAATCGGGCTCTCTGCTCAGCAGAGAGCCTGCTTCCCTTCCTCTCTCTCTCTGCCTGCCTCTCTGCCTACTTGTGATCTCTGTCTGTCAAATAACTAAATAAAATCTTAAAAAAAAAAAAACAGGTAGAACGTATGGTTTGGAGAGACCGAGAAACTTGCTCACAATCACAAGAGTAGGGGTGGAGCAGGCTGGTTTCAGAGTGGGTATCACTCTGCTACATGTCCTCCTCCTCTGGTGGGTTAAGGTAACATAGTAGAAGTCACTTTAAAAATACTAACTCGGGGGCCAAAAAGATATTTTTCAGGAACCTAAAATAATTTATGGTATTAACATATGAGAAGAGAGAGAGAGAAAAAAAAAGACCGACTGGGAGACCGCTATCAGGGGTTCTTCCTGTAAGGACTCCCCACAGAACAAAGTTTGGCTAAGAATTCTGAATATTTCCATCCTCTGGCCCCGCTAACCATTTAATAAGATAAGAGTACTTCAAGGGACTTTAGGCTTCGAATACTCAGTACCTCACAGAATCCAAATATGAGACACAAAATATCAAATTCTATGCTCGTGACAGAGCCTATGATTTTAACAGAGCTCCAAATAGAAACTGTGGAGAGCACATACACCTAAGGAAACTGGTCCACAGGACAAACACATTTCTTACTGGAGTCACTAAAAATGACAATCTTGGAGATGTGCAGTTAGGTGATGTAATGTGGTTAAAGCATAGATTTCAGGAGAGGATAAACTAAGTGTGAATTACAGTTCCATCACCAGCCAGCTATGTAATGATGAGAAACTGCCTCAGGACAATGGTGAGGACAACGTGGAGGATTTCATGGGACATGCTTAGCACAAGGTCTAGAATATACCACACACTCAGTATAGGTTAGCTATTGCTATTATGAGTATACCCTGATCCCTGAGACCTGGTTAATGTGACTGGATGACATATCAGATTCCTTATTCTATATGATGAAGGAGAAGACTGACCAGTAGAGCAAAACTCTTGCAGGCGTCATCTATTCTGTCTGAATCCTATGGGATTTTATGAAACAGAATAATCTCAGAGAATAAAGTGAGGAGGAAGAGACAAAAAAAAGGATTGCTAACATGTTATCGAGTAAGACTGTTAAGTTCTGATTATACGAAACACAGCAAGGGTCACCACGATTTCATAAAATAAAGAACATTTCAACATCAAAACATAATTAAGGAAATAACCTGGGAATGAAGAATCTCTCTTCGGATGAATTTAGCTTTCTGAAAAACACACTTGAAAACCTTGGTTTTTCTGTCTGATGCAGGTCAGTGGAAAATGCTATTCTTTTTGGTGCCCGTATGTGGAGCAGCATTTAGCAAAGATTGATAGAGATCATTTTGACAGGTCTATTGTCAGTCAATTAATTGATGTTTCAGGGGGACAACCAAACTTTCTCCTCCATTTACATGCAAGGTTGCGCTAAAATTTCTATAGTGGCCTGTTACTTCTCATATTTTTGTGAACAAATACCAAGCACGTGATCTGGTTATGCAAGAATGCACAGTGCTATCCCTGAGCTGGGACAGAGGAGATCATGAAGAGAGAACAACTTGGTGCTTGCCTGAAGGAAGGGAGGGCGGGGTGGTGGAGGGAGAAATAGGTATAGAGGAGTAAGGGGTACGCACTTCAAGTTGTAAAATAAATAAGGCCCAGGAATGAAAATTACAGCAAAGGGAATACAGTTGATTATATTGTAAGAATTTTATATGGCAACAGGCGGTGAGCATTTCATAATCTATAAAATTGTTGAATCACTATGTTGTATACCTGAAATGAATATACTATTATGTGTCCATGATACTTTGATTAAAAATTTAAAAAAATTAAAAAAAAGAATTTTAGTATCTCCTTGTACACACCTAACATGTCTTCAGCATATGTTCTAGGTGCTGTTTTTCAAGTTTTAAATTTATACTTTTTTTTTCTTTTTTAAAAGATTTTATTTATTTATTTGACAGAGATCACAAGTAGGCAGAGAGGCAGGCAGAGAGAGAGAGGGGGAAGCAGGCTCCCCGCTGAGCAGAGAGCCCTATTCCAGGACCCTGAGATCATGACCCAAGCAGAATGCAGAGGCCTAACCCACTGAGTCACCCTGGTGCAGCTAAATTTATACTGTTTTGCCAGAGTGTCACAGCAACAGCGTTCTCCTTAGAGAATACTAGGTCAAGTTATAATTTAGTAGGTCAAATTATTGTTCTCGTTTACAGACAAAGAGTCTGAGGCATACGGAGGTTAAATGTCACAGTCTAACAAGCATTGCAACTAGGATTCCACCCTGATTGTCTTACTCCATAACCCCACCCAAGTACCTGTCTCTTTATCAGCTAAGTTTTTCATCTCTGAGGGAGAGGGACACATAAACAGATTATTTCAGCAAAATAAGATTATTAAGATCTAGACAGGAATTAATTACTGGCTCATCCTGAAGTTCAGAAAAAGCTTCTTTAAGAAGATGATGTTTAGGGCACCTGGGTGGCTCAGTTGGTTAAGTATCAGCCTTCTGCTCAGGTCATGATCCCAGGGTCCTGGGATTGAGTCCCACATCAGGCTCCCTGCTCAGTGGGGAGGCTGCTTCTCCCTCTTCTTCTTCCTCTGTGCTCTCCCTCCCTTTCTCTTTCTGTCTCAAATAAGTAAAATTAAAAAAAAAAAAAAGGTGATGCTTGAATATTGTCCTCAAGGAGAAGATAATACGAAGAGCATTCCTGAGAGAGAAAACAGGGAAAGTCTGGCTGTAGAAACCATGCAGCTTGTGGGTGGTTGCATATTGTTTAAGATGAAGAAGTATAAACAACTTGAAGGAGGTTTTCAAAAAAATAACATTAATATTCATATGGAAACCTACTGTTATAATAGAATTTGAGGGGGCAGAACATTTTGCTTCCTCCACTCTTTCCTGCAGGGGAATGTCTATAGGCAGGAAGACTTTAAATGGCCAGACATCTATATCAGAGATTTTCTTCGCTTCTTTTCTGCTTGGTTAATTAAATCAAGCTTTACACAAACCTAACCCCAGACCAAAGCATGTCTATACATGCGGAAGGTGAAGAATACATGCTTTCTCATATCTGGAGCATTTATATTTAGGATTTTTCAGGTTGGACATGGAACTTCTTGGAGCACAATTGTTTCCTTGTGGAATATTTAAGAATGAGACCATGTTGGGGGGAAATGCAGGCTCAGCAATGTCTCAGCACAAAGGGCTGGAGTCTTTCCCAACAGAGCACCACTTCTTCCCATGGTATAGTGCTGGCGGTGTCTACGCTGCTTGCTTGGGAAACATTTTGGAAGTATTTAGAGGGAAGATCTTGTGAAGATATGTTAATATGGAAGCAAGTTTAAGAGTTTGTGAAGACTTTTTGATGTTGGAACATATAATCAGGCTTGGCTGGGATTATTACTCTACTCTTACATATAGGAGGCCATATGGTCAGTAACATCTCTAAAAATCCTGCTAAGCAGTAAGCATCTATTTTAATTTAATACTCTTAGTGCTCAGAGGCCACAACTGTAAGAGTAGGGGTCTGGTTTGTTATCACCAGCAGGAAATGATGTGGTGGAGCAAAAGAGAGCTAATTTATGCATGGCTCAGTATGCCATCTGAAGGAGCACACAAATGGTTGGGAACCATGGATGGATTTTAAGAAATGGAGTCTCAGGTGGCTCAGTATGAAATACGATGGATCAAAGACAGAAGAAGAGCACCTAGAGGCAGGTAGAAGAGCTTGGGTAATGGAGTGAGGTGCAGCAAGGTTCAAATCCTGGATCTCTGACTCCTGGATTTGACTCCTGGAAGGTGACTTCAATCTTGTCTAAGGCTCAGATTCCTCCACAGTATGGAGGAAGGTGGGATGATCTAACTCACGGTGGTGTGGGATTTAAAAGATCATCTGTACAGAGTGCCCCACAAAGCACCTGTCATAATAAATGACATTATCATGTCCTGTAATTTTTAAGTACCCATCACATTTTCTCAATCACATGCAATGCTAATGCTGGAAATTTCTTGGAAAGCTAATGATATAAGATAATAATATTTTTCTTTGTGCAATTAAGCACAAAACTTAGAATGACACTCTCCTGAAGAGAGCTCATTGATTAAAATTAAGCCTGATCAAGATACAAAGGTTTGACATGACACCTTAACCTAAAACCACAGGGAATGAGTCTCTGGTGAGAGAGAAGGGGAGGAATGAACACGCTGCAGAAGTGAGAGGGTGGCTGGCAGCGGACGTGCTGAGAGAACAAAAGACGAACACTTCACAAAATGGCCAGCCGTCTAAGTGGATCCATCTGTAGTTTGCTCAAGCTAAAAATTCTAGTTTTCTTTCTTCTGGGTTTTCAGGTTATATTCCTCCATCCAATAGCACTTTGTATCAAAATGAAATTCTCTGAATGTAATTTAATAATAGATTGTATTATTACTGAATGACCATCTGGCTCCATTTTTTTTTTCTCCTACTAGTTTCAAAGTAGGGTCTTCAGTCTTGTGGGTGGTTTCAAGTGTGTTTGGAGCCAGTAATAATATCCTTGTAGTCAATTTTGCTTTTTCAATGGTGAAGCAATAAGTTCTCTGTCATCCTCTAAAATAATGGATTTATTTGACAGCCTTAGATGTCTATACTTGAACGAAAACCTCTTTTCGCTGCATTTAGCAGTGGATTTCATAGGCTACTTTTTGGTTAAAAGCTCTAGAAGGATGACTTTGAGAGACACAGTGAAGCCGTTACGTAAGTTGAACAGACCTGCTGTGGTGTGAGTTCTTTGACCTCTTTCGTGATCAAAGCTAAAATTGACTTTTCTCCATAGTTTGGACTGGGAAGCTCTCCTTCCTAAGCCATCAATTTATTTTTCCATTTTTTTTTCAAATGAAGTTGAGCACAGAAAGATTTGCTGTGACAACCACCCGCTGACAGTAGATATAATTGAGATAAATATATTTCATGCATTTTTTTTTTTTACAAATTAAAAATGGGTTCTTCTCATGTTACATTTTTATGAAATGGTGCTGCCGTGATTTGTAATGATCTGAAAACGAAGAGAAAATTAGTTTGAGCAAAGAGTCAAATGAAAAAACCATGTGGTTATTTGAATATGGTCTATTTTTCCACATCAACTCAATAGTTCTAAGATCAGACGATGTGGATTAAGAAATAATTTATTACCAAAAAGATTTAAATGGGCACTGATAGGGTAAGCTCAATTATTTCCCTTATAGAATATGCCCTGAGCATAGACGCAATCGTGGCAACCTAATTCATAGTAAGATTTGAATGGCCACAGAAGGTCCTTCTGTCCTAAGATTCACCCTCCCCCGCCACCATTCCCGGGTCATGGGTCCTTGCACTGGCCCCTCTCTGGGGAGAAGACTTTACGATGTGTATCAGTGGCTTTGTCTCTGAGCTTCCTGACATTTATCTGAGAGTGTCACCTTGTTGATGGAGAGACGGGCTTTGCAGCACATCTCTCTACTTCTTAGCCCATGGGTCATAGTTGGACAAAAAGTGGGCAGCAGCAGGATATCAGAAACAAATGACCAAATAGGTACACTTGGGCTATTAGATTTTTTTGTTGCTTTGAATCAAGATATGCTGAGACTGTGACCATTAGCAGGATGTCAGGGAGCTCTGCTGAGGACTCTGGTCAGCAAACTAACTCCATACATAGGTTGAAGAAATAGACATGATATTGAATACAGGGAGAGGACATTGGTAAAGATGGAGGAGATGGGGCGGATATGCAGAGAAGCGGAGATTTGGTAAAGAAGAGAGGAGAGGATCAGTGCCTCACTCCCTTAGCATGCTGGTTCTTGCTCAGCCCAGATGGCCTTATGATAATCACACACACACACACACACTCTCTCTCTCTCTCTCTCTGGTAACTTAAATTAGATCTCTAAATAAATGTAAACATCAGGAGTTTCGCCAGTTGCAAATAAGCTTCATAAACAATGACGTAGTAAGTACCCACTGGTAGGTGAGCTTAACTAGTGAAACTAATGAACTGTTACCTAATGGGACCAAGAGAATGGGGCAGAAACTGAACTGTCTTATGGGAAAGGCAGGCTTAAGGGAATTCTAACACCCTGCCCTGCTTATTATCCACAGTGAGCCCTTGGCTGGGAATCTAGAGAGATTGGGAAAGATACTTTGCAGAAGACACCTTTTCCCCCCCCTCTCAGTTAAATGACTTTCACTCCGTTGTGTGCTTGCATTGTATCCTAAATGTTCATGGAGGCATCAGAGAAACTACTTTCTGAGGCTTATGCTTGCATTTCATATTGAGATGTGGTTATTATCACCACCTACAACATTGGGTTCCTTATAAGAAGTTTTATCCAAGAAATTTTTTTCAGAGCTAAATGCTGGTCCTCATTTTTGCTTCCTCTTAGGAACTGTCGTGTTTTATCTTCACGGGTATATAAAAAACATTTGATGATTCTGTTATCATTTTTATTTTGGTTGTCAAGAAGCTCAGAGGTAAAGCCGAGGAGGACTTTCTGGCTCATAATATCTGCATTCTTTCTCTTTCTCTTTCTTTCCCCCAAGGCGTAAAGTTCTAGGCTTTAACACAATGTTCACTAGGCTTAACGTTTATGTTGTAATTCATATTTGAATATTCTATTGCACACACTTGTTGTAGACATTTCTTTAAAATTACCAAACTCAGGCTTTCTCCTCATTTGTCTTTGTTCACTTGGCTCCTTCTGCCTGGAAAGACTTTACTTTCTGCCATCCCCACCCCCGGAAGAATACATTTACACTGTCTTTGAGATGTACCCTGGCACCAACTCCCGGAAGCCTTGCTGCTAGCTTCAGACCAGGTGCCGCCTCCCCTTCTGTGGCCTGTGTTCATCATGCTGCCCTGTGATCATCTGATACATGTCTATCTCTCCCCCTAAAATGTCACTCCTTGAGGGCAGGAACTGCTTTGCGTGGCAAGTAGTGGGTGTTTTATTAATGTTCAGTGAATGAGTGGATGAAGCACTTTATGGAATACAATAGAAAACACGCAGGATTTAATAACATTTCAGTTGAAGAATAGCTTCTCTGTTTAAAAAAAAGATTTTATTGATTTATTTGAGAAAGAGAGAGAGAGTGCATGAGTGGAGGGAGGGGCAGAGGGAGAAGTAGACTCCCCACTGAGCAGGGAGCCCAGAACAGGGCTCAATTCCAGGATGCTGGGATCATGATCTGAGCTGAAGGCAGATGCCTAACTGACTGAACTACCCAGGCCCCTGAAGAACAGCTTCTTATAAAGAGTAAGAGTTGACTGGGTATGGTGCATAAACAATGAATCTTGGATTACTGAAAAAATTAAAAAATAAATAAATAAAATAAAATAAATGAGTAACAGTTAATAGTGACTAAGTGCTCACTGTGTGTGGAGGGTATTGATGCATTTTTTAATATATTAACTTATTTAATTTGCCTCCCCCAAATAGGTAGTGAGTACTAATATCTTTCTGTTACAAATGAGGAAATGAAAGCCCAGAGAGGTTAAGAGACTTGCCTAAGTTTATACAACTAGTGGCAGAGGAGGCAACAGAATACAAGTGGCCTCCCCTAGAGCTTGCACACTGCTTTGCTCTCCTATACTACTGTGTCATCATGTGCAGATTTAGGCACCAATATTTTTTATGTATGTATTTTTATTTTACTTTTACTAGTCAATATATAATTGGCATATAGCATTATATTAGTTTCAGGTGTACACCAGTGACTCAATATTTGTAAATATTACAAAATGATGACCATGGTAAGTCTAGTTAACATCTATCACCACAAATAGTTATAATATTTTTTTGTTATGTTGAGAACTCTGGAGATTTACTTTCTTAGAAACTTTCAAATATATAATGCAGTATTGTTAATTATGGATACTAGGCTATACATTATATCCCCAGGACTTATTTGTTTTATAACTGAAAGTTTGTACATTTTGACCATCTTCACCCATTTTGACCATGTCTCTTTCCCCCACATTTGTCAACCACCAATTTCTTTTCTATGTCTGTGAGGTTTTTTTTTGATTCCACATATAAAAGAGATAGTATGGTATTTGTCTTTCTGTCTAACTTAGCATAATGCCAGCAAACCCATCCTTGTTGTTACAAAAGACAAGATTTTCTTCTTTTTTAATGGTTGAATAATATGCCATTGTGTGTATGTGTGCATGCTTGTGTGTGCATCTTTATCCATTTTTTTTTAAAGATTTTATTTATTTATTTGACAGAGAAAGATCACAAGCAGAGAGAGAGGTAGGCGGAGAGAGAGAGGAGGGAGCAGGCTCCCTGCCGAGCAGAGAGCCCGATGTGGGACTCGATCCCAGGACCCTGAGATCATGACCTGAGCCGAAGGCAGCGGCTTAACCCACTGAGCCACCCAGGCGCCCCTCTTTATCCATTTTTTAATCCATTTGTTCATCAATGGACACTTAGGTTGTTTCCATATCTTAGCTATTATAAATCATGCTGCAATGAACATGGGAAGGCAGTTATCTTTTCAAGTCAGTGTTTTCATTGTCTTTGGATCCAGAAGTGGAATTGCTGCATTACATGGTATTTCTGTTTCTAATTTTTTGAAGCACCTCCATACAAATGATAAATTGGTACAACCATTTGTACCAATTTACAATCCCACCTACAGTACACAGGGTTTGCTTTTCTCTACATCCTCAACAACACTTCTTATATCTTATCTTTTTCATTTTAGCCAATCTGATTGGTGTGAGGTAATATCTCATTGTGGTTCTGATTTGCATTTCTCTGATGATTAGTGATGTTGGGCATCTTTTTTGTGTACCTGTGGACCTTTTGTATGTCTTCTATGGGAAAATGTCTATTCAGATCCTTTGCACACTTCTTAAATCAAATTCCTTGTGGGTTTTTAAAAAAATTTTTTAGTTTTAATTTTTTTTGCTATTGAGTTGTATGAGTTCTTATATATTTTGGATATTAACACTTTATCAGATATATGATTTGCAAATATTTTCTCCAATTCCATAGCTTGCCTTTATTTTATTGATGGTTTCCTCTGCTGTGCAGAAGCACCAATTTTGATTGCTGTTCCAGGAGCTTAAATCCATATTTTGATTTGTGTTTTAGTCAATAGGCATTCCCATTCTCCTCACATCCTGTTTTATATACATAGGTATTCACACTGCTGGGTTCTTTCCTTTGGCGCCTTTGATACTATAATTGAGTCATTAGATGGAAATAAAACACATGTAAATAACCCAGGACAATTCCTAACATATTAGATAACTGATATATAGAAGCTTCTATCCTTATTATTCTTATTACCAGTTATATTCTTGATTACTTACTCTTTTCTTTAGTGGAAGAGTTTTTATCTGACTCAAACATAGTTGGTGCTTATAAATGTTAACTTGGATCGTCTAGTTTCTGACAGATTAAGGGATAGTAAGCATATATATATGTGAGGCCACAGGTAGGATGGTTCCATTCCTTTATTCAACCAAAAAGTATTTATTAAGTACCACTATGGCCCAGGAGCCATATTCTTGTCTGTGGAAGATCCAACAGTGAAAACAGATGCAAAGTTTTGTTTCACAGCATCTGTATTATAATGGAAAGAGGCAGAGAATCAAGAATATAAAGAGTGAAAGTATTTAATACATGAGAAATGTTATAAGCAGAGCTAAGTGGGGCCCAAGATGAGAGAGTGCTGGAAGGATTCCAGTTATGGAAGAGTGGTAGAAGAAGGACTCGTGGTGAGGACGGTATTTGAATAAGTTGTAGAGGAGGTGAGAGAGGGAGTGATGTGGAGTGGAAATCAGCCAGGGATGAGAAATCCAGGAGAGAAAAAACCCAAGCATAAGAGCTCTGAGGCCGGAGTGGGACACTCAGGCTTGAAGAACAGTGGGCTAGCCACTGTAGACCAATGGAGCATTTGAGTTGGGAAGATATATGACATAATGGGGGTGGGAGTAAAACTGTATAGGACCATCAAGGCCACTGTAATAATTTTGGCTTTCACTTGAAATGACACAGGAACCTATGGAAGGGGTGTGAGAAGGAGTGAGATAACATAACTTGTATTTTAACAGGATTAGTCCAATTGCAGTGTAAAGAATAGATCAAAAGACCAGATGTAGGCACAAAGAACAGAAGCAAGAAGACAAATATTGGTATTTCAATATCCATGCCAGGGATGCTACTGGTTTGTGACAGGTTGGTAGCAGTGCAGGTGGTGAGAAATCTTTGTGGATATACTTTGATGACAGCATGGGAATGCCCATAGATTTGATGTCATGTGTGAGACAGAGAGAAAAGTCAAAGGCAGCCTGGCAAAAGCAGTAGAAACAATGGGGTTACCAACACTGGGATGGAGAAGACTGGGAAAATATTAGGTTGAGATACAATAACTTTCAGATATTCACTAGATATCAGGGTTAGGATGTTAAGCAGACAGTTGGAGACAGGAGCTCAGATGAAAGGCCGAAGGAGGAGAGTCACCACTGCAGGAACCTCAGCCTACAGATGGATTTTAATGCCCATGTGACTGGTAAGATCATAAAGGAAGTGAGCATATTCAGAAGACATAGATACACAAAACTGACTCAAGGAGAAGGGATAGGCCAGCAAAGGAGATGCAGAGGTAATGGCTAGTGTGCTAGGAGGATAATATAGAAAGTGTGATATTCTGTGAGCTAAATAAGCAAAGACCATTGAAGAGGAGGAGGTGATCAACTGTGTCAAACGCGAACATAGCCTCAAGGATGACCTTGATTAGCATACTTTCTTCCCCAAGGAACAGGAGAGGTTAAAAGCCAAAGAAGATGGGGGCAAAGCTGATTAGAAGAAAGAGGATGGATAAGTATCAGAAGAGAGGGGGTTAACACCATATCTAGAGGGGGCAGGTCAATACCAAAGCCCCTAATCCCAGATTTTGAATAAGTGTAAACAAAATCTTAGTTCAAACAGGCTTACAGCAGGCTTACAGGCAAGTAAGAATTTCCTGAAAAATTACTTTGAGCACAAACTGGTGTTTTTCAGCTGCTTTTTATAGGAGATGGGTATGTGGCATGTGAATGTTTGGGGTTGGCTCATAGAGTTAGTGAAAGAAGGAACATAGATTCTTTCCATTTGGGATGTATAAGTAAATGCAAAAAGAAAAAAAAATTGTGGAATATGACCCAAATATATGTGGAAAAACTTTTTCCAAAAACAAAAAACAAAAAACACAGCTTAATTACATCATTTCATTTTACCAGTGTTTTGAATTGCTGTCATTTTATATTTTTAAAAATGTACTTTTAGATTCAACCCATACATTTTAGATTAATTTCCTTATTTTTGCGGAAAGTAAATTTTATTTTTGGACACAATAATTTCATTTCCCAGAATAATGAAATTCAACTGAACAACTGCCCTACCCCTGAAAAGTGATTTGGTCATTTTGGGTCAGAAAATTAACATTAAGGTAAAATACAACAAATCTCCCATTACTTTGTCATGAAAAAAAAAAAAAGGTAAGAGTTTTCTGGTTTTACTGCATCAAGTGATCATTTGGGTGAGAAAAAGCTTCTGTTCCATCCCTTGTGGTGCCAAATTTTATTGCATTTCCTTCACTGCACAGCTTGTTAAATGTGAACAAGTGCCTTGGATTTCACAGCAGTGCTAAGATTCTCACTTAAATTGCCTTGGAACTTGGTGGCCCCTAATTAATCCAGTGACTGCTAGACATTTTGTGTGATATTGTTTACATGGTTGATAGGAAAAACACATCTGTGCTGCAAGGGCTGGAAGCATAGTGAAGTAGGAGATAGAGACTTTTAAATGTGGTCATTAAAATGTCCCAACAGTATGCACAGAATATAGTTGTTGTTACTCTTGCTATTAATGCTATTTTTTAAAGAGTTTACAAAAGGCGTAAGGAGAGTTACATACCAGGCTGGTTTTGGACATTGGTCTCTGAGGGAGTTATTGGAAGAATTTGAGCATGAAAACAGCATGATGCCTTCACTTTGGTGGACCTTTGGAGACATACAGGAGGAATATGAGAGGTTGACAAGGAACTGAACTAAGAGGTTATAAATATTGTCTGGATGAGACAAAGGACCTAGACCTAGGGTAGAAGAAACAAGGGCAATGGCACTGATGTGGCAGATGTTACCATACTATTTTGCATTTTGCTGTTGTCTTTGACTCTAGACAATATAAGGGTAGCCCACTTTTCCTTGCTCCAGAGTTTCCAATTCTAACATTTGCTTCCTTACTTCATTGGTTAGGTGCTCTGATAACAAGGGCATGGTCTATTCTTTGAGTTCAGTAAATTGGTGCTACTTCTTCCCTTTCTAAAGAAGAGAGGCTTATCCACCATAGGAACTGTCTGTTTATTTTATCTTATCTTGCTTTATGTTTTATTTTTTAGAGAGAGCACAAACAAGTGAACATGTGCATGGGTGGGGAACAGATGGAGAGGGAGAGAGAGAACCCCAAGCAGGCTCCATGCTCAGTGCAGGGCTCAATGTGGGGCTCAATCTCCAAACTCTGAGATCATGACTTGGCCCAATATCAAGAGTCAGATGCTTAATGAAGTGAGCCACCCAGGTGCCCTGCAACTGGCCATTTCTTTATGCAAGTCAGTCTCTGAACGTTCTCTTGGGCAATCTTTGTTCATCATATAAATCAATTTTTCTTTTACCAAATTTCAGAAACAAGAGCAGCCATCTAATTCCTTCCTCAGTGGTAACTATATGTGCTTTACTCCATCTGGCTCATTTTATGATAAAATTGAGATGTTACAACTTTTATTTTGGTAGTTTGTATGTTTCTAGGAATTTATTTCTTCCAGGTTGTAACAATCCATAAAACTTAAGGGCAATCTAAGGAATGGTAGAAGATATTTGCAAATATCATATCTGATAAAGAGTATCCAAAATTAATAAGGAACTTCAAAAAATAAAAGAGAAAAGTAATATTAGAGGCTAGGAGAAGGACAAATCTGAAAATAAATTTAGCATGACTTCATTTCTTTATTCTTAAAAAAAGAACTTATCAAATTCAAGACCCCAAACTCAAATAAACCAATCAAAAAATGGGCAGAAGATATGAATAGATATTTTTTCAGAGAAGACATACAGATGGCCAACAGACACATGGAAAGATGTTCAACATCACTCATCATCAGAGGTGTGCAAATCACAACCACAATGAGATACCACCTCACACCAGCCGGAATGGCTGAAATCAACAACACAAGGAACAACGGGTGTTGGCGAGGATGTGGAGAAAGAAGAACCCTCCTGTATTTTTGGTGAGAATGCAAGCTGGGGCAGCCACTCTGGAACAGTATGGAGTTTCCTCAAAAAATTAAAAAAAAAACTACCTTATGATCCAGCAGTTCCACTACGTGGCATTTACTTCAAGAATACAAAAATACTAATTAAGAGGATACATGTACCTTGATGTTTATAGCAGCGCTATCTACAATGCTACATTTTCTACAGCCCAAGTGTCCAATGACTGATGAATGGATAAAGAAGAGGTGGTATACACACACATACACACACATGCACACACACACACACACAGGGATATTATTCAACCATAAAAAAATTAAAATCTTCCCATTTGCAATGACATGATTGGATCTAGAGTGTATTATGCTAAGTGAAATAAGTCAATCAGAGAAAGATAAATACCATACATTTCAGTCATATGTGGAATTTAAGAAATAAAATAAATGAGCAAAGGAAAAAAGAGAGAGAGAGAGCAGGCGCGCCAAACCAAGAAACAGACTATTAACTATAAACCAACTGATAGTTGCCAGAGAGGATGTTGGTAGGGGAAAGGGTGAGAAAAGTGATGGAGATTAAGGAGGGCACTTGTCATGATGAGCACCAGGTGGTGTATGGAAGTGTTGAATCACTATACTGAACACCTGAAACTATTACGGTATATGTTAACTAACTGGAATTTAAAAAAACCCTAACTTTTGTTTTGGAAACTGCTTTGGCATAATTTAATATGGCAGAATATGGTATGCAGCAACCCGCGACATACTGTTAGCTTGTGGCTTAAAAGTAGGTATGGAAAACAGTCTTTCTTAGAAACTTCAGGCCAGAGGGTATTATCTGGTGATGGGCTTATCCATTGTTTATTTTAAGTAGACATAAGACTTTTTTTGGATGAAAATTTTGTAACTATTATGTTACTCTAAAAGAGTTTATAACTAGATTCCAATTTATGGAAGCCTGCTTCCTGTGATGTTTTGCTTAATGGGCAAATAGGCAACCAGGGCCCATTATTCCTCCATAAGTGCTTTCATTTTTGCATCTTTTGGCTCTTCTCCATGCTTAGTCCTTAGGAGGCAGCCAATAAATTAATGCTGCAACTGTATAAACTCAATAGAAGTCTAATTTGGCATATTAATATGTCATTAAAAACACTCTTACTGATAATTTACATGTTAAGCAAACCATTCATTTAGGAACAAAAAGTCCCACACATACCCATTTATCATTTTCTGAGTCTCTGCTGTGTGTGGCAAGCAATAATTACTGCTGGGGTCTTCTGACATCAGGACTGCATTGCTTTCATCCTCTAGGTACTCACAGTCAGACAGAGGTGACAACTCTATAAATTATTACAAAACAGTATGAAATGTTGCAATTGACAATTACAGAGAGTTTTTGTGGTATGCCTGGAAGGGCCTTGTCAAGGCCATTTTAACTTAGAAACAGAAATCCTAAAATATTTTTTTTTTCTTAGAGTTGGGGGCAAATATGATGCAAACTTTTAGCCTCTCTTCTCGGGCAAGTTAAATACAACCATCTTTAAAATGAATCACAAACAGCTTGAGCAAAGACACTCTATCATTTACTAACTTAAATAAATGCTCATTATTTCAATAAATAATTATTGAACACCTATGATGGGCCAGAAACTGCTTAAGAATTCAAATCTTATTACCTGCATTTGATGTATTGAAAACTTATTTATATATTTCAGGGCTCTATGCTCTAAATCTCCCACATTAACCAATTCTAGTTTTCAATTCTTATTTGCACCTTTTTTCTCAAAATATTTCCTGCATGCTAAGTTTCAACTTTGGATTGGAGTAGAACTGACCAGAATTTAGAAAAGCATGACTTTAGGATCAGGCATACTGGTGAATTATATTCTCAAAGTTTTTCCAATCCAAAAATGATTTTTTTTTCAAATGGAAAATGGTGGCTTAGCATTTATGAAGACCAGAGAAATTCTAGATATTAAGGAATAGTCTCTGGGTTCAACAGAAAGGATAGGTCCTGGGCTGTAGGCTCCACTGGGAACAGAAAATGGAAAGGACAATTGAACTGTTTTAACAGGTGGCTATGAAGAACGCAGCATTGATGGACAAACAGATACATGCTTTTTCACTGTGTTTCCATACTACTCACTGATTGGTAGATATGAAGAATAAAATCAGGTTACTTTCTGACATTTTGGGGGTAAGAATGGGTTAGGCTCAGTAAATTTAGCTATTTTTATTATTAGATCCACATTCTAATATTTTGTTTGGAGACTCTAGTAAGAGAAGAAAGCCTCATATACCCTTGAGTGAAAAACTGTTCTTCCATTTAAGGAAAGCAGAGAGGGGTGGAACTCAAGCATAGAGGGGTGGAAAATAGAAAAAAATCAAAAGTCACATGAGAAATCCGAGTTCTGGGTAATGACAGAGTAGCTTGGTTAGGCTACTCTCCCATAGATAGTAAGTATCGAAAGTAGGCAAATATTTGACAAATACAACCATTTGAAGGTCCTAGAGAGCAAACATGGACAAATAAGAGTGAGACTTATCAGTTGGCAACATTGGGTTTGAAGACTCCCTCACTACCCCACATTTGATTAGCGTGCAGCTCCAGCTACAGGATGCTGCCTGGTTAGGATGAGATGTGAAAGGGTAGAGTTCAGGCTGGCAGAACAATGGCAAGTAGTGGGAGAGTTCTTAGAATGGAGGGAGGCACACAGAGAGTATGAACATTCTGATGTGCACATAAAATGCACCCCAATCCTTGGCTGGATGCTTAACTATGTCCACATAGGGGGAACCTGGGGAGGAGGATGAAGAGAGGAAGTTCTATGAAAACAAAACAAAACAAAACAAAACAAACCCCAGAGCAGTTGGACATTTAAAAACCTAGGTGGATATTTTAGCTTCTTCCTACCATAGGGGAACCAGAGTTTAGATTTTAAGTCTAGCCAGATTAACTATCTTCTAATCAAATCTCATCATCCAGAAGAATATAAAATAATCTAGAGTTTTTAACAAATGTATCACTGATAGGATTCAGATTTAATAAAAAATCACTTGTTATACTAAAAACCAGGAAAATGTAGCAATACTCAAGAAAGACAAAAATAGAAACTGGCCCAGAGATGATCCAGATGTTGGAATTATCAGGAAATGGTTGCCAATCTTATTATTATTATGTGTTCACAAACTTGAAAAACTTACACATATAATAAATGACCAGATAGTTAATCTTGGCAGAGAAATAGAAACTGCAAAGAAAAAGTACCAAATGAAAATTCTAAAGCTGAAAAATCAGTAGCCGAAATGAAAATTTTACTGGAAGCATTTAACAATAGAAGAAACTAGTGAACTTGAAGGCAGAAAAAAGAAATTATATAATGTAAAATATGAAAAGAAAAACAAAAAGTGAAGAAAGATGAGCAGACCCTGTGGGATTACCAAGCAGTATAATTTATGTGTAATTGAATCCCAGAAGGAGCAGAGAAAGGCAATTTTTTTTTAAGTTGGAAACTTTTCAAATTAACTTAAAGATATCAATTTACAAATCAAGTCCATTTCATGATTGTTTTCTTTTTTTAAGTGAGAGAGAGTGAGCATAAGCATGGGGTAGGGTGGGGAGAAGGAGAGGAAGAGAGAGCAGAGAAAGAATCTTAAGCAGGCTCTAGGCTCATGGTTGTGTCCAATGGGCGGATGGCTCTCAGGACCCTGAGATCATGACTAGAGCCTAAATCAAGAGTGGAGCGCTCAACCAACTGAGATACCCTGTTACCCCTGTATTTAATGAACTGTAAGCAAGATAAATACAAAGAAAAGCACACAAGGAACATCATCAGACTTGCTGAAATTTAAAAAAAAAAAGATAATATTCAAAGCAGAGAAAACTATCACATTACATGCAGGGAGCAAATGATACAGACGATGGTTGACTTCTCCTCAGAAACAATGAAGGACAGAGGTAAATGGACCACTTCAAAGTGCTTAAAAACAAACACTGCCAGGACAGAGTTCTATATTTAGCAAAACGATCCATCAAAAACAAAGATGAAATAAGACATTTAGAGAAACAAAAACTGAAGACATTTGTTGCCAGCAGATCTATTATGTAAAAAATGCCAGAGGAAATTCTTTTCTTCAGAGTGAAGAAAAACTGTGCTGGATGGTAACTTGGATCTATGGGAGGAAACAAAATCACTGGAAAGGATAAATATTGAAGTAAATGTAAAAGAGGAGGGTTTTTTCTTTCCTTTATTTTTCAAAAAAACATATCATTATTTAAAGCAATAACCATTACCACTGCAATATGGGGTTTATAATGTTTATAGGTAGAGTATGTATGATAATTATAGGACAAAGAATGATGGTAGTGAATTAGACCATAATATTAGAAGGTTTCTGCATTTTTACATGAAGTAGTAAAATATTGTCCATGTAGATTGTCTTATGTTTAAGAGGTACATTGTAATTTTCAGTGAAATGAGAAAAAAATAATCCAAAGAGTTTAGAGCTAAGATACCAATAGAAGAATAAAAATAGAACCACCTAAAATATTTGATTAACAAAAAGGTATATAACATAATACACAATATATAATATGACATAAAAATAACATTGTAGGTGGGGAGGGAGTCAAGATGGCGGAGAAGTAGCAGGCTGAGACTACTTCAGGTAGCGGGAGATCAGCTAGATAGCTTATCTAAAGATTGCAAACACCTACAAATCCAACAGGAGATCGAAGAGAAGAAGAACAGCAACTCTAGAAACAGAAAATCAACCACTTTCTGAAAGGTAGGACTGGCGGAGAAGTGAATCCAAAGCGACGGGAAGATAGACCGCGTGGGGAGGGGCCGGCTACCGGCAAGCAGCAGAGCAACAGAGCACAAAATCAGGACTTTTAAAAGTCTGTTCTGCTGAGGGACATCGCTCCAGAGTCTTAACCGGGGTGAAGCCCACGCAGGGTCAGTGTGGCCTCAGGTCCCACAGGGTCACAGAAGGATTGGGGGTGTCTGAGTGTCGCAGAGCTTACAGGTATTAGAATGGGGAAGCCGGCTACAGAGACAGAGCCGAGGAGTAAGCTCTAATCTCGGGGTTACCTTGAACCAGTCGCAGGCTCGGTCAGCTCAGAGTGCGGCCGGAGACCAGGGTGACAGGAGTAATTGGGTGCTGTTCTCTGAGGGCGCACTGAGGAGTGGGGTCCCAGGCTCTCGGCTCCTCCAGGCCGGAGACTGGGAGGCCGACATCTTCATTCCCGCCCTCCGGAACTCTACGGAAAGCACTCAGGAAACAAAAGCTCCCAAAAGCAAACCCGATCGGATTACTCAGACCGGCCTGGGTAAGGGCGGTGGAATTCTGCCTGGGGCAAAGACACATGAAAATCACTCCAACAGGCCCCTCCCCTAGAAGATCAACAAGAAACCCAGCCAGGACCAAGTTCACCGACCAAGGAGTGCAGTTTCAATACCAAGGAGAGCAGCGGAATTCCAGAGGAGGAGAAAGCAAAGCACGGAACTCATGGCTTTCTCCCCATGATTCTTTAGCCTTGCAGTTAATTTAATTTTTTTTTTCAATTTTTTTTCTCCTCTTCTGCTGAATTTTTTTTAACTTTTACCCTTTTCTTTTTTAACGTTTTTTAACTAGTTTATCTAATATATATATATTTTTTTTTCCTTTTTATATTTTTTCTTTATTGGTTTTCTTTTTTTAATTGTTTCTTTTTTTTTTCTTTCTGAACCTCTTTTTATCCCCTTTCTCCCCCCTCACGATTTGGGATCTCTTCTGATTTGGCTAAAGCATATTTTCCTGGGGTTGTTGCCACCCTTTTAGTATTTTACTTGCTCCTTCATATACTGTTAACTGGACAAAATGACAAGGCGGAATAATTCACCACAAAAAAAAAAGAACAAGAGGCAGTGCCAAAGGCTAGGGACCTAATCAATACAGACATTGGTAATATGTCAGATCTAGAGTTCAGAATGATGATTCTCAAGGTTCTAGCTGGGCTCGAAAAAGGCATGGAAGATATTAGAGAAACCCTCTCGGGAGATATAAAAGCCCTTTCTGGAGTAATAAAAGAACTAAAATCTAACCAAGTTGAAATCAAAAAAGCTATTAATGAGGTGCAATAAAAAATGGAGGCTCTGACTGCTAGGATAAATGAGGCAGAAGAAAGAATTAGCGATATAGAAGACCAAATGACAGAGAATAAAGAAGCTGAGCAAAAGAGGAACAAACAGCTACTGGACCACGAGGGGAGAATTTGAGAGATAAGTGACACCATAAGACGAAACAACATTAGAATAATTGGGATTCCAGAAGAAGAGGAAACGGAGAGGGGAGCAGAAGGTATATTGGAGAGAATTATTGGAGAGAATTTCCCCAATATGGCAAAGGGAACAAGCATCAAAATCCAGGAGGTTCAGAGAACCCCCCTCAAAATCAATAAGAATAGGTCCACACCCCATCACCTAATAGTAAAATTTAAAAGTCTTAGTGACAAAGAAAAGATCCTGAAAGCAGCCCGGGAAAAGAAGTCTGTAACGTACAATGGTAAAAATATTAGATTGGCAGCAGACTTATCCACAGAATCCTGGCAGGCCAGAAAGAGCTGGCATGATATATTCAGAGTACTAAATGAGAAAAACATGCAGCCAAGAATACTATATCCACCTAGGCTATCATTGAAAATAGGAGAGATTAAAAGCTTCCAGGACAAACAAAAACTGAAAGAATTTGCAAATACCAAACCAGCTCTACAGGAAATATTGAAAGGGGTCCTCTAAGAAAAGAGAGACCCTAAAAGTAGTAGATCAGAAAGAAACAGAGACAATATACAATAACAGTCACCTTACAGGCAATACAATGGCACTAAATTCATATCTCTCAATAGTTACCCTGAATGTTAATGGGCTAAATGCCCCAATCAAAAGACACAGGGTATCAGAATGGATAAAAAACAAAACCCATCTATATGTTGCCTACAAGAAACTCATCTTAAACCCGAAGACACCTCCAGATTTAAAGTGAGGGGGTGGAAAAGAATTTACCATGCTAATGGACATCAGAAGAAAGCAGGAGTGGCAATCCTTATATCAGATCAATTAGATTTTAAGCCAAAGACTATAATAAGAGATGAGGAAGGACACTATATCATACTCAAAGGAACTGACCAACAAGAAGATCTAACAATTTTAAATATCTATACCCTAATGTGGGAACAGCCAACTATATAAACCAATTAATAACAAAATCAAAGAAACACATCGACAATAATACAATAATAGTAGGGGACTTTAACACTCCCCTCACTGAAATGGACAGATCATCCAAGCAAAAGATCAACAAGGAAATAAAGGCCTTAAATGACACACAGGACCAGATGGACATCACAGATATATTCAGAACATTTCATCCCAAAGCAACAGAATACACATTCTTCTCTAGTGTACATGGTCATTCTTCAGAATAGATCACATTCTTGGTCCTAAATCAGGTCTCAACTGAAGGCTTTTCCGCTAAGGTCAGGAACACGGCAGGGATGTCCGTTATCACCACTGCTATTCAACATAGTACTAGAAGTCCTAGCCTCAGCAATCAGACAACAAAAGGAAATTAAAGGCATCCAAATCAGCAAAGAAGAAGTCAAACTATCACTCTTCACAGATATATGATACTATATGTGGAAAACCCAAAAGACTCCACTCCAAAACTGCTAGAACTTGTACAGGAATTCAGTAAAGTGTCAGGATATAAAATCAATGCACAGAAATCAGTTGCATTTCTCTACACCAACAACAAGACAGAAGAAAGAGAAATTAAGGAGTCAATCCCACTTACAATTGCACCCAAAACTATAAGAATCCTGGGAATAAACCTAACCAAAGAGACTAAGAATCTATACACAGAAAACTATAAAGTACTCATGAAAGAAATTGAGGAAGACACAAAGAAATGGAAAAATGTTCCATGCTCCTGGATTAGAAGAATAAATATTGTGAAAATGTCTATGCTACCTAAAGCAATCTACACATTTAATGCAATTCCTATCAAAGTACCATCCATTTTTTTCAAAGAAGTGGAACAAATAATCCTAAAATTTATATGGAACCAGAAAAGACCTCGAATAGCCAAAGGAATGTTGAAAAAGAAAGCCAAAGTTGGTGGCATCACAATTCCAGACTTCAAGCTCCATTACAAAGCTGTCATCATCAAGACAGCATGGTACTGGCACAAAAACAGACACATAGATCAATGGAACAGAATAGACAGCCCAGAAATAGACCCTCAACTCTATGGTCAACTAATCTTTGACAAAGCAGGAAAGAATGTCCAATGGAAAAAAGGCAGCCTCTTCAATAAATGGTGTTGGGAAAATTGGACAGCCACATGCAGAAAAATGAAATTGGATCATTTCCTTACACCACACATGAAAATAGACTCAAAATGGATGAAGGATCTCAATGTGAGAAAGGAATCCATCAAAATCCTTGAGGAAAACACAGGCAGCAACCTCTTCGACCTCAGCCACAGCAACATCTTCCTAGGAACATCACCAAAGGCAAGGGAAGCAAGGGCAAAAATGAACTATTGGGATTTTATCAAGATCAAAAGCTTTTGCACAGTAAAGGAAACAGTGAACAAAACCAAAAGACAACTGACAGAATGGGAGAAGATATTTGCAAACGACATATCAGATAAAGGGCTAGTGTCCAAAATCTATAAAGAACTTAGCAAACTCAACACCCTAGGAACAAATAATCCAGTCAAGAAATGGGCAGAGGACATGAACAGACATTTCTGCAAAGAAGACATCCAGATGGCCAACAGACACATGAAAAAGTGCTCCATATCACTCGGCATCAGGGAAATACAAATCAAAACCACAATGAGATACCACCTCACACCAGTCAGAATGGCTAAAATTAACAAGTCAAGAAATGACAGA
The DNA here is from genome assembly GCF_902655055.1 of Lutra lutra. Classification (NCBI taxonomy): domain Eukaryota; kingdom Metazoa; phylum Chordata; class Mammalia; order Carnivora; family Mustelidae; genus Lutra; species Lutra lutra. Next base: position 107,434,118 of record NC_062280.1, read on the forward strand.
TGCTGGCGAGGATGCGGAGAAAGGGGAACCCTCCTACACTGTTGGTGGGAATGCAAGCTTGTGCAACCACTCTGGAAAACAGCATGGAGGTTCCTCAAAATATTGAAAATAGAACTACCCTATGACCCAGCAATTGCACTACTGGGTATTTACCCTAAAGATACAAATTAGTGATCCGAAGGGGCACGTGCACCCGAATGTTTATAGCATCAATGTCTACAATAGCCAAACTATGGAAAGAACCTAGATGTCCATCAACAGACGAATGGATAAAGAAGATGTGGTATATATACACAATGGAATACTATGCAGCCATCAAAAGAAATGAAATCTTGCCATTTGCGATGATGTGGATGGAACTAGAGGGTATCATGCTTATCGAAATAAGTCAATCGGAGAAAGACAAATATCATATGATCTCCCTGATATGAGGGAGAGGAGATGCAACATGGGGGGTTAAGGGGGTAGGAGAAGAATAAATGATACAAGATGGGATTGGGAGTGAGACAAACCATAAGTGACTCTTAATCTCACAAAACAAACTGAGGGTTGATGGGGGAAGCGGGGTTGGGAGGGGGTGGAATTATGGACATTAGGGAGGGTATGTGCTATGGTGAGTGCTGTGAAGTGTGTAAACCTGGCGATTCGCAGACCTGTACCCCTGGGGATAAAAATATATGTTTATAAAAAATAAAATTAAAAAATAACATTGTAAATCAGTAAGAAATACACTAAAACCCCAACAAACGAATGGACCAAGAAGCATAAGGAAATAATCCACAGAAAAAGAAAAGAAAGGGGTCAATAAAGATGGGATAGAAGCAATTTATGAAGGAAAAATTCAGAAGAAATTTTTGAAATTATTAAGAAGTAAAGTTGTGCTGTTATTTGAAAAGTTAGCTAGTAAGATTTCTTTAGAAAACATTTTTTAATGAACACTGAGAAACAAACTGAGGGTTTTGGAGAGGAGGTGAGTGAGGGTTTGGGTGAGCCTGGTAGTGGGTATTAAGTAGGGCACGGATTGCACGGAGCACTGGGTGTGGTGCATAAACAATGAATTTTGGAACACTGAAAAAAATAAAATTAAATTTAAAAAAATCGAGCAAGAGTGATGTCTGACATTGAATTATAATTTTTTATTGCTTATGCTGCAATTATCCTCTCCTCTTTTCAGGCCTTTAATTAAGTCCATTATATTCAAGAATCTTACTACTAGTAATGTAAAGTCTCCTTTTTCTCCCTAACATCCACTAATGTTGTAAGCTGATGCAAACCAGTGATCTATTCTGTGCCAAGCACTGTGTTATAGACTCCAAGTGTTTTATCTTTACTCTAGATTCAGTCTCATTTCGTGGCTAAAAAATATGGAGACTCAGAGAGCTTACAAGACTCAGCCCAAATCACACAGCTGGTAAGTGGTGAAGGAGTGAGCTGATCCTTGGCTCTCTGACTTGAGTGATCATGGGTTATGTTGAAAGATGACGGGTGACTCGAGTATGAACCAAAATAGGATAAAAAAGGGAGTAGCTGGCTAAAGACTCAAGAGTTATGAATGGAAGCGAGTGTTAGACATTGGGGAGGATCACTGCATACTGGTGGTTGTCTGAGTATCCAGGCGGTTGTTGTCTGGATTACAAAAAGATTATGATTAACATGGGATATTGATAACTGAAAAAAAAAACCAAAAGGAGATACAAAATTAAAGAAGTATAAGAATATAATTCGTGTGCATTTATTTGATCATCATATAAAAATAACACTAGAATTTGAGTGTAGAGAGTAATAAACTCCCAATATTCAGTTACCTTCTGTGTTTGGACAGAATGATTACATGAATGAAGCCCACATTGATCTGGCTTGTTCTTTATACTTTTTGATTTTCAACTTTTCTATCATAAACATGTATTTTTTTATAAGGAGAAAACATATTTCTAGAAGAAAAAAAAAATTGAAAGCCCCACCATTTTGACTGCTCCGGGAAGAAATATAAAAGAATAAACATAATTTCATCTGGCTTTAAAGAGTATCTCTCATGGCAACTGCTTCTGAGAATCTGAGATCTTCTCTGAGGGAAACTGCTCATTAAACAATTTTCAATAATGTGGTGAGGAAATACAGCAAAGTTATTAAAGAGATGATGGTTCTCCCAGGGTACACATACCACAGGGGCCAGAACCACTCTTTAAATATATTTTCATTTGACTACTGCTCCTACAGACTGAGGCTGTATTACCATACCTAATTTTTAAAACTCCTTTTAATGGGGGTCATTCTTCTTGCCTTGAAACTGGCTCGTTTTATTACTTTGGAGTCTCTGTGGAGCCCGGTGATTTTACATTCTTTTGATACTTGCATATGGTTTGATTTTTGCTAAATCAAAGGATACAGTCTGCTTGTGATGGCTTTGGGGGACTTCTGACACCTCACCTGCTCAGTGGCTATTGAAATTACCTAAAAGTGTATACTTGTTAATTGAACAAATTAGAGAAAAATTTAAAAAACTACCCAAAGAACCTAGAAGAGGTCATGCATGGCAGTAAAATCACACTAAAGTAGAAATGTCTAATTACCATTATCTGTCTATCATCTCTACCTATCATCTGTCTATTATCTACATATCTATCTATCATCTATCTATCTATCTATCATCTATTTTGAGCCATCGGAATTGAATATTTCAGGAATCTCAAGGTTCTTGAAATGAAGAAATATTATGGGCAGGGAGATGAGAGATAACCAGGCCATATAATTTTACTTGTGGACAGGTTATTCTTGCCTCATTAAGTACCTACATTGTCTATAACATTCTGCCTCAGCTTAACCCTAGCCAAAGGAGTCTGTATGGCTTAACTGAAAGACTGTCAAGTCAAGAAACAGACATACATGGGTTAAAATTCCCTTTCCATCTCCTCCAGGTGTGTAACTGAGGGCAAGATATTTAGTCTCCCTCAGATCAGTTTCTTTACCTGTAAACTTAAGATGATTGAGCAAACAGTCTACTCTATGACAAGCATTGTGCTATGTATGAAACTGATGTGTTTTATCTTTTAATCTGAATATACCCCCAGTTGATGAATGAAAAACTAGTGAGACTTATTGGTTTGTTATGGGGGTTAAATGAGAGAAGGCTAATAAAGTACAAGGCATAAGGTTTAATATCTCATAGATACTCAATAAAGATTTGGTCAGCCCTCCAAAGTCCTTTGACAAGGGCAGTGCACACCAAGAGAACTAACTTGAATTTTAATTTAATGACTTTAATTTCTTAAGCAACTATTTATTTTCTGCCTATAAAGATGTGTTCCTTCTCTCCCTGGCAAATTTCTATCTTATATTTCAGATTCATGATTTACCTATCACATGGGTCTTATATATTCACTCTGTGAACAATGATTTCTCCTTCCTTCAAATTTTTGTATCTCAGAATTTATGCCCAATGGTCTGGTTTCATGTATCATTCAACTGGAATTTTGGTCTATCTTGTAAACTTTGGATTCCATTACTTATAACCTAATTTTATAATTTACTATGTAAAGATCCAAGGCAAAATATTAATCATCTCTGTGTCCTAGTTTGTCCTCCCAAATAGGGAGGGACTTAAATGTACTTTGAGGACTATGGTAGGAACAAAATTAAATAACATATGTGAAAGCACCAAATGCATATATGCATACAACTAGAATATCCACAAGTGCTAGTTCCTATCCTCAATTGTCCCAAAGAACTTTAATATTTTGAAGCATGGATCATTTACTTTTTGTTTATATCTATCACATGTTCATTATATCTATCACATGTTGTATCTATCATATGTTCATTGTTGCTCTGGACATTTTGAACTACTTGCAGTTTCCTACATGTGCCATGTTTTCTAAGATCTGTTTTTTGAATTTTTTGATCTAACTGGCTCCTATTCATCCTTAAAAACCCAGCTCAGGCATCACATCCTCCTCAAAGTCCCTTGAGCTCCTTTAGGCTGGGGTTTCTCTCCACTCTCAAGGCACTATGTGTTTCTATTAATATTCTAATGGTACTTTATTACTTACATACATATTTTCCTCCTTTAGTGGAACAAGAACCTCTTGGAAAGTGATTTTATCCTTTTATCCTTGCAAGACAGTTTAGGCCACGAAACAGGGGTGATCAGTGAGTATTTGTAGAGAAAGACTCTCAGGAAATTAGTGCTGCTATTGGGTATGGCCTCATGTCACACCTTGGAGATGTCTGATTGCCAATGAATATGTTCAGCATTGTTACCCATTATGCTATCAGCATTTTCAGTGATCCTTTTCTTTGCCAGTCTCTACTGCGTCTCAGACACTCAGATAGGGCAAAAGGCATATGAACAGTTGGCTCAATGTTCAGCCATCAAGATGACCTTTGGAAATTAACCACAAGGGATAGTTGCCTTTTTTGGCCACTAGTTTATGTAACTTACAAGTGTTGTAATGGTTCAAATATTACTTATTTGTATGCATGCAGTGGCTGATCTATAAAACATATGGTATTTTGAAATATTGATCTCTTCAGTGCCAGCAAGTAAGAGATATTAGTGTAGCCTGGGATTCCATTTGTAACCGTGGGATTAGAGTCAGAGAAGTGGAAAATTGGAATAGACCAAAATTCATGTGAAGTGGAAAGTACAGCTGGCAGTGGTGCTAAAGAAGGAGAATAACAAATAAGGGAAGCATTATTTTAAAAGCCGACTCAACCATCAAGTGGGAAAGGAGCAGTCAAATGAATAGGCTTTCACTGCCTTAGCTTCCTGTGCCTCCAGGTTGGTTTTGCAGACTTAAATTCAGCACAACAGCTGGAGAAGGCAAAAACCAAATTATTTGGAAGCAGGAAAAGGTGGCATCCCTATGGGTTTCTGTCACATCTGTCAAACAAGTCAGTGGGAAGCTAAATTCCAAAAGAAGTCAGTTGTCTGAGGAAAGATGGAGAAACAATAGCACATTTTCCTAATGCTTGGAATTATACCTGAACTGGACCCTTCAAGTCCAGTTTTTTCAATGTCACTTGTGCTCTGAAGTCTTTCTGAACCCATACTGTCATGTCCTCCTTCAGAACTGATCCTATCCTTTCATCATTAAACTCAAAGATTCTTTAATAATGCCCCGGATTTTTGACTTCATGTGTTTATCTGTTGTGTCTGCTTTGGGCAGGAACCAGATTTTACTTGACCTTGTGTATCTACAGACCCAGTATCTAGCCCATTTTTGGTACATAGGAGGTGCTCCCTAATACTTTTTGATTGGCTGGATGAATGCATCTAGAAGGTTTTAGAAATATTTTGTTCATATTCTATCCACCTGACCTTTAAGGAATCTTTCTTTTTTAAATTTTTATTTATTTATTTGAGAGAAAGAGAGAAAGAGTGAGAGCGAGAGAGCACACAAATGGAGAGGGGAAGAGGCAGACGGAGAGGAAGAAGCAGGCTCCATGCTCAGCAGGAAGCCTGATGTGTGGCTCAATCCCAGGACTTTGGAATTAAGCTGGAGGCAGACACTCAACCGACTGAACCACTCATGCATCCCGACATTTAAGGAATCTTTATTCAAAAAGGTGTTCCCCATCTTAGATGGCATTGACTCTTCTTTGATTGTAAGGAAAAATATTAAACTCTAATATTTTTCTCTTTAAGAGAATGGAGATGTACTAGATAAAACAGGAAAAGAAGCTGACTGAAAAGAGATACTTTAGGTAATATATGTAAAATTAAAGAATGGTCCCTTGCTAGCAATTCTAATCTCTTTGGTACTTCTTTCTCTAGTAGCCTCTTATAGGTTATGGTCTACCATGTTCCTGAAATCAAGCCACACAGTATCATCTGGAAGATTCTAAAGAAAGATTTTTACAGCAGGCAGAGACAGTAATATTCAGAGACTATTTCATTTACTCTTCTACATTTCTTAGTCACTTTTATTTGAGAAAGCCATGTGGCTACTGCTGGTCAATGAGCTCTTGGGAGGTGCTGTGTCTCCCTTCCACCCTGAGGCAGTGAAAAGTCCATGCCAATTTATACCTTTCTCTCTCTCTGTTATACCAACTGAGGAGGAGGCATATCTCAGATGATGTTCCAAAAGATAGTGAAACCTTCCTCAGCCTGGACCGTGAGTGACTATGTGTAACAGGACCCCTATCAATCCATGGAGGACATATACCATAAGGGAGAAAGAACTTGTGTGATAAGTAACTGCACTTTTGGCGTTGTTTTCCATGCCCTTATAACCTAGGCTCTCCTGACTAATACCCATCACTTATGCATTTTCACTAATTCCCTTTTGCATCTAATTTGAGCCATCCTTTACTCTGTCAATCTAATCTTGTCATTCCAATTCTTATATTCTATAATGTTGTGGATTTATTATTTTTAAAATATTATTTGTTGTCTATAGGGACTTGCAGGGGCCAGGTGGCAGTTGTTTTTGCTTGGCTAGCAATTTCACAGCGCTCTCAGAATACACATATTGGGGATACACGTATGAATGGCAGGTTCATAAGAGAAAAGAAGATTTTCAAAACAAATTCTCATGATTCGAAGGAGGCTTCATGATACAAAGAGATAGCTTTTCATATAATGTCATTTTGATTGAGCAAAATTATCACATACCTAGTATTTGCCTAACACTGGGTTTGCTAGATGTCATAATGGGGGCTGGGAGTGGAAGAATAAAGGATTCTAAATCATGGTTTCTGTTTTCTAAAAAATATAAGCTTTACTGTTTTGAGGGTGAAAAATATGCCATTGAAACATTAATGCAACAAAATAGGAATATATTGAGTAATTTTTCATTGAGGCCCAAACAAATAGATAAAAGTGAATCTTCTTCTTCTTCTTTTTTTTTTTTTTTTTTTTAGGAGAAAGACCTTTATTAAACATTTTGAAAAAGAGTCAAAGAGAGTAAATGGAACTGTAACAAACAGAAAATATCCATTACCAAAATAACAACCTTATACAAGACATTCATATATTTGTCTCCTCCCTATTCATGAGTCTCTTCAATTATCATGTAATGGGCAAAGAGAGAACAGAAATTTTCTTTTCCTTTTTTTGGTGTGTGTGTGTGTGTGTGTGTGTGTGTGTGAGTGTATGTGTGTGTGTTTTTCCATTTTATTGTGTCTTATTTCTTTTCAGTGAATCTGCTTTAAAGTGATCAAAGTTTACCATCTTTTCTTGCTTTTACCAGCATGGTGATATCTAAGGCAACTGTTCTTAGAGACCTCTTTTTCTCTGCTGAGCAATAAATTCATGTGAGTCATGGTAAGAGGGAATTTCTCAGAGGGACTGTAGTTGGAACTTGGCATTGAAAGATATGATACAAGGAATGGGGTGGGAAAAACATTCAAGGCTTTGAAAAGAAAGTTTAGAGTGGAAGAAATATGGAAACAACCAGCTAGGTAGACTCAGGGATATATCTTAGAAAGCAGTAGATGTGGTCCTGGGTTTTGTGGGTCTTCTTACTCTTCAATCAGAACTATGACTCTTTACTATTTACTTTTTTAAGTCACTTAATCTTGTGCATACCCTATTGCCAATTTTGTAGTTTTATTACAATGATTAAAATGTGGGAACATTTCCAGTTTTACTAAGATAACCTGGATTTCAGTCATTTCTGTATTCATACAAATGCTCAAACTCATCTCCTAGACAATCTATCTTTATCATCATCTATCCTTTTTTCTTTCCTCCATTGCTCTTCCTCTGGCTCTTAACACAGGATAGACATGCAGGCTGAGGTGTAGCAAAAAAAAAAAAATCTCTATAAGAATCACTCATAGTCTGGATAGAACTCTCTCAGGATGTTTATCCTATCATGTCTTTATTCAACTCTGTTCATTCCACAAGTGGTTCTGAGTGTCAGAGATTGTGCTAGTTATTAAGGATATAAGGAACAAAGCATTCTCTGCTCTCAGGGCACTCATAATGTCAGAAGGGAAACAGACTTATAAAACTCTTTAACACAGTGGGATAATTATGTTAGATTTATGACTGAGAAACAGTAGAAGACTTATCTCATGAGAGATGAAGTACAAAACTGGCTAGAATTTCATATGTCAACTGATCTCTGTTTTTTACTTTCCTGACTTGGCTTCAAATGAAATGTTTTCTTTTTGGTTAATCTGATCCTGATACCTAAAAATGGACTCAACATCTGTCACTAGGCATCTCTAAAACAGCCAAACACCACAATGAAACAGGAATTGAGGTGCTGTGACTCCCCAAAATAATTTGAGAGAGCAAAGAAGAGCAAAGTGATATAAAAAGAGAAAAAAACAGCAAATATCTAGTACTTGTGGTCAGCCTATCTGAAAAGAATTCTAGAAAGCCATAGAATAGACTAGAATGTAAAGTAGACATATTCTGAGGGAAAGAGTAAGTATGTGGGCAGGTGTGACAAATTCTTCCTTCTCCCTCTCCAGATCGAATCTACCCCCTTCTCTCTATCCTGTTTTGTGTCCCAGGCAAATGAATTCTATGGGCTAGCCCAGCCCAGCTCTCTTGCCCTATGACTTCCACAATACAAAGATGGCAAGGTGGAAATAGAGAGAGACTGGGATGTTTATTCCCTTTGTTTCTTCCTTTCTGTGTTGAGGTGGCAGTCACTGTATTATTCTCCAGAAGATCAGAGCCTGTGGTCTGTGATCCTTTCCTATAGCTATAGTTATTGTTACAGTATTATAGCTACAACTCTCACCAGGGTCTGGAACCTGTTCTCTTTTCTTGCCCTCTCAGGCTAAGGGGTAGGTAGCTATCTGCTGTTGCTGGTCTTGGTGTACTTCACCATTCCTGGTCGGCAGCCTTTAACTTCATTCAGATCATTTAAGTGTAGGAACGATTACTCTGCTTGAGTGGAGTCTGTCTCTTGTTGGGACTCCTAATGCAGAATGGGACCTAGCTGCTGGTATTGAATTAAGATACAACTGAAGGCACAGCCCAACATTTGGAGACTACAGAAACAGATGATGGGTAACTGCTCGGTTGGGTAGAGTCCACATAGCCTTGTGGACATATTAAAATGTAGCTCAGGAGCATACATCACATATTCATAACCAAGATAGGCAAGGCTGATGGAAAAAAAAAATTCAGGGCCACTACATTGGAAAATTTTGGTGATCACTAGTCACATTGCATTTCAAGTAACAATATTTTCATTGGAGTTAAGAGCCACTTTTAGTCTTAGGGTGCAGCTTGGTGAGGTAAAATGAGCTATCCTTCTTAGAGGTACTGAGTTTCTGAGAAAGTAGCCTTTGTAGGATTGTTGATTAGAGAGAGTCTCTGGAGTTACAAACACCACAGTTGATAGGAATGATGCTACTTTTATTTCAGGGAATTATTTAAACTTTTCAAGTCCCAGTTTTCTCATCTACAGACTGGGAATAATGATTATCTACCCCTGTGTATGGGCTAAACTTGCAGCAGCCCATGGGGGTCATAGACCTGGCACAGATGTGGTGAAAGATTTCTCAGTGCAGTAGCTGGTCCATTATGTAATGTACCCTGCAGTTAGAGGTTTATGAGGTGCATTCTCTTGCCTGCATCCTCTTGTGGCAGAAGTCTGATTTTTAGAAATGATACACAAAAAACCAATGTGCCAAAAGTGACATAAAAAATACCTTGAAATAAACAGAAATGGAAACACAGCATACCAAAACCTATGGGATGCTGCAAAGGCAGTTCTAAGAGGATAGTTTATAGTGATAAATGCCTACATCAAGAAAAAGAAAGATCTTAAATAAACAACCGAATTTTGCACCTCAAGTGACTATAAAGAGAAGAACAAACTAAGCCCAAAGTTAGCAGAAGGAAGAAAATAACAAATATCCAAGCAGAAATAAATAAAATAGAGACCAGAAAAACATCAATAGAAAAGATCAATGAAACTAAGAGCTGGGTTTTTGAAAAGATAAACAAAACCATCATACCATTAGCTAGATTAAGAAAAAAAGAGAAGACTCCTATAAATAAAGCCAGAAATGAAAGAAGAGACATTATAACTGATACCAAAAAATACAAAGCCTCCTAAGAGACTACTGTGAATAATTATATACCTATAAATTGAATAATGTAAATTAAATGAATAAATTTCTCGAAACATATAACCTATCACAATTGAATGATAAATAGAAAATATGAATAGATCAATAAGGACATTGAATTAGTGATTGAAACCTCCTAATGAAGAAAAGGCCAGTACCAGATGGATTTATTGGCAAATTCTGCCAAATATTTAAAGAAAAATTAGCACCACTCCTTCTGAAACTCTTCCAAAAACTTGAGGCTGAGACAACACTCCTAATTTTACAAGACTAGTTTCCCTGATAACAAAATTATATAAACAAGAAAAAAAAAAAAAACTCACAGACCAACATCCATAATGAATGTAGATGCAAAAATTCTCAGCAAAATATTAGTGAATCTAATCCAACAGCACATTAAAAAGATCATATATCATGATCAAGTGGGATTTATCCCTGGAATGCAAGGGTGTTAAACATACACAAATCAGTGTGTGATATAAAACATTAATAACATGATAGATTAAAATAATATTATCATCTCAATAGATACAGTGAAAGCATTTGACCAAATAAAATGTCTTTTCATAATTAAAATGCTCAACAAATTGGGTAGAGAAAGAACATATCTCAACACAATACAGGCTATATATGACAAACCCACAACTAACATTATATTCAATGGTGAAAAGTTTAAAGTTTTCTTGTAAGATCAGGAACGAGATAGGAATATTCACTCTCATTACTTCTTTTCAACACAGTACCAGAAGTCCTGGCCAGAGCAACAAGGCAAGAAAATGAAAAAAAAAAAAAAAAAAGTCATCCAAATAAAAATGAAAGAAGAAAATTTTTTTGTTTACAGATAATACAATCTTACATACAGAAAACCCTAAAGACTCTACCAAAACAAAACAAAACAAAAACAACTGTTAAGTTCAGTTTAGTTGCAGGGTATAAAATCAATGTACAGAAATCAGTTGCATTTCTACACACTAACAAAACTTCTGAAAAAGAAATAATGAAAACTACAATAAGTTTTGTTTGTTTAGTAACAAAAACAATAAAATACTTAGAAATAAATTTAACCAAGATTAAAGACCTATACACTGAAAACCATAAGACTTTGATGAGAGAAATCAAAGAGGACCCAAACATTTGGAAAGCTATACCATGTTCATAGATTGAAAGACTTGATACTGTTAAAAATTTATACTGTCCAAAGCTATTAGTAGATTCAATGCAATTCCTATAAAAATTCCAATGGCACTTTTCACAGAAATAGAAAGAAATAATTTTAAAATTTGTATGGAATCACAAAAGATCTTGAATAGCCTAAGCAATCCTGAGAAAGAAGAAATCTGGAGGTATCACACTTCATGTTTTCAACTATACTACAAAGCTGTAATAATCAAAACAGTATGTTACTGGCATGAAAAGAGACCCTTAGACCAATGGAACAGAATTGAGAGTCCAGAAATAAATGCTTGCATATATGGTCAACTAATATTTGACAAGGGAGTCAAGAATACTCAATAGAAAAGGAAAGTCCCTTCAGTTAAAAAAAAATGATGGGAAAACTACATAAACACATGCAGAAGAATGAAATTATACTCCTATTTTATATCACTAAGAAAAAACAACTTAAATGGATGGAAGACTTAAACATAACTGAAATTGTAAAACTCCTAAAATAAAACAGGAAAAAAAAACCTCTTTGATATTGGCCTTGCAAAGATTATTTGGATATAATACTAAAAGCACAAGCAATGAGAGCAAAAATTAATAAGTGGGACTACATTAAACTGAGAGACTTCTGTGTAGCAAAAGAAATAATAAAAAATTAACAGGCTGGGGCGCCTGGGTGGCTCAGTGGGTTGAGCCACTGCCTTCGGCTCAGGTCATGATCTCGGGGTCCTGGGATCGAGCCCTGCATCGGGGAGGGGAGCCTGCTTCCTCCTCTCTCTCTGCCTGCCTCTCTGCCTGCTTGTGATCTCTGTCTGTCAAATAAATAAATAAAATCTTTAAAAAAAAATTAACAGGCAACATATGGAATGGAAGAAAATGTTTGCAAATTACATATCGGATAGGGGGTTAATAAACAAAATATAAAAATAACTCATGCAACTTAATAGCAAAACCCCTAAATAATCTGACTAATAAAAAAACAGGCAAAGGAACTAAATAGACATTTTACCAAAGAAGATATATAAGTGATCAACAAGTACATGAAAATATGTTTGTCTTGACATCACTAATTATCAAGGAAATGCAAATCTAAACCATAGTGTGATACCATTTCACAACTGTTAGAATGGCTGTTACAAAAAGGTAGCTAACAAACGTTAACAGCAATAAAGATAAAAGAGGAGCCTCATGCACTATTGATGGGGATCTAAATTGGTGTCGCCATTATGGAAAATAGTATAAAGTTTCCTCAAAAAGTTAAAAATAGAACTATCATACAATTCAGCATTCCCACATTTGGGTATATATCTTAAGGAAATGAAAACAGAATCTCAAGGAGATTATTTGCACCCTTGTGTTCACTGCAGCATCATTCAAAACAGCCAAGATATGGGAAATATCTAAGTGTCTGTCAACAGATGAATGAATAAAGATCTGATTATATATATATATATATATAATATTATTATATGTATCATATATATTATTATATGTTAGATACATATGATTATCCATCTATCTATCTATGATGGAATATTATTTAGCCATGAGAAAGAAGGAAAACCTGCTATTTGTGACACCATGGATGGAACTTGAGAGCATTATGTTAAGTGACATAAGTTAGAGAAAGACAAATATGAATGATATCATCTATAGGTAGAATCTAAAAAGGCAAACTCAGAAAGATGGGTAGAGTGGAAGTTACCAGGAGCTGGGGACCAGGTGGGGGAAATGGGCAGATGTTGATCAAAGGGTAAACACTTTCAATTATATAGAATAAGTTCTGGGTATCTAATGTACAGTATGGTGATTATGGTTAATAATACTGTATTATATACTTGAAAGTTGGGAACAGAGTAGATCTTAAATGTTCTCACCACAAAAAGAAATGGTAATTATGCAACATGATGAAGATGATAGCTAATGTTATGGTAATAATCATTATGTAAGTATATCAAATCAACATGTATACTTTATGTGTTATACGACAGTTATATCTTAATATAACTGATAAAATAAAAGACATAGTACACAATCTCAAAAAGCAAAGCTAACCATTAAGTTGTCTTGGTTCTGAGTGATCTGAACTAAGGAACACAGATATATAAAGTTCATCCTGAAGAAAGGGCAACATCCTTCTCAGAGTCTACTAGGGCTGAGTCAAGTGGCCAAGACTGAAGGCAAAACATTGCAGTTGGGTACAGGGCTTGGTCAGTCATTATATTATGTGGATTATATTACAGGACCAAAACGAACCAATGAATCAACCAACCAAGAAAAGTCTGTGGTAGAAATCCCACATCTAGAAGTATTTAGCAACCCCAAAGGGCATAAACAAATTTAATGAGGGAGATAGATTTCCTTAGCGTTGCTCTAAATTCAGTCATGCCATCAGAGTCATTACACTCCATAGATTTCCATCAGAGTTCCCATGTTGTTTTCAGGATTCAGAGTTAGCTTGTTCTTGTATAAGAAATCTGCATGACAATCACATAATCTATTGAATAATTTATTCAGAAAAGGACCTATGAGTTTTTGCATTTCTTTTAAGATTTTCTCCCTGCCCCAGAAAAATCAATGTTAATAAGATTACATTAAGAGTTACTTCTAGTGAAGGATTTTATTGAAAAGGTCATCTCAGTAAGTACTCTAAGAGGCCTAAAGCACATTAGGGAGTAAATTTGTGTACCAAAGATATGAGTTACAACCTTATCTAAAACAAATAATATTATAATATTGTAACGAGAATGAAAAACAATTCCGCACATGTTATTAGGATTAGAACATAAGTGAAGACAATCCAATTAAGCAAAGTATTGGTTTAGGGTTACATGTTTGAAGCACTCCAAGGCTCCATCCAGACTTTTACATTGGCTCTGACCAGAATCAGTGTCATGGCTTACTATCATTTGCAAATTTATGGAAAATTACAACACAGTATTACTTGCTTTTAAGACATAATGGTTATGTATTTGGAAACTAGGGTAAATTATTCAAGCACAAGCTTTGACTATATCCCTAAATTGATACATCAGTGAATTAATTTGTCAAACTTTGATAAGAAGTTGCAATGTGGAGTGTTGAGGTAAGAGGGAAGGGGAATAGACCACATATATCTTGGTAATGTCTGTCAAATGTTTAGTCAAATAGGCAAATAGGGCCAGAAAATTCAGTTGGCTTAGGGTTTTGGGGGGTGTGTTTTTGATTTTTTTTTTTTTTTTTGCACTTATACAATGTAGAAAGATCAGTCCAGCCAAAAGATCTGGCAGGTCCAATTTTCTGTACTTTCAGTCTGTGTGTAACCCTGTGGGGTTGGGGAGGGGAGAACTTGGAAGGAAAAGCTATGGCCCTTGTATGAGCACAGGGAATCATGCTCTCAGTGTTTCAGACTGGCACACCCTCTTCTTTATGTCTGCCCAGACCTAACGCTGACACAAACTGACAATTTATTTTTGCTATTTTTCCAAAGGAGTTAGTAGAATAAAGAGGAAGTGAATTTTCATATTTTAACTGATTTTACTTATCTGATTCATTCATTATTTCTATAAGAATTTAGCAAGCCACTTCTGTATTTCAGACCCCATTTTAGGCATTAGTCACACGAAGATAAGTAAGACATGATCCCTGATCTCAGAAAGCTTATAGGTAAGTGTGAAGGGTAGTATCACTGAGATAGGTAGAGTGGAAAGTAGAGAAGTTGCCAGTTCTTGCCAAGGAGGGATACGGTGGCACTGAGGATGTTCTAGGTGAAGGCAATAACTGAGTCAGGGCATAAAGATGGAGCTGTGGCAAAGCCTGGTAACTTCAGTAGCTATTCGTAGAAATTCAGCTTGGCCAGAGAAGGACCTAGGTTGGGAGTCTCTAATTCATATTAAAGGGGACTGGAAGAGATTATGCTGAGTGAATTAAGTCAAGCAGAGAGAGTCAATTATCATATGGTTTCACTTATTTGTGGAGCATAAGGAATAACATGGAGGACAAGGGGAGATGGAGAGAAGTGAGTTGGGGGAAATTGGAGGGGGAGACAAACCATGAGAGACTATGGACTCTGAGAAACAAACAGAGGGTTTTGGAGGAGAAGGGGGAGGGATGTTGGATGAGCCCATTGGTGGGTATTATGGAGGGCATGTATTGAATGGAGCACTGGTTGTGGTGCATAAAGAATGAATTCTGGAACACTGAAAAGAAATTTTTAAAATTAAGAATAAAAAAAGAATTTAGACTTCATTGTATAAACTCTGGAAAAAGATTTAAAGGTAAGATTAAAACATGGTCAGGATTACATGTTAGAAAATTGCCCAAAGAGGGGAGAGATTTGATCACGTGTTTGCAATTGGAGAAGAGGGTACTAGAGAGGAAGATATTGCAAGAATAGTTATGGTTAACATTTACTGAGCCTTAATATGTGCAGGACATATATGGATTTTTTAAATTTAATTTTTACTATAATCCTGATGATATTTATTGGGAAACAGTTTTAAGAAACTAGACAGAAAGTAGCTGTCATCCATACAAATGAGAGAAGATGAATGTTTAGACCAAGAATATGGCGGCAGAGATGAAATACAAGAGTGTACTGTGCACGTGAAATGCACATGATTTGTTGGGGATTGCACAGCATTCATTTTGCACTGTAACTCCAGATCTTGGGAAGTAATAGGAGTTCAGAAGATGTTTGTTAAATCAACTAATTTCTGATCAAAAGGACTTTTTTTTGGTGTGTGAGCTCTTACACAAACTACTTTATTCACTAGATATCATATCCCTGAGGTTCACAATGGAGCTTGAGTATTTCCTTAAATGGCTAAATCTCTTACAATCATTGTTCTGACCTCTCTCAAGAGAATAAAGATGATTTTAGCCTATTATCTCAGGTTTCCTGAGAGGAACCATTATCATTAATGGATAGCATCAAAGAAAGCTCCCTATACTCCCTTTACAGAATGAGGGAGATGATTTCTTTCCCAAGCCAGATCACAGCACTTCTGACAGCAAGAGAATTTTGGACTCTTCAGTTAGATTTAATTCATTTGTTAATTAGTTTCATGGCTGCTGTCTACTACAAACACATCTTTTGTTAGTCTTTACGCATTTTATTTTCACTAGGTAATTTAGAAATCTATTGAAGAATCTCATGACTACCCTGGATCCAGGGAGAAAAAGCTGAAATTTTGCTCATGACTCAAAACCAAGAACTTGCACACCTGTCTGCCACCATCCTCACCAGTCAAAAGCTTTGTGATTCTCATTATTGGTTACCTGGGGTTGATGCAATCTATATGGAAACCATTTTTCATTTGGTATCCAACTTTCTGACCACATGCTTATGCAGAGAAAAAGACAGGGCACTTTTGATTCAGAAAAACATCTTACCTTAGTTTTCAGAGGCTTCTTCCATTATAATAAAGGTTTTACTATACAAGAGAGTAACATGTACCATGTGAGGCAATCTACGGAAGTCATTTTATTTAATTCATACAGTGGCTCTGAGGGCAAGGTATTCTGTAAGGAATTTGAGGAAAGGTAACAACAGCCTTACAGAGGTGATGAGATGTGTCCATAGTCTCATGGCAAGAATTTAATTTGTTTGATTCCTGAGCTCATGTTCTTTCAGTTATGTTATTGGATTTATCACATCATCATCATTATCATCATCTTATTATTATGAAAAAGTGATACTGGTTGTAGGCAATTTGGAAAAAATCAGAAGAATAAACCCCACCCATAACTCATTGTAAACATTTCAGTTTATTTACTTAAGTTTTTCTTCTTCTCACCAGTTTTGTTTTTCTATTTTTATATGACTATGAATACAATGCATAGGTAATTTTGTATCACTTGGACATATTTTAAATTTTATTTTCGGAGAGAAAAAAGTATTTAAATGTTATGAAAATAGGAAGGAACATAAGCTCACAGAAGTGGAGATACTTTGCAAATCCAAGAACACATCAATCATTACAATTTATTTTGAAACACTTTTGCAGTCTTAAAGAAACAGCATCCTGTCACTGCCAATACTCAGATTTAGAAGACACCTGTGCCATCATGCAGCCAGACCTTCTGAGTCTCAGTAAATTCCCATTAATTTTCTCCCTTTCCATGTTGGTCAAATATTATCATTTATGAGGTTATTATGACAGTTAGATCCCTTTCTCTAGATAAGGAAGTGGTCACTAAAAAGTGAAGGTGTGTGGACTGTATTTAGAACAAAATTAATAATGAGGCCTTCTTAAACTCAACCAATAATAGAATTATGATAAAACTAGGAAAAAAATAGATTCTAGTCCATGAGATTTAGAAACTCCTTCCAAACAATATTTTGAGATGGCCATCAGGAGTCAGCTATTCCCTGGTGACTGATAAATTTGAACCAAAAGGAAATAAATATTTTAAAAGATTTATTTATTATAATCTAATCCTCAGATTCATTGCCTCAATACATGAATCACTGTTTTTTTTTTTTTTTTTTTTTTTTTTTTTTGCCAAGTAAGTTAGCATATGCTCTGAAAGCCAGCCTGGGGGAGCACAAGGATTTGAGCAAATATAAGTTCTAATGCCCCCTTTTCCACTGAACTACCTTTAGAGATGATGTTTCACCTGCCAAGTTTTTGTTTTTGGATATAGAGCAGTGTGATGATTTAGCAACCTAAGTCAACACAAAGAATCAATCTATATTATACCCAACAAGAGTTAGCATAGCTGTGATTTAAACTATATAGGATTGATAACAGTATCAATAACAGTTTTGAGAATACCCCTGTTATCAAGTACGGAGTTGGTGAATTGCTTTGTCCAAAGCTATAAATGCAGCCTTACTTGTCCAAAGTGGGGGTCAGTAATGCGTGCTCAGCTGAGGAGGCAGAAATCACAGTTGATTGGTAAAGCCTAGTTAGTGACCAAGTTGTTGGCCAAATGTTGAAGAAAAGATTCATATTTCTTGATTGAAAGTCAAGTTGGTTCTACAACCAAATATGGGTCATGTATCGTAAATAAACATTATAGAGAGATTGTCATAACTTTGACAAGAATATGTATGTTCTGAATGGCCGACTCTCACTTACATTGGGTCATCTTAAATAAGTCACAGTGTTGGCAACACAATATTAGATCCATCTCTAGCCAATGAGATAAATTTAGGTAACTGAATAAGGCCCAGATACTTAGGTTGATAAGCTACCTAAGACAGGTAAATGACAAAGATTTTAAATAATACATGTGATAGGGACATGACTACAATAAAGCCACAATCACTGTGGCCCAGGAAGTTATTTCAAATAACTTTAGAAAGGGCTTTGGTTCAGTTAATCGTTTTCTATTCACTTGGAGTAACAACTTTCCTGTCACTCTCCTCCACTCAACTATAGGCTATGGGTTTCTTTTTAAGCTCAGATTTCAACTTGTTTTTGAGATATCACAATAAAAACACTTTGAAACTCTCGTGTGTCCTCCATGATAGATATTTTTCATTTAGCTTTTTAGATGACATGCTTTTGTGATGTATCTTTTTTGTCATTATTTACATCTCTTTTCCTTATTTTAAACTCTGTTCCTATATCTTATTTCTCCGGTTATAATCTTCCTGAGGGCAGAAATTAAAACCTGCATTTCCCCATCAGGGCTGGTACAGAGTCCTGTAGGCAGTACTTACTATAGGGATGGTGGTCAGATAGGTGAGAATCAACAGTCATCTTTAAATTAAATTTTTAGTGGATTCTCCTCACTGCACTCCTATTTTCAGTATAACTTACTTGGAAGATTTGTTGTTTTCTTTTCCGAAAGAGAGGGAGATCTACGTGATTAGGTAGAAGATATGAGACCTGGAGTTAATGCTGTAACTTACAAGATTTTCTACTGTTTTAGTTGGGATGATGAAATAATTTATGTGAAACCACTTTATAAACTATTATGGCCCTTTAGAAGTAATTGCTTTTATGCATTTAAAATTTTGGGATCCGACAATTGCTTTGTAGATTTTTTTCAATACCTTTAATATTTGTACAATATTATCTCTAAATTAGTATTAATATATTTTGATCTTTTACATAAAGACATTCTGCATTCATCATAAAACAATGTTAGAGTTGAAAGCATAATGAATACCACAAATACCACAGACTGGGGGCCTAAAGAACTGAAATGTGTTTCCTCATGTTCTGGAGGCTGGAAGGCCATGATCAAGGTGCTGGCAAAGTTGGATTCTTCTGGGGCCCTTCTCCTTGGCTTGCACAGAGCTACATCTTGCTGTGCTCTCACAAGTACTTTTCTCTGTGTGCTCCTCCCTGGTGTCCCTTTCTTTCTTTATAAGGATAGTCTCCTGTATCAGGGTCCCAGCCTTATGACCTCATATATCCTTAATTTCCTCTGTAAAGGCCCTTCAACATATGAATTTTGGAGAAAGGGACACAAATCAGTCCATGCCAGTGACTTTATTGGGTTTAACACAGTCCCCTTCATTTTATAAATGAAGAAAATGATGTCTGGAAATAGGAAGTAACAGAACTGGGACAGACAGATGTAAACCTGGCTCCAATCATGCCCTCTCCCCCTGCCCCTCCCCGTACTTGTGCTCACTGTCTCTTTTTCACTCTGTCTCAAATAAATTTTTAAAAAAATCGAAAAAGTAGATATAGAAATCTTCTTCACATACATATTTTCTCGTAATAAGACTACCTATTTTTTTGTCCTAACACAGACACTAACATTCAATTTGGGATGAGGTGAAAACATGTGTGAACTGCTGGCTGATCCCCTGTCTGTCCTTACCCCCATTCACTGGAAGAAAACCATTGTCCTTTCATAGTCAGGCTATTCTGCCCTCCACCCCCCCAACCCACACTGTTGCCACAGCCAAGGTGACCTTGGACACTGGTGTCTTCATTCTTCTCTTTACATGGAAAATGAAACTACAGAATAGGCAGAAAAATATGGTGAAATAGGCCTAATTTTGAATAGAAACTGAGAGGGACTACTTGTTGCCCAGACATCTGTTTCCCTCTTCATAGTAATAGAATCCCTGTTAAAACAAAACCAAACAAAAAAACAGACATGTGGTTACTTAAAGTAGAGTCTGAGATTCTCATCCTCCTTTGCAACTTACTGTGGAAATGTGACTACATTCTGGCAGAGATAAAGACAATTCTTTTCCAATTTTGGAGATAGTCTTCATGACATTAGTCTGCTGTCTTCCTGGTGTTGGCCTCTCTGAAATAAATAATAAATTCCTTTCTTGTTTCCTTATGACCAAAATAAAAAAAAAAAAGTTATTTTCCCCATCCTTCCAGATAGCGGGAATGCAGAACTAATGGCTGGAACTCAAGCATCATCTTGGACTATGAGAGAAAAGGCAATTCTGAGAGGGTCAGAGTAACAAAATAGAAGGGTGTATCCTTCATATTGCGTGAATCTGCTCCATCCATCTGTTCTAGCTCTGGAGAGAGACTGGAAAAAACAACTTTTCACTTATTACCATTACATTAGGTTTTCTGACACAGCCAAAAAGCCCAACCTAACAAATTCAGAAGTCCTTTAACACGTAGAGCAGTTAAACTCTTGGCAATAGACACTTTTGTGCCTTTCCTATGAATGCAGAATATTTTAGTTTCTTTGCTTCAGTGGTCTAGCCTGGGAACATGTTTTTTTTTTTTTCCCTGTGTAAGTTGTTTTGGCACTTAGGGACCCAGAAATCATTTTAAATATTCTTTAAAGAACATGAGATGAATACATGTCATGTTTACTACTTAAAATCTATTTGGGCGGAGAGAATAAGCACTCATGTAGAAAGGGCCCAACATAATAGAGATGGTGTTCAATTGGTTTTCTTCAGGGGAGTAGACTCCAGACTCCAGTTGTCCTACAAGCAAGTTAGGGTCATTTCTGGTTTCTGCAAGGGCTCCTTTGTAAAGATCTTACCCCTATTGTCTTTGGTTTATCCAATATAATACTGAGAAGTTAGTTGATGTTGATTCAATTAATAGATTTATTATCCCTGATTTTCTAGTTATTTCTTACTTTGAGGATCATCTGAAATGATTTTTAGCATTCTAAAGATTTCCTCAGGATATTTCGAGGGTTTGAGCTTCAGTCTTTCCAACTTCTTTGTTGTCAGCAGGAAAAAGGAGAGACAAAGAATGCCAAATCTCTTGTTAAAAAAAAAATTACTGGAAATTGTGCATAACACTTTTATGGTGATGGTTGAAAAATACACCATAATTTTGGTATTCAAGTTGTCCTTTACTGATGTTGAGCATCATTGCATTGTATACATGAAGTCTTCTTTGGAGATTAACAGA
Organism: Lutra lutra; assembly: GCF_902655055.1. Lineage (NCBI taxonomy): Eukaryota > Metazoa > Chordata > Mammalia > Carnivora > Mustelidae > Lutra > Lutra lutra. The sequence goes on from NC_062280.1 coordinate 107,455,615, forward strand.
CATTCATTTTGTTCAAAACTCTTGGTATCTTCTTATTTATTTACTTATTTACTTCAAGATTATTTATTTATTTGACAGAGAGAGAGAACAAGTGGGGCAGCAGAAGAGGGAGAAGCAGGCTCCCTGCTGAACAGAGCCTGATGTGGGGCTTGATCCCAGTACTCTGGGATCATGACCTGAGCTGAAGGCAGAGGCTTAACCAACTGAGCCACCCAGGTGCCCCCGTATCTTCTTATTTAAAAGCAACACTTCCTCAAACTATGTCACTATCCTGCACAATACTTTATTTTTCTTTTTGTAATTGAATAAGTAGAGTACAACATCAACATACTTGAAATTCTGAGTAGACCTCATTGATGTGGAATTAGACCTTAATATTTGTGATTATAGTGAAGCCAGAGATTTGCAAACCAACAATGACAAACTTCCAGCATTAATCAGGGTAAGATAAGAAAGAAAAGAGAGCCTCAAAATAATTAGCTGCTGCTGCTGCTTCTTTTTTTTCTGCATCCAGGTGTTGAACTTTGTTCTCTGACTTTCTTTCTCCACAGGAGGGGCAGCTTGCTATAAGTAGTGGCAGCAAGATGGCATCTCCCACTGAGAGACACTTGTACCACTTAGAGATGAGAAAGATGCACTATCAAAGGTGGGCATTTCTGCTGTGTGTGGGTTCATGCATGGCTAAATATATCCCACATCTGCACCGGCCCTGGAGACTGCCTCGCAGCACGTCTTAGCATCATTCTTTGTGGGAATTCGCATTGCATGTTAATTATCAGAGAACCCTGAAATGAAGTTGAGAATCCATGTTGACTATACTTTCCAAACACTTATGTATAAATGGTGTTGGTTCAGCACAGGAAACAAATGCATTTTTTTCCTGATCAGAAAGGATAGTTTGGGAGAGCCTGAGATTCACGTTACAAAATGTTAACTTAACATGGTGGGTTCCAGGGAGTGGTCGTGGTTTTTAAACAAGATGATATTGCACCGGGAGATGCAGAGTCTCAGACGAGATGAAGTTTGGACCATAAGGAGAATCAGCCCTGGTGACCTGAGTAGCCCCAGTACCCTGGACTTGTACATTTGCCTTTTACAACATATCTTGCAAAGAAGTTTCAGTGTAGTTGTGGATGGTGAGGATGTGAGAAAAGAAATCCATGGGGATTGAATGGGATTTTGAGTGTGGAAAGAGTTATAAGATACTCTTGGGGTACCTGGAAAAGTTTGGAACTTCAAAGAAGTAGAGAGCAGAGAAACTGCCAGAGCAATAGCCCAATGAGGAGGAAAGGGATGGTAATTAGAAGATAGGAGGAAAGAAGACCCTTTCTCCATAGAGGTTAGACCTGTTAAAGAGAGGGAACAGTAATGAAAGAGACCTAGGGGGAGTGACTTGAAGGGGAAAAGGACTTGAAGAAGCATATTTGTGACTGATGGGAAGGAACCCAGGCGGATCCAAAGGAAAATGTGGAACAATGATAGGGAATTTGGTAGAGGACATGGGGATGCTCGGGAGCAGAAGAGTTATTCAGAAGTTGGAACACATGTGCTTCTTGGACTAAAGCAGGGGGCTAAGGGCGTGGAGGAAGAGATAAGGAAATTACAGGTACCATGGGAGGCTGAGGAGAGACACTGACAGAAGAGTGGCCTGGATGGGCAGTGCAGAGATGAGGGTGATGGTACGATGAGGACAACTTTATCAATACAGTGTGCACTTTCCAAGAGAGTGAAGAGCTGGAGGATGAGTAGGAAACAAAAAATAACCATAAGGTTTGATAGGGAGCCATTCTTGTGTGGGGATGCAAGACCCCCAATTCCCACCTGGAATGTTAGGGACTAGGCAAGGAATGCATGGTGTAAGGTGGAGCCAGGAATAATGAACAGAGCATTCACAACAGAGGCAGGGCCCCACAAAGTCCAGGGAAAGGATCTAGAGAATATTGACTGGACTTACAGTATGTCTGGAAGTGTGGACAGATTGAAGAGGTGGGTTACAGAGTGGTTTGTTTCTGCAAGAGGGAAGGGCTGGGAGAAGCTGCAGAGGCATGCCAACAATTGTAAAAGGAGATTGATGTGTGGTCAGCCTTCAGATGATGAAAGTTAAAGAAATATAACTGGCCTCCTGGTTGCTTTTGGTGAATATGGGCTGGGCCAGGGATATTCAGTTCTGTGTCCCCTACCAGTTTCCATGGGAGGTTGGCTTGTGTCGAAACAAAGCAAACCCAGTTCTTGAAATCATACCTAGGCTTGAACCACAGCTCTGCATCAACTTTCCTGAACCACAAAGTCTTCATCTTTAAGATTCGTATAGTATTTTAGTTTCCAAGTTATTGTAAGGACCAAGTGGGATCACTTACGAGGAAAGTGCTTGGTAAATTTTAACTTGGTAGACAGTGATTATTTGGCTTGAAAATACTTCCTAGAGCATTCCCAAGCAGAAAAACAGGCAGCCCATGTCCAGCTGTTAACATGACTCTCCATCCCAGCATTTTTATTCCCAAAGAAAGTGGAGAATCATTAACTCACCCCTGAATACTAGCCACTTTGTTAATTTCTGAGGCAACATTCAGGTAATGAGTTTTCAACACGTTGCCTATGGAAGCTTTGCAGGCTCATGTCTGAAGCACAAACCAAGACGTAGCTGACAGGCATGTGTGAGACCAGCAGGAGGGAACTGGGCATTTCTGACCTGAGAAGAACACTTTGGGGTTTATCACACTGCGGCAAGCCTAATCCAGTATTAATTAGAATTTAATGATTTTGCAAGCACATTCAGGAGTATCAGCCGCCTACAATCATAGCATGCTCATTCTGTAGTGGTATTTTTCACTGGACTTTGTTTTTCTGGTTGTCCTTCCCCAAAGTCTTTTCTCTGCTCCACCTCCCACATACCCTCCACTTCAAATTCACCCTCAGTGGCAGATGTATGATTCTTTAAAATATGTAACAGAGATACCGCATTGTCTTAAGCAGCCTATATAAATTCAGAACCCAGGTAGTTCCAAATCTTCTGCATTTACTCCTAGGCTCTACCATATAGGAAACACGTTTCATTTGTATGCAAAGCAAGAACTTGAACCATATGCAATATTGATTTTTTTTTTAGGTTCTTTTTAGATACATAGTATGCTATTTGGTTATTTTTCTCCTTGACTTTTGATCTTAAAATTTGGATCCAATACTTTTTGGAGGTGGTTTACTTATTTTTAAAAATCCTTGTTTAGTAGCAGATAGATAGATTAGTTGCTACATTCATTCTCTCACTATAGAAATATTTATTCATACCACAACCAGTTGTGCTAGGCAGGCATGGGGAGGCATTGTAAACCTCACCAGGAACTTGAGGAGCCTGCAGCCCAAGTGGGATGGAAAGTTTGAAAGAGGAAGGCCAGAGCCTAGAGGAAGGACATCAGTGGTGACTGTCAGTCCTGGCATAGGGGATGTGGTATCTCGTTAAGTCCTGAGGGTAAGTGAGAGTTGCTGGTTCAGAAGGGGCTAGGTGGAACCCAGGGCAGGCAGAGCCCACAAGTTGTATAAAGTCCTAGAGGTGAGAATCTGCTTGATATGTGTTAGTGAGATGTCAGAATGGATTTAGGGGGTACAGAAGTGCAGTGATATCGAGAAGAACCTTCTATTCTATGCTGAAGACCTTGACCTATTATTGCACAGGCAATAATGAATTACTGATGGATTTTAAATGGTGGGATAACACAGATCTGCATTTTAGGTGATTCCCTATGGCAGGAATAGGAAGAAAACCTGGGGTGGGGTCATTAACACATTGATTAAGGAAATCATCTTAAGGTTCATGAAATTTGTGTGGTAGGTTCTAGCACCAGGGTTTGATGGAATGCTGGGAGCCCCCTTCTCCAGATATCTTTTTTAGGGTCACCTGAATTTCCTTACTGGGATTCAAACAAAAGCAAATTTTTGTAGAGCTTTCTTTAAGCAAAGCAACATCTGGGATGGATTTCAAGACTATCAGTCATTCAGATCTTAGTGTAAACATGCTCCATCCTTCTGGTATTCTCCCAAGCTTAGAAGAAATTGCAGTTTGATGAGATTTTAAGTTTTAGCAATGTGATGACATTGGTAGGATCATTTTGGAGCCTCAGTCATTAGAGAACTTTGAACAGTAGAGGATAGGATGAAGGTTTGCCTGCCTAAAGTATGTTGAATGTAGAAGAGGGGGTCAAGGGGCCAACAAGATCTAACTCACTCAGCTATTGCTTCCCAGATTTGACCCTGCTTCGTGGAAATGACCTGCTGGGATGAATTTTATTACCACTTAGAATTTCACTGCCATTCTCAGATGGCACCCCACTGAAAGCCTAGGATAAGGAGTTATAGGCTAGAGAGGTGAGTAAGCAGTGTGCTCTTTTTGGGGTCCTGAGGATTTACCCACAGCAGCTGCAAAGCAAGGCCTTACCTGATGTGCCTCAGAATCAAAACCATCTCTCAAGTGAAATTGAGCAAACAGGTGTCCATTTCTTTCACAAGAGAGGCTTTCTTCTTGGATCTTGTCAGAATTATATGGGCCACGTTTACCTGTAAGTTCAAAGAAATTTAACAGCATAGAAAGTGTGCTTTCCGAAGGCTGGTCCCCCATGACAAGAGCAGGTATCACATAGCACGTGGCCTTTCCCAACTTGTAGAAAACCAGTCATCTTGGATTCACAAACTCAAAGAATTATTATGGAATTATTTGAACTGAAATTGATAGATGTCACAACTTAACCAAATTACATAATGAGTTGTCCTGGGTTCTTAGCAATCAATCCATTCATTTACTTGATTATGTCACACATAAATGACTATTTGAGCACTTTTTCTGGTTGGGAGCTTATAAAATATATTGATACCCCTTCTGTTCGATTCTAAAAAGTCATTTAACATTAATTAACCTTTTAATTAATAATAAATAAATTAATTAATAACAAGAATTAACCTAATCCTTTTGTTCAACAATAATTTAAAATGAGGGTGTTCTTGGATCTTTCAACCAAGAGCCATCCGTCTGGTGAGGCATGCTCAAGACCATTCTAGAACAGGCTCAGATGAAGTGTCACAGGGGTACTGGTGGTAGAAGCATTGCTTTAAAGGGATCAGACTGGGATGTGTGGACGGGTAACCTTTTTACTGGACTTGGAAGAATGTGAAGATTTTGACATTTAGCGGAGAAGAAGATTCTTGGGCGTTGCGTAGGAGCAAAAGCATAGAGGTCAGAAAGCAGAGATTGGATGAGGGGAATAGTGAGTCTTTTTGATGTTCTGGGCATAGTGTGTAGGAAGAGATGCGATAGGACACAAGATTGGAAAAGTCCACTGCAGAAAATCTAGGCGACCTCGCACATCAGGCTAAAGTGTCAAGATTTCACACAAGATTTTCAGAATGGAAGTGATTTGATGAGTTACGTTTCATGGAGCTTACTTGGGTAGGAGGAGCTTCAGCCTGGGCCTGGAAGGCCCAGTGAGAGTGAAGACGCTTGTGGAATGCTTTTGTTTGTCAGGGTCCAGGAAAGACAGTGTCAACCCCGGCACTACCGACTTCTCGGGGGGATGCTTCTCTGTTGCTGTTGTTCTGTGTGCTGTGGAGTGTTTTGCACCATTCCTGGCCTCTACCCACTGAGTGTGAGTAGCACTTCTTCTGGTTGTAACAATCAAAGTGGTCTCCAGCTGTTACTCAATGCCGCCTTAGGCCAAAATTGCCCCCATGGAGGACTACCAAAGGATCCAAAAGCACTCCAAGAAGATTGTAATAAGTAGGGGAGCTAAGTTTCTACTGGGGCCCTTCCAAATATACAAGGCTCCAGCTTTCCAAGTGATCAATCACTGTCTCTCATGTCCCCACTCCATCCCCTGGCACGTAAGCACATGTACACACACAGACACATGCAAACACACATACACACATACACATATGCACAGGTACAGGCACACATGCACATACGATACACACACATGCATGTGCTCACACGTGTGCATGAGCACCAATATAACCTTGATTGAAATGGAACCTACAGGACATGAGTATGGACATGAGTATGGAGGTCAGATCCTCAATAGGTGTGAGCTGTGTGTCTAGAGTACAGGGCAGGGGAAGTGGCTTGGGTACTGTTTTGGAAGCTTTCATTCTTAGCCAGTCATAAATCCTGATTGACTGGGATGGAGAGTTGGTGACTTTGTGTCAGTGATAGTGGGACTGACAAGGATAAGGTGATCGTCCAGGCCTGGACTCTGTGGCAATATCAGGGATGACGAGGGATAACGGAATCTGCTTCCTTTCCTTCTGCCCATTGGCATGACAGGCTCTGGGGTACCAGAGAGGGCAGTGGAGACAACTAAGCTTTTGGGGAAGGTTTAATCTCATCTTATCACTTTATAGATCTCTGAGACCCACAAAGAATTTGGGTTCAAGTTCTCTGAGCCCGTTTCCTTATCCGTTAAATGGGGCCAATTCAGTTCTTTTCAGTAAAGGAGTTAGAGTGTTATAAAGAACCTGGTAGCCTGTGTCACAGTGTAGGAACCTTAGAAATGATAGCTGTTGTTCTTATTATTTATATAAGTTCAAATGGTATAGAAACGTTGCATCTAATATGATTTACATAAAGAGAAGCCTGGCATAATCAAGATGGTTGACTCAACACATTTGTAAGTTTATCCATTTTTAAAAAAAGATTTTGTCAGAAAGAGAGAGCACAAGCAGGGGGAGTGGCAGGCAGTGGGAGAAGCAGGTTCCCCACTGAGCAAGGAGCCCAATGTGGGACTTGATCCCAGGAACCCAGCATCAGGACTTGAGCCGGAGACAGAGGCTTAATCGCCTGAGCCACACAGACATCCCTGTAAGTTTATGCAAGTATATATCTTTTTGTTTGTTTGTTTCTATTGGATATCACTTGTCTGCATTTGTATTTTATTTATTTATTTTTTTAAAGATTTACTTATTTATTTGAGAGAGAGAGAGAGAGAATGGGACGGAGGTGCTGAAAGGAGAGGGTAAGATAAACTTAAGCTGACTGTGCACTGAACTCGAGCTGATGCGGGGCTTGATCTCACGACCTTGAGATCACGATCTGATCTGGTCACTTAACCGAATGGACCAGTCAGGCACCCTTTCTGCATTTTTAAGCTCAAATTTTTGAATGTTAAGTTTTACTTCTAAGAAAATCTCTATTTCATATGACAATCAAAAAGAGAGTGTTTATCTCTAGGTTTCTAGGTTATTAGTAAAAAATGTCCCATTATGTTGACCAAATTAAATATCTCTGTGGTTTCTCCTGTTATAAGGCCCTATGTTAGCTGTCTTGTAGACATGTTTAAATTCATCTGTGTGTCTACAAAATTGACTTTAATAAAATCTTTTGTGAGTTTTCTTAAATATAAATGACATTTCAAATGTATATGCATTTATGATTGTGTGCAGTCATATGTAATATATTTGCACACACACAGCCACACACAAATGTGTACGCTCTTTGCCTTTGCTGTGTCTGCTAACCCTGCAAATTTATCCAAAAAGCAGTCAGACTTGGCTGGCGTCAATTGATCAACACAACCCACTATTTGTTTTCCTTTGCATTGTTCAATTGGAAACAAATCTGCTATTTCCTTGCATTCTTTTTTCCAAAAACTGCATCTAGACTTTTTGCATGTTAATTGCCATATTTGATTTGCTCATATTTGATTTATAAGGTGATGAGCTTTTAAAGACATTTCTCACAGGACATTTGTTTTCTTTGACACAGTTTTGCTGCTAGAAACTGAGTGTTTTTGTTACCCAAGGCCACGATCATTGCTGGTTTTATTAATTGGTTGATGCATTGGAACTTATTTTGAATAAATATTGCCAGGCTTACTATAGCTTGTGCTTTTCTTTCAGGTCATTTTGCAGATTATCATCTTATATGGTTTCTACTAAGCAATTAAGATCAGAAAGTCTATTAAAAATTAAGCTTTGAACAAAGATTTCAGAGTTATCAATATATACTGGGATAATTGCTTTTCAAAAGTATCAGGAGCTTACTTTCATACCTTTGCCCCTTATTTCTATTGAAGCATGTTTGTTATGACCTTGGAATTATTCTTAAAGCCATCTTCTTCATCATCCCTATACTATTCCAAATAGTACTTTGGGGGAAGACAGGTAGAAGTTACTCTTACTGTTGTTTCTATCAGAGACTTTTTTTTTTTTTTAATGAGAAAGAGAGAGAGAGAGAGAAAGCATGAGTGGGGAGTTGGGGAGAGGGGCAGAGGGAGAGGGAGAAGGAGATAGATCATCTTAAGCAGACTCCATGCCCAGCAGGGAGCCCAACCCAGGGCTTGGTCTTACTACCAGGAGATCATAACCTGAGCTGAACCCAAGGGTTGGATGCTTAAACAACTGAGCCATCCAGGTGCCCTTCAAAGAGATTTTTAAAAATCAAAAGTTACTCAGTATCTGTAAGCCTCACAGATCTATCCTTCACCTGGAAAGTGGAGACAGTAACACCTCCTTCATCCAGTGGCTAGAGGGCTAGATGTGCCTATAGAAAAATGAAAATGTTGGCTAATGGGACTTCCATTAAGGATTGCAACCATCAAACCACCTCTTTCTCAGATAGGCAAACTTTGCTGTTACAAGGAATTTGGTCTTCTTTCCAAAATGATTCCTCAACACTTGCCTTTGTTCTCCCACTCCACTCTCAAATTGAGACTTCCATGGGAAAATTATGGTCCCAGTTGGGAAACCCTCATGTCTGCTTCACCTTAGTCTTTTGTATCTCTACTCCAACCCTCTGCACCCTCTCCTGGTGTGACCTGGACCAAGTGGCCAGCACCTCCACCAATAACCCCCTGTAGCCTGCTTGGTTCTTCCACCACACTCGAGGACTCGCCCCACAGATTCCTCTCTCCCCTGCATCTTCCATTTTTCTGTAGGGGTCTATACGTTAATGTAAAAATAACTACCAAGGTAGTCTAATCATGAATAAACCTTTCAGTGATCCAATTTGATCTTCCCTTATCTGTTGCCTGATTTCTCTGTTTTACTTTTCAACAAATCTTCCCAAAGTATTTGCTACACTCACTGCTGTCTGTCCTCACTTATAGCCTCTCTTCTTTCCATCACTTGGCTTGTGTTCTCACTACTCTAACTGCTGGGTCAAGAGTCCCAAATCCAGTGGCCATTTTTGTCTTTATCTCCCATGACCCCTCAGCAGGATTTAACATAATTAACTACCCCTTCTTGAAACACTCTATTCTCTTATCCTTTGTATCCCTAAAGTCTTGGTATTTTCTTCATGTCACTCAGGACTTTCTCCCCCGGTTGCTTATTGAAAGTAGGTGACCTCTGCTGTTGGCTTCTCTTTCTCTGCTAGCCCACTAAATAACAGAATACCTAAGGGCACTGGGGATGTTGTGGTGAAGTACAGGAGTCTTTCTAGATTCCTCTCTTTACCACCACATTGGATCCATCACTATGTACTCAAGATGCTTTATGGTATGTCTGACATCAGTCAACTCTGCATGTCCCACCTCCACCCCAATCCAAACCAACACCTCCTCCTGGCCCACTACTACAACCCATTCCTAATGGGGCTCCTCACCACTCTTTTGCTCACTGAAATGGACTCTTCACACAGCAGCCAAAATGATCTTTTAAAGGCATAAATCATAGCATTTTTTTTTCTTAAATTTTACCCTATTGAATTTATAAATGTTATCTGTGGCTTTCCATTGTCCTTGGAATAGAATCCATTCTCCCTAACAGGGCCTGTGTATCTGACTTCTCCCTTTTTCTTATACCACCCAATACTCACCACATAACAGCCATATTGATATTCTGGTTCGTACACTCAACAAAGTCATTAAATTTTGGCCTTTGTATCTACTTGTTGACCCACAGATTTGGGGTCTCAAAAATGGTAACTATCATTATTAATTACTGTATATATCCTCTTTTCAATTCCATTTGGAAACATTATTTAGAATCACATTTTGGGATGATGGTTCATTGACATTGTTTTTTTACAACCAAGTTCCATTTTGGGGGGCAACCTTTTGATACTATAACTCTAAGCCTAGAAATTTGAGCTATGCAGGTGATATAGTAACACAGTAAGAAACAGGATGTTTAAAGCATAATTTGAAGGTAATTCAACAGATCTTTTTATTAAAAAAGAGATATAGTGGATAAAATTTTTAATAGATCAGAAACCATTGTATTAGGAGTATAGTAAAGCCCATAGGATAAAAGACTTTCTAAATTTTTAAGGGCAAAAAAGGGGAAAGGAATATGAAGATTCATATAATTTTTTTTTCAAAAATAATTCTTAAGCAAGTATTTTAAATATTTTTCTGATGTTGCAAATAGAAGAAACATTTAAAATTACTTTATTGGGGCGCCTGGGTGGCTCAGTGGGTTAAGCCGTTGCCTTCGGCTCAGGTCGTGATCTCGGAGTCCTGGGATCGAGTCCGCATCGGGCTCTCTGCTCAGCAGGGAGCCTGCTTCCTCCTGTCTCTCTGCCTGCCTCTCTGCCTGCTTGTGATCTCTCTCTGTCAAATAAATAAATAAAATCTTTAAAAAAAAATAAAAATAAAATAAAATTACTTTATTAATATTTTCAACCAAATTCAATCTTCTTATGCTTATTGCTCTGCAACTTAACATTTTCCACTTAAAACATACCATGAATAACTTTTAAGGTTAATAGTTAAAGATATCATTCATTATTTTATTATTTATTTTTATTTTATTATTATAATTTTTTAAGATTTTATTTATTTATTTGACAGACAGATCACAAGTAGTCAGAGAGGCAGGCAGAGAGAGAGAGAGGGAAGCAGACTCCCTGCTGAGCAGAGAGCCTGATGCAGGGTTCCATCCCAGGACTCTGGGATCATGACCTGGCTGAAGGCAGAGGCTTTAACCTACTGAGCCACCCAGGCGCCCTCATTCATTATTTTAGTAGCTGTAAAACATTTAATCCTGTGAGTGTACCATAATTTATACACAATTTTTTAATTCGTAGGATATTTAGATTAAGTCCAGATTTTCTTTTTTGCCATCACAAACAGTGCTGCAATAAATATACTTGATTACATACCTCTTTAGACACTGATATTCTTATTCCATTTTTAGATATTTCTCTTGCTATAAAATTTGTTTCTATTTTATTTATTATTATTATTTTTTTGTCTAGCATGGGACTCGATACAGGGCTGGAACTCACAACCCTGAGATTAAGACCTTAGCTGAGATCAAGAGTAGGACGCTTAACTGACTGAGCCATCCAGGAACCCCTATAAAATTTGTTTTTGAAAGTGAGATTGCTGGGGCGCCTGGGTGGCTCAGTGGGTTAAGCCTCTGCCTTTAGCTCAGGTCATGATCTCAGGGTCCTGGGATCAAGCCCCGCATCAGGCTCCCTACTCAGTGGGGAGTCTGCTTCTCCCTCTCTCTCTGCCTGCCTCTCTGCCAACTTGTGATCGCTCTCTCTGACAAAAAAATAAAAAAAGAAAGTGAGATTGCTAAAGTTATCAGTCTCTGGCACTTTATGCCAGCTTGATAGGTGAAAATTGTATCTTGCTTTAATTTGCATTTCCACAATTACCAGTGAGGATTTTTTCATTCAACAAATATTTACTAAACACCTACTATGTACCCAGTGGTGTGCTGGAACTGGGTTGTATTGACTCCACAGCTGATGGTGCTTGAGTTTTTCCAACACCAGGTGAGACAATGTTACATTGGTTGCTTGAAATCGGACAAGCTGCGAGATTTTAAGCCTTGTAATTAACAAGTGCTAGCTACCCACTCCCCAGCCACTTGTTAAGTATTTAGCATAGCATTATACATGTAGTCTCTATTATAGGGTTTTTGTTTTTGTTTTTGTTTTTAATTAAAGGTTTTTTTTTTATTAATTTGATAGAGATCACAAGTAGGCAGAGAAGCAGGCATGGCCGGGGCCGGGGGTGGGGGAAGCAGGCTCCCTGCTGAGGAGGGAGCCATGTGGGGCTGGATCCCAGGACCCTGGGGTCATAACCTGAGCAGAAGGCAGAGGTTTTAACTCACTGAGCCACTCCGGTGCCCCGTTCTAGGGATTTTGAATGCACCAGTGATCCAACGTCCCACTGGTGGAGAGTTTACGTTCTTGGTGAGGGAATAGTGATTCAGAAAATAAACATTATACAGTAGGTTAAAGAAAATACGTTAAAAAAAAAAACAGAGGGGAGAGGGAAGAGGGTGTGTGTGTGTGTGTGTGTGTGTGTGTTGGGGAAGGTATGCTATTTTCCATAGAGTCTCAGTTAGTCCTCTTGAGAAGAAAGCATTGAGGACTTGAGAAGCTGGTGAGGGAATGCAGAAACCTGGAGGAGCAGCATTCAAGGTCAAGGACACATCAGTGTGAAAGTCCTATTTAGGAGGGCACCTGTGTTTCTACGGAAGAGCAAAGCAGGTATGTGGTTGGGGTGGGATGAATAAGACAGAGATTCATAAAGGAAAATTCTGAGAGATAAACTATTATAAGGTCTTTTCCATACTGATTGGAGAGATTTTGAGGTTTTGAGCAGAAGATGACCTGACTTTACTTATAAAGAGCATACTTTCTAAAGTTTAAGTGTATTTTGAATTTCTTCTGTTGAGAATTGCTTGCTTATATCCTTTACAGATGTACCAATTGGATCATTTCAGTTTTACTTGTCAATTTGCAAGAATTCTTTATATATTAGATATATTTATCCTTTTCCTGCTATATGTTCTTGCAAATACTTTCTCTCAAGCTGTAGTTTGTCTTTTGACTTGATGGTTTCCTATACTCTACTTCTATGCAATTTTGCAGCAAATATGTAAATCACTCCCTTTGGAGTGATTTACACTCCACACTTTGGAGTGAATCTGAGTTTCCTGTCCTATTCAAGAAAATTTCTACACTGTGCGATGATGAAACTTTTCTTCTTTTTAATCTTGTTGGGATTAATATTTTTGTTTTTATTTTTTGCATTAGGTTCTTGAGGCATATTTAATTTATCATGAGACAGGAAATTTGCTTAAATTTTCTCTATTTCAGGTGTTGGCAAACCATAGCCTACAAGTCAAATCTGGCCCACTGTCCATTTTTTAAAATAAAGTGTTATTGGAACACAAGGCCCATTTGTTTATATGTTGCCTTTGGCTCTTTTCTTCCTAAAATGTCAATGTACTTGTGAAAGACACTGAATGCACTGCAAAGCTGAAAATGTGTATTATCTGGCTAATTATAAAGAACAATTTTGTTTTGGTTGATGGAAAGGTGCTATTTCAACATCACATTTGGAAAATCACAATTTTCTTTTTTATTACAATATCATATTTACTATATATTAATTTCCAACTAAATATTTTATTTTGTACTTTTGCTATTTGTTTCATTCACTGATCCATCTATTCCTGTGTCAATATTAGTATTATAATATAGTTGTGTAGATTTAAAAGTTTGAAAAGCAAATTATCTGCCGTTCTTGGTTTTCAAATATTTCTAGGAAATTCTCACACATTTATTTTTCAATATACAACTGAAAAAAACATTCCAATTTAAAAAATTGGGCTCCTGGGGCACCTGGGTGGCTCAGTGGTTAAGCCTCTGCCTTCAGCTCTGGTCATGATCTCGGGGTCCTGGGATCTAGCCACGCATGGGGCTCTCTGCTCAGCAGGGAGGCTGCTTCCCCCCATTCTCTGTCTGCCTCTCTGCCTATTTGTGATCTCTCTCTCCATATCAAATAAATAAATAAATTCTTAAAGAAAAAAAAATTGGGCTCCTGATTGCTCTTCTAGTAAGATAGCATGTCAGTTTGGGTAGAATTGCCATTTTTATGATATTAAAATTCTCCCATCCCAGGATCGTGGTACATCTCTCTATTTACTGATGTTTTAGTTTCTGTCCTTTTATAAAATTTTATAGCTCTTTTTATATAGACCTCATAATTTGAAGTTAAATTTAATCTCTGTTTTGTGGTTCTTATGACTTCTATTAATGAGATTTTCTCTTTACATACTTACTTCTAACATGACATTAGCGTTAACATATAGCTATTGAACTTGTATTTGGCCAGCTTACCAAATTGTTTAATTATTTCAAATACATTTTTAGTTGTCCTTTGTGTTTTTAAGTCAAAGTATCAAATAAAGATTTTTTTTTCTTTAGTGACTGTCTATTCTCTGTTGGAATCACTATTCTGCTTAATCATAATGACTTTCATCATCATTATTGTTATGCTTCTTGTTGGATATTGTTAATTAGACCTCACTGTGGAGCATTTCTTTCTTTTCCTATTTTGCTAAGTGTTTGCATGAGGAATGGTTTCTAAATTTTATTAAGTGTTATTTTAGCACATGGTGAGATAATCATGTTTTTTTTCTGTTTAACTTGTTGATATAAGAAGTTGTATTGATTAATTTGCTCAATGTTGAATTAGTAGTTGTGGAAAACTGTTCTTAGTTAGAATGTGACATTTTAAAATACGGTATTATGTTTAGGGTGATTCTGATTTATTTAGGAATTTCTATATCTATTTTTATAAGACATATTTGCTTTGTCACGTTTTGATGTCTTATTTTATATCCCAGCATAGTTAAAATAAATAAAAGAAAATGTTGGTGATGATGGTGATTGAAGATGTTGGTTATGATGATCAGAAAGTAGACTGAGCCTGGGTGGGTTAGTCGGTTAAGCGTCTGCCTTCGGCTTAGGTCATGATCCCAGCATCCTGGGAATGAGTCTTTTGTAAGGCTCTTTGCTCAGCAGGGAGCATGCTTCTCTCTCTGCCTGCTCTGCCTGCCATTCCCCTGCTTGTGCTCTCTCTCTGATAAATAAATAAAATATTTAAAAAAGGAAAAAAGTAGACAGAACTCACCTAGAAAACCTTCTGTATTTTGTACCTTTCTAGGTGGTAGATCTTCATAACCTATTAATAGTTTATTAAAATAAATTAATCTTAGAAATTTACATTTTCATAAAAATGACAACTTTCTGTCCATTAAGTTGAGCATACACTCTCCGATGACTCTTGCTTTTTTACACTTACAGAGTTTTTTCATTCTTGGTATTTCATATTTTAGTTTCCTTTTTGTTTTGATTAGCATTGATAGGAAGTTATGTTTCTTTTCTCTCTTAAAAAGGATAGTTTTGATAAAAACCTTTTTAGTAGTTTATTTCATTAATTTCAAGTTTATGTCTCTCAATTTCATTTTTAGGTTGTATTATCCTATTATTTTTCAGTTTTTTCTCCTTTTTCTCATTAAGAGCAATCCTACTATTAAAAAGTATTTTTAGGAATACAGATTGTCCTCTGAATACTATTTATTCCATATGTTGGAATATAAAGCAATCTCTTTTTTGGTTGTCATTACTGCCTTGCCCAGTTTCTTGTGAACTTTTTTGAGTCATTCATAAACGAATGAACAAATCTATAATCTCCCCTTAAATTTCTGTTTTGAACCTCAGTTTTTTTAAGAAAGATATTTCTTAATGTCCAAGTGTTAAATTTCTTTGGATCGAATTTTTATTGATGATTTCTTGATTTTTTTATGTGTAAAGAATGCAGCCTTTATCATTTCTTTCTGGCATCCACTATTCCTTTTTTGTGCAGGAAATAACATGACTTTTTAAAAGCTACTTTATACACTTAACAAATAGGCTACTGTCTATCCTTCCAATTAGATTTGATTTGTCCCTTCTTTCAGATGAGGAAGACCAGAAGGAGGACGCTTCGCTAGGGTGCTCTAGAGACAATCAGATCTGCAACCTCTGTTACTTCTTATGAGGCTCAAAGAGAGTGGGCCTGTTTGATTCTGTGTGCTCTAAGCCCATTAATGTGATTCTCTCATTACTATTGGTGTCACTTGCAGGTGTTTCTACTCTGTGGGGCTCCCAGTGAGCCAGTGGTTGACCATCTGACCTTCTGGGTAGCTGAGGCATCTTCATTTGAGAGGTAAATGATTTATTAAGCCACCCATTTATCTGTAGTGTTCTAGCTTCTTTCTTTGTCATCTGTCTCCATTGAGATGCTGTGAACAAGACCTTTCTTTCCCAGGCCCTAGCTGGCAGTCAGAGGATCGAGACAGCCCAATGGGGAGGACAGATGAAAAGATCACATATCTGTGCATTTCCTGCTATCTTCTTTTTAAAGCAATTTAAATAGGGGATTTTCTTTTTTTGAGGACATTCTGGTTGCCTTTCTTCCTCTTCCTCTTCCCTTCCTCCTCTTCCTCCTTCCTCTTCTTCTCCTTTCTTCCTTCCTCTTCTCCTCCTCCTCCTCCTTCTCCTCTTTCTCCTTCTTCTTCCTCTCCTTCTTCTATCTTTTCTTCTTCTATTCTCATCCTTCCCCTCCCCTGTTCTTTCTCTCTTCTCCTTCTCCTCCTCCTTCTCCTTTTCTTTCTTCTTCTTGTGACATGCTACTCTGCCTTAATTGACTAGTCTATCTTGCTGTTACTCTGAAATTAACCTGCTTATGTTACCACTTCTTCTTCTGCTGCTTTATTTTAATTTTTAAAGATTTTATTTATTTATTTGATAGAGAGAGACACACAGAGAGAGGAAACACAAGCAGAGGGAGTGGGAGAGGGAGAAGCAGGCTCCGCAGGGAGCCTAATGTGGGGCTTGATCCTAGGACCCTGGGATCATGACCTGAGGTGAAGGCAGACACTTAATGGCTGAGCCACCCAACTGCCCCTTTTTTCTTTCTTTCTTTCTTTTTTTTTAAAGATTTATTTATTTAGGGGCACCTGGGTGGCTCTGTCATTGGGCATCTGCCTTTGGCTCAGGTCATGGTCCCAGGGTCCTGGGATCAAACCCTGCATCTGGCTCCCTGCTCTATGGGGAGCCTGCTTCTCCCTCTCCCACTCCCTCTACTATGTTCCCTCTTGCTTTGGCTCTCTCTGACAAATGAATAAATAAAATCTTTTAAAAATTTTATTTATTTATTTGAGAGAGAGAGAGAGAGGGGGCGAGCACAAGCAGAGGGACAGAGGGAGAAGGAATCTAAAGCGGACTCCATGCTGAGCACAGAGTCTGATGCAGGGCTCGATCTCATGACCATGAGATAACAACCTGAGCCAAAATCAAGAGTTGGATGCTTAACTGACTGTGCCACCAAAGCTCCCAGGTCACCACTTCTAAGCTATGTGACATGAGCCTGATATTGAACCGTTCTAGGCTTTAGTGTCCTCATCTTCACTGTTCTGTTGTTGTCAGAAGTAATGGCAATATTGGACTAATGCCTAGCAAGGTTCATAACAGGGGCAGTTGCTACAGTGACTATAAAAGGAATATCTTATTCTATTGCGCATTGCTTTATTGTGCTTCAGAGGTACTGAAGTTTTTTTTTTGTTTTTGTTTTTGTTTTTTTTTTTGTTTTTTTTTTTTTTACAAAATTGAAAGTCTGTGGCAACCTTGCATTGATCACATCTATTGGTACCATTTTCCCAACAGCATTTGCTCATTTCCTACCTCTATGTGACATTTTTGTAATTCTTGCAATCTTTCACTCTTTTTCATTACTATTATATTTGTTACAGTGATCTGTGAGCAGTGATTATAACTTGCTGAAAGGTCAGATAATGGTTAGCATTTTTATCAATAAAGTATTTTTTTAATTAAGGTATGTATCTGTTTTTTTTTTTTATATATAGACATGATGGTATTGCACACTAAATAATCTACAGCATAGTGTAAGCATGACTTTCATATGCACTGGGAAACCAAAAAATTCACCGGACAGGCTTTTTTGTGATATTTGCTTTATTGCGCTGGTTGGAACTGATCCTGCAATATCTCTGAGGTATGCCTGTATTATTAATTACTTAGTCATTGCTTTGGCAGTTTACCTCAGTTGAGCCATTGCTGTAATTAACTTAACCCTAATGATAAAGGGATCCATACCCCTTCTTGACCTTGGAGATGCTGTTCAACATTTTAGACTAAATGTGCTGATGTGTGGAAGGTGGGCCATCTGAGCTCATCCTGGCTGTTGGCTCCAGTTCCTTGACAAAAAACAAAACAAAACAAAACAAAATCCCAAAAACCTGTCAGAAAAACTGTCTATAGAGGTCATTTAGAAATACAGTGCCACAGACAATATCACAAAATGAGTATTATTTAAATTCTGCCTTGGCCAGTGTTAGAGTTGCAGTGTTATTTTAGCAATTTCTGAAGGCCCAGGAGTGTAAATAGTTGTAATTAAAGGCTTCCAGTAACAGCCCTGTCAAGTCCTTGTGTGTATCACATTTGGCACATGTTTCAAAGCCGAGAGCAATATTAAATAGACCATCTGTTGGTTTTCATTAGGTTTTCTCTCATCAACAGCACTATTAAATATAACTGAACCCATTTAAAAAAATCCCTGACATCTGTGCTTTCAATTGGAACGTTGATCAATATTAATAACAATGGTACTTCACCTGAATTTATTATTAATGAAAAGTTAAATACAGCATAAATATGAACGTTTGCCCTACAACACTTTTAATAGCACTTATCCAAACAAAACCGGAAAAAGCACCCTGTCTTACGAGTAGAAATGATGAAAATACCTGGAAATGAGTGTTGCCCTTAATCCCACTGGTGCCAGTTTACCTGCAGAATCTGGCCAAGCCTGTTTCTCTCAAGAAAACCCTGCCTTGCAAACTACCTGGAAAACTTGTACTGTCCTTTAGGGACCATCCTAGGCATGATCTCTTGAAAGCCTTCCTTGTATTTACCAGGGTTGATTTGTTCCTTCCTTTCTCTTCCTCCTGTCCTTCAACATTTCTCTTTTATCAAATTTCACTTTTTTTCATGTTTGTCGCCCTATGAAGAGCTGAATCATACCATAGAGCTTCACATTAAATGGTGGGTATAGTAGGAACTCAGTTGAAATGAACCAAATGAAGAAATCAATGAGTAATGAATGAAATGCAACTCCACTAGAAGAGAAAACTTCACTGAAGTCAATTGTTTGGTGAAGACTTACTTTTTCCCAGCACTCAAACAAGGAGCATAACAAAGGTAAAGAGATTTATAGAACTAATCCAGAGATTAGCTGCCAGCTGAAGCATCTGCCTTCTTTCTTATTTCCATTCATCCCCTCTTTGCCCCACACTGCTAGTCCTATAAGCAGACGTGACTGTTGTGATAGTTTTCCTCTTTGCGGGGCTGAAAGAAACTTTGATTCGGTGGAGAATTTTGAGTCCAGGGAGGTAATTAAGAGGCTATGACTGTAAGCTGACCTGTGAGCTGAACCCATGCACTCTGAAGCTCTTCACCTCATGCCTGTCCTTAGAATGTATACTCTACCCAGTGTTCCTACGGTGGGAGCTGTTCCAAGGACACAGCCTTGAAGAGAGTAAAGTATTGTTGAGACCATCTGGATTGAATATATGACTGAATCCCGTTAAGGCCTCTCCATAGACTGATTCTGGCGGGTCAGTGCAGAGAAGTACCTGTCTTGTGACCACCCAAGACAAGCCTTGTAAACACATTTAATGAGCACCCTTGTTTATTAAAACTGGCACCTACCAATCTGGAGTGGTCTATTTTTGGGGGGGCCAGTTTATGAAACATCATTAGACTGTATTAGCATCCTTGTGCTGGTATGTGAACTTCTTCTTTGCATGGTCAGCCACTTGAGGGCAAGGATCAGGTTTCAGCATCTCTAGACCCCTTTTGTCAAGCACAATATTTTATTTAAGAAAATGTCACAGAACTCATTTGAACCAAGAAGACACAACAACCTGAGTTCAGGTAAATCCATAGGCCCAGTAAGTCCTTGGTATTCATTCATTTAATACTTTATAGTTTTATTATGTAGGGTTTCCTTTGTTTGTTTAGTTTTGTTGTTGTTGTTTGTTGTTATTCAGATACAGTGAGGCCAACAGATGAGATGATTGCTTTGAAAAGGTTGTTTGTTACCTGCAGTTTCCAAGAGAAGGGGGCCACACAGGGAAATAGCAGAATTGGTGAGGAGGCAGAAGTGATGGGAAACCATGGACAAGATCCTTTATT
This sequence comes from Lutra lutra, assembly GCF_902655055.1. NCBI lineage: Eukaryota > Metazoa > Chordata > Mammalia > Carnivora > Mustelidae > Lutra > Lutra lutra. The sequence goes on from NC_062280.1 coordinate 107,475,605, forward strand.
GTGGTTCCCGCAAGAGGGAACGGATGGGATAAGGCAGGCAGGCTTAGAATGGCTGGTTTGAATAATTTCAGCAGCCTCGGTGGGATAGGGCTGTCTCTAGCTATCTTATCTTGTGGTGCTAAGGACAAGGAGCAGAAGTGGCCCAGAGCTAAGAAGCTAATCCAGGAGGTGGTGGCTGTGTGGGCTCTGGCTTTGTTGGTTTGCACATGAAAGGCACAGTCACAGGTGAATGGTGTGTTAGTTTGCTATCTTTATGAATCCACTTGCCCTGGAGCGACAGGCTCCTCAGGGTCAGTAAGGCTCTAGATGCCAGAACATCAGAATAAAAAGACAGACTTAAAAAACATTCATCCATTCTTTCCACTAACATTTCCGGTATGACTGCTATCATCTAGCCATTGTGATGGGAACTCAGTGTCCAATCAGTTACAAAACCTTCCCTTGAGGAATTCACAGTCAAGTGAGGGATATAGGTGGGTAAATTGCCACCATACGGAATGATGGAGCTGTGACAGAGAACAGAATAGGGACCCCCAACTTGGAGTAGGAGTTAAGAGCAGAGAACTTCCCTGGAGGAACTGAGCTGGAAGGTCATGAGTGATATTTTGCCAAGCAGGTAGCATGAGAGGAAGGAGAGTCAGAATTCATGCAAAAAGACTCTGAGAAACAAACTGAGGGTTTGGAGGGGAAGGGCATGGGAGGTGGGGAAGGCCTGGTGGTAGGTATTAAGGAGGGCACATATTACATGGAGCACTGGGTGTGGTGCATAAACAGTGAATCTTAGAATACTGAAAAAAATACAATTAAAAATTAAAAAAATATTATAAAAAATAAAATTGGAAGAAAAAAAAGGCAAGCACACCTTAGGGTTCCCTTAAGGAGGAGGTGAATGTCCTCACTGGAACAGAGGCTGGAAGAAGAGACTGCTAGGGAAGTGTGACCCACCTTCACATGAAAGTCAGCCTTTTTTTTTTTTTACCTTACCTAGGTCTGGTTGATTTCTGAGATGGGACCAAAAGACCCTCGTCAGGAGAGATCAGCAAAACCTTGTATTCATCCAGCTTCCTTTGTGCTTCATGCTTATTTTCTCCTGGTTTTTTTTTTTTTTTTTTTTTTTTAGATTTTACTTATTTGGAAAGAGTGAGAGAGAGCATGGGGGTGGGGAGGGGCAGAGGGAGAAGGAGAAGCAGACTCCCTGCTGAGCAGGGAGCCCTGGGATCATGACCTGAGCTGAAGCCAAAGGCAGATGCTTAACCAATTGAGCCACCCAGGCGCCCCTACTCCTGAGCTTTTTTTTTTTTTTAAAGATTTTATTTATTTATCAGAGAGAGAGAGGAAGAGAGAGCGAGCACAGGCATACAGAGTGGCAGGCAGAGGCAGAGGGAGAAGCAGGCTCCCTGCCGAGCAAGGAGCCCGATGTGGGACTCGATCCCAGGACTCTGGGATCATGACCTGAGCCGAAGGCAGCTGCTTAACCAACTGAGCCACCCAGGCGTCCCAACTCCTGAGCTTTTTACAAACAACTTCTACAACAGGGAGGGGCAGATATCAGCTATTTCTATTTCTGTCCTGTATTTTATTATGATTACATGTCTAAGAAGAAGCTCCTCACAAAGGTGGGCTCGTTGAGAGAGCTAATCATGCCTTTGTTGTCTTCTGCCTTTAATCACAGCCCTGGTGCATGGTAAATTTCAATTGGCTGTGAATCTATACATTAACAACATGGAGGGAGAGAAGAAACAATGGGTGTCTGGCAAGGAAAGGGTGGGGAAGGGGAAGGGAGTGGGAATAGGTGCACCTGTGCTCCTTCAGTCTGCTTTGGGTTCAAGCAAGCTTCTGTAGGACAGACCCTCCCCGAGCTGAGTGTGGTTGCTGGGTAAAAGCTGCTATTTGTCCACATGCTTCTCACCTGGAGAATGTAGAGATAAAATTTAAAGAGTACTTTGCAGTCACTAAATGAAATGACATATGCAGTGTACTTAGAAGAATACTGGCACTTAATAGGTGCCCACTAAACTGGTAATCACTATTATTTCATTATAACTAATATGGTGGTTTTATTACCTTTTCATATATTTACACCTACTATCCACACAAAATTGATTTACTCAAATTCTGGAGGAGGTGAAGAAGCCCTGTAAAGAGTCAATACAGAAATAAAGAATTTCTAATCATGATGAAGGATTTAAGGCTTAGAGTTTTGGAAGTCTCTTTAATGCTGTGATATATAGAGTGAGTCAGGGTGGGTATAGTAAGTGATAAACAGTTTCAAGGGAGGGGAGAACAGCTTATAGCTGACTGGTTAGGGAAAACCTCGTTGATACAGTATATATCCTGGTTTGCTTCAAATCCTTCATAGAAAATGTGCAAAGGACAGAAAGGAAATTGCATAAGTTTCTAAATAAAGTTCAGATGGTTTCATTTCAGATGCTTCCCCACCAGGTATTTGCATGGGGAAGGCAGAAAACAAGGCCCTGGTAAAAGGTAGGGGCCAGACAGGAAGGGCTAAGAAGTACTGTGCAAGGCCCTGGGTTTTGTCCTGAATGTTCAGCCCCAAGAGGTCACATACAGTTGGAAGACTGAGTTACTGACCACTCACAGCAAAAAACACTGAGCAAAATAAAGCAAGAGACATATCTGATTTGATAATAGGCATTAACTGGACAGTGGGAAACAAAATAGTTTTTTTAACATCTTATGTATTAATTGTTAATATTAACCTCCCTTTTGTTTAGGGCTCAAGTGTTGATTTTCTATTTACTTGTGTCTCGAATAATGCCCTTCACCATTTAATGTGATTTTCAGCAAGATTTCAAAATGGTTCCTTAGCATGTTTATAAGGCAACAAAGACAACCCTAGAGTCAACATGAAATTCCCTGCTGATAGCCAGCATCAGTCAAAGGCAATGCCTAAATGTTTTTGTGAACTTTATACAATTGGGCACATAATCATTAATTGCATTATTACTTTATAAAAAGGAGTATGTTATGTGGTCTCTAATAAACCTTCTTCTTTGAAAGAGATACCAAGTCAAAGAAAAAGCTACTGATGGGATCACATGAAAGTTATTTTAGTGGCAAAGGCTTTTGGGGTTACACCAGTTTGATGGTGTTCTTATAACACCAGAATTGGAGTAAGTTTGATAACATATAATTATAATTTAGGACAATAAAATCACATCCTCATTTGATTTTGGATTATTTACATAACTGAGATAAAAAGAGTTTTGAACTCTACTGTCTAGCTTTCCCTGGGTGGTTACTAAAGCCCCACCTTTGCACATGGAAAGGAGGATTTCCTGAGATCCTAAACTGTGTCTATTAGCCATTTGAGTACTGAGTAGAATAATATGATTGGTCTGCTGGCCATCTGCTTACCCAGGGTTTCAAGAGTTGCAAGGAAGGACAACTGACTTGATGCTTAGAGCTGACCTTGGGCTGAACATCTTCCCTGCCCCAAGCCTTAAGTAATAAACTGGGTACTCTTACATCAGTGGTTCTGGGACAGGTACATGCATCTGCCTCAATTAGGGAGTATTTTGAAACACAGACTTCAGGATTCCAGGTTCTAAAACATTCTGATCCTGTAGGTGTGGAGGTCAGGGAACTGATATTTACTCTTCTAAAAGGATGCCATGGGTGAGTCTTATATGGACTTGTGGTTGGTAAGAACTTTAATGCACTTTTCAGGTGAGGACTAGGTGAGGGAGGTTCTTTCCCTAAGGGAGGAGACAGTAAGGGCTCATGACCTTCTGAGAGCTGGAGATACACACATGAGTCCCCACGCATGACTATTATATTGTCCTTATCCCTGCTCCCTCTGAAGTTCTAGAAATGTCTCTCAAGGGCAAGTGGACAATCAAGCTTTCTGAACTTGTCCAGATGTGGCAGGAAAGATTTGGGGAGTATAGTATCTCACCCTGGAGGACAGCCTTTGTTTGGCTCCTGGAAACAATGGAACAGATGTGGGAGGGCTGGAGTTCTAAGGATCGAAGTCAAGGGATGAACTGCAGCCACTGTATTTAATGCTGTCTATATTCGTTAGGACAGTCTCTTGAGAAACATCTGCTTCCCAGGTATTCCAGTGGGAATCAAGGATTAGTCAATACTCAAAGACATCAAACCAATGCAAATCAAAATGTAAACTTTCATGTTAACTTTAAATAAAAAATAAAAAATCATAACAATTTTATTTTTTAAAAGATTTTATTTATTTATTTGAGAGAGAAAGAGACAGCACAAGTGAGAGCACAGAAGCAGGAAGAGCAGCAGAGGGAGAGGGAGAATCAGGCTTCCCACTGAACAGGAAGCCCAATGTGGGGTTTGATCCCAGGACCCTGGGATCATGACCTGAGCTGAAGGCAGCCACTCAAATGAACCACCCAGGTGCCCCAAAAAGCAGGACAATTTTAGTGAGAATATCATAAGATAACAACTTAGCTAACAGCAACAAGTACCAGGTACTGTATATTCATACTCTTTATCCAATAATTCCAAGTCTATGAATCTATCCTAAAGAATCATCTGAAATACAAATATTTATGTACTAGGGTATTCTCCAAAGTGTTATTCATAATAGCACAACGATAGAAACAGATGTCCTCAATAGTTTAGTAAATTAAGGAGAGCTCTGTGAGAAAATACCAAGCAACCACTAAAAATATTTATGAAAAAACACGATGTGAGAAATTGCTCTTGATATCCTGAGTAAAGAGAGAAAAAGCAGACTATGAAAAGATGCACACACACACACACACACACATATTGATAAATAATTGGAAGGAACCATGCCAACACATGAACAGTGGGATGGCTTTCTTCAGATTTGCTGTGGTGACTCCTTCACATTCATGGGTTCCACCATAGTATTTCCTCAGAGAAGCCATTCCTCACAACTGCCTAACATAATTTCCTTGTATCTGCTCTTTTCACTTGTGAAAATTACCTCTTTACTTGCCCATGTAATAGGACTTACTTTTGAGAAATTACACTTTTTAGTGTGAAGAGCATGTCTGTCTTGCCTGCTACTATTTACCAGGTGGCTGGTCCAGATTGGTCTCAGAGCATTAGACACTCAATGAATTATTTCTATGAAGTATTATATTATATTCTAGGAATATTAACCAAGTTTTTCTATATCATTTTAGTTGATGGCATCTATACTCTCTTTCTATGTAATATATATTGTATGTTCATAAATATACAAACGAATATATAATTTTCAACTCAATCTCACAGATACTCACAGATACTTCACATCTGAGGTTTGAGATTTATCTCTTTGCTTTACTTTTTTGGTGGATTTAAAAAAAATGTATATTCCTCTAATAAACAGTATATGGGGTAGGGTAATACCTGACTTAGTTACTTATACCTCTGTAAGAAATATTTTCTTAGTGAGTTTCTCTCTTGGTGAATGATATTGAAGAAATAACCACTCTGATGATGCAGGGGAGGGATCACTGGACTCCAAATTTGTGCTAAAATCTGCAGACATGATTGGGATCTGCCTAGGGCACCCATGAGAAGTGTGCAAAGCATGCATGGAGAGTGGAGAGTAGAGTGAGAGGGAGAGAGAGAGAGAGAGAATCTTAAGCACATTCCACGGCCAACCCAGGGCCCAATGCAGGGTTGATCTCACCACCCTGAGATCATGACCTGAGCCAAAATCAAGAGTCAGCTGCTTAACCAACTTAGCCACCATGGTGCCCTAGTAGCTTACCTTTTCGTACTGAAGCATTAGGGTAAGTACATTTTTGGATAAATCCTTCCTTCTTTCCTTCCTTTTCCTTTCATTCCTTTTGTCTGTGACTCTTCTCTTTCTTTTTTAGTTCTCAAGTTGTGGCTAAGATTTAGGTTGAAGCAGATAAACAAAACAGATAAGATACATTAACCTTCATTCTCTCTGCCTTTGAAATGAGCATCAACTCTGGGTGTGAATGGCTGTTGATTCCTATGTTAAAGGAAGCTGTGATTTCTTGAAAATTTAAGGGATATTATGAGCATCTGAAACCTGTAGGGAAGTCTGTTAATTACATTTCTTGCACAAATATTTCAGGAATATTGATTTGAAGTCTTCACTGGCACATCAATGTTGATGCTTAATGTTTATTTTACTTCTTTGGTGAAAGAAGTCACATGTTAATTGGGCTGGACCATAGAGATGATTTATCTATTTCCTGCTAGAAGGCAAGGCAGGTTTCCTGCCAAAGAGAAAAGAGAAGCTTACTTTTATCTATTCTCCAGTGTGCCACTCCCCTCCCCCCCAACCTGGCCAAAAACCTTGTGGCATTCAGCTGTAATACATCCATTTTTTCAAACATTTTGTATTTCATCTAGTCTTTGCAATAATTTTTGAATAGGCTTCCCTTTCTCAAATTCTCTTATTTATGCCTGGTGTCCTGGCATAATTATGAATATTGTCCTCATTTATGCTCAGTTGCATCATGGTTTGGATGGTAATTATTGGTCACCTTATCTGATTTTAACCACATCCACCTATCCAACCTTATCTTTCACCTTGCTTCTTTTCATTTTATGAACTTCTTGTTCTCTTGTCATATTTCATGCTTTCTGGATCTTTAAATGGCTTTATTCCTTAACCTGGCACACGCTTCATCTTCCTATTTCAGCTTCAAATCTACTTCCAAAGCGTTTCTGATTTTACCATCTAATTCAAGGGTCAATGGCATTTATTTAAAAGGGTTCTTGGCATTTATTGCTACTATATATCTACAGTTATTAGCATGGTTATCTCATTGGTGCTGACTCCCCATTAGATTCTATAAACTCTAAAATATAAATAGGGAGAAAGAAAATATTTTAGAAAGATCAAGTATTTGGCTTGTGACAATGAGTAGGTATTTCAACCTCAGTTCTACCTAACTCCAGCACCCATGGAAGGAAGAGAGCTTTGGAATGTTTGGGTGAGTCTCTCTAATCCTTTCTTTCTTATCATATTTGGCTGGTAGATGCCGACAATGGCTGTGGACAGAACACCAGTGAAAAGCAAATCTAATGATACACTATACAGTGGCTAACTGAGCATAATAAAATAAATAAATAAATAAATAAATAAATAAATAAATAAATAAATAAGAAAAGGGTATCTAGAGCAACTAAAAATTGAAGAAGGATTATCTTGGATTACTTGATATGTTTTAGATATATTTTTCCCTCTTCCTAGAGCCCTGATGGATCATTTTGCCTCTGTAAAAATACTTACTAACAATAAAGACATGGATCATATTTATTGCATCACTGGACCTTAGTCTGAAGAGATTTTAGGGTTTATTCAAACCAATTGTTTTAATTCAATAGAAGAGAAAAAAGACAACAGAAGTTATGAAATTTATTCAGAGTCTACCCAGAGGTTCTGGGGAACTGAATTCAGATCAGTTATCTTAGATTCTTTGGCCTGAGGTCTTCCTAATAATAGAACTCCATGTAACATTCTCTTGACCACGTAGGTGCTATGTGAGAGGATCTGACTCTTCCAGAGTACTAGACTTGGTTATCACAGGCAATTGCTGCCCATTTGGGTCAGTATCCTGGACCTCCCTTGCTATACAGACATCCACAGGGTCCATGACACATAGAGAGAAGGAGTAAAGGAATCAGTAAACAGGGTAATATCAATAGTATACAGGAAATAATTTGAGAAATGATCAGTTATTGTCAAATTAACTCAGATGTTATATTCATGTGACCAGCCTATACTTCATAAACATTAACATTATTACAGATGAATCTTTGTATCTCTTCAAACTCATATGTTGAAGCCCTAACTCCCAATGCAATGCCATTAGGAATTGTGAACAATGGAGGCAATAAAGTTTAGATGAAGTCATGAGAGTGAAACCTCCACCCCATGATGGAATTAGTGTTCTTGTAAGTAAGAGACACCAGAGCTTGCTTGCTCTTCTCCATGTGAAGATAGAGTAAAAAGGTAGCTATTTATAAGACAGAAAGGGAGTCCTTGTGAAATCCTGATCATGCTGGCACCCCGGGCTTGGACTTCTAGCATCCAGAACTGTGAGAAATAAATATCATTTTTAAAATCACACAGTCTATGGTATTTTGTTATAGAAGCTTGAAATAAGATAGTATGGAATAAGCAAATAATAAATAAATAAAAATGGAGTAAAAGATCCTTACTAGCTAAATAAGCAGATTGAGAAAACTCTTTATTTACAAAGAAAACAAAGAAGTGACCAGGAAATTAAAAATATCTCTGTAAGGGAGGAGTCAAGATGGCAGAGAAGTAGTAGGCTGAGATGACATCAGGTTGCAGGGGACCAACTAGATAGTTTATCAAACCATTCCAAACACCTAAAAATCCAACAGGATATTGAAGAGATAAAGAGCAGCAATTCTAGAAACAGAAAATTGACCACTTTCTGAAGGGGTTTTTTCTTCTAAAAAAATTTGGGATACAACTTCTTCTAATAGATCAAAATATACCCTAAATCTAGCACAGGGCATTGTTCTAGTCTCCAGCCAGAGCAAAGACTCTCCACTTTCTTTTTCTTTATTCTCCCAACCAACTTAACTTATCAACTCCACTTTTATAAATTTAAAAAAATTTTTTTCATCTTTATAGATATCCCTTCATTGTGTTTACCCTTATACATGTTTTTCATTCTTTAAATTTTGAGAGGTAGTTTCTTCTAAGAGGTCTCTTAGAATTCTCCCAAAATTAAGTGGGTGACCCTGTTCTATTTACCAGTCTAATATATATAGTAATATAATATAATATAATATAATATAATATAATATAATATAAATATAATATATACATATTTTTATATTTTTTCCTTATTTTTTTCTTAAAAAAAATTTTTTTTTCTGAACTTTGTTTTACCCCTTTCTTCCTCCCATGATTTGGGGTCTGTTCTGATTTGGTTAAAGCACATTTTCTTGGGGTCCTTGACACAGGTTTAGTATTTTGTTCTCTCCTTCATATATTCTTATCTGGACAAAATGACAAGGTGGAGAAACTCACCACACACACACACAAAAAGAACAAGAGGCAGTACTGAAGGCTAGGGACTTAATCTTATGGCCATTGGTATTATGTCAGATCTAGAGTCCAGAATGATGCTGCTCAAGGTGCTAGGTGAGCTCAAAAAGGCATGGAAGATATTAGAGAAAACCTGTCTGGAGAAATAAAAGCCCCTTCTAGAGAAATAAAAGAAACAAAATCTAACCAAGTTGAAATAAAAAAAGCTATTAATGGGGTGCAATAAAAAATGGAGTCTCTTACTGCTAGGATAAATGAGGCAGAAGAGAGAATTAGTGATATAGATGACCAAATGACAGAGAATTAAGAAGCTGAGCAAAAGAGAAACAAACAAATACTGAATCACGAGGGGAGAATTCAAGGGAAAAGTGATACCATAAGATGAAACAACATTAGAATAATTGGGATTCCAAAAGAAGAAGAAAGAGAGTGGGGAGCAGAAGATATATTGCAGAGAATTATTGTAGAGAATTTCCCTAATATGACAAAGGGAGCAAGCATCAAAATCCAGGAGGCGCAGAGAACCCCCCTCAAAATCAATAAGAATAGATCCACACCCTGTCATCTAATAGTAAAATTTACAAGTCTTAGTGACAAAGAGAAAATCCTGAAAGTAGCCCAGGACAAGAAGTCTGTAACATACAATGGTAAAAATATTAGATTGGCAACAGACTTATCCACAGAGACCTGGCAGGCCAGAAAGAATTGGCATGGTATATTAGAGCACTAAATGAGAAAAACATGCAGCCAAGAATACTACATCCAGCTAGGATATCATTGAAAATAGAAGAAGAGATAAAAAGCTTCCAGGACAAACTAAAACTAAAAGAATTTGTAAACACCAAACCAGGTCTACAGGAAATATTGAAAGAAGTCCTCTAAGCAAAGAGCAAGTCTAAAAGTAGTAGATCAGAAAGGAACAGAGACAATATACAGTAACAGTCACATTACAGGCAATACAATGGCACTAAATTCATCTCTCTCAATAGTTACACTGAATGTAAATGGGCTAAAATGCCCCAATCAAAAGACAAAGGGTATCAAAATTGATAAAAAAAAAAAAACAAAACCACAACCCATCAATATGCTGTCTATAAGAAACTCAACTTAGACCCAAAGACACCTCGAGATTTAAAGTGAGGGGGTGGAAAGCAATTTACCATGCCAATGGACATCAGAAGAAGGCTGGGGTGGCAAACCTTACATCAGATCAATTAGATTTTAAGCAAAAGACTATAATAAGAGATGAGGAAGGACACTATATCATACTCAAAGGGTCTGTCCAACAAGAAGATCTAACAATTTTAAATATCTATGCCCCTAACATGGGAGCAGCCAACTATATAAACCAATAAATAGCAAAATCAAAGAAACACATCAACAATAATAAAATAATAGTAGGTGACTTAAACACTCCCCACTGAAATGGACAGATCATCCAAGAAAAAGATCAACAAGGAAATAAAGGCCTTAAATGACACATTGGACCAGATGGACATCACAGATATATTCAGAACATTCCATCCCAAAGCAACAGAATATATATTCTTCTCTATGGCACATGGAACATTCTCCAGAATAGGTCACATCCTGGGTCCTAAATCAGGTCTCAACCAGTATCAAAAGATTGGGATCATTCCCTGCATATTTTCAGACCACAATGCTCTGAAGCTAGAACTCAATCACAAGAGGAAATTTGGCAAGAACACAAATACATGGAGACTAAACAGCATCCTTCTAAAGAATGAATGGATCAACCAGGAGATTAAAGAAGAATTGAAAAAATTCATGGAAACAAATGAAAATGAAAACACAACTGTACAAAATCTGTGGGACAAAGTAAAGGCAGTCCTGAGAGGAAAATATGTAGCAATACAAGCCTTTCTCAAGAAACAAGACAGGTCTCAAATATACAACCTATCCCTATACCTAAAGGAGCTGGAGAAAGAAAAAGGAAGAAACCCTAAACCCAGCAGGAGAAGAGAAATAATAAAGATCGGAGCAGAAAACAATGAAATAGAAACCAAAAAAACCCAAAAACAAACAAACAAACAAACAAACAAACAAAAAACAAAAAACAATAGAACAAATGAATGAAACTAGGAGCTGGTTCTTTGAAAGAATTAATAAGATTGATAAATCCCTGGCCAGACTGATCAAAAAGAAAAGAGAAAGGACCCAAATAAATAAGATCATGAATGAAACAGGAGAGATCACAACCAACAGCAAAGAAATACAAACGATTATAAGAACATACTATGAGCCACTATACTCCAGCAAATTTGACAATGTGGAAGAAATGGATGCATTCCTAGAGACATATAAACTACCACAACTGAACCAGGAAGAAATAGAAAGCCTGAACAGACCCATAACCAGTAAGGAGATTGAAACAGTCATCAAAAATCTCCAAACAAACAAAAGCCCAGGGCCAGACAGCTTCACAGGGGAATTCTACCATACATTTAAAGAAGAATTAATTCCTACTCTCCTGAAACTGTTCCAAAAAATAAAAATGGAAGGAAAACTTCCAAACTCACTTCATGAGGCAAGCATCACCTTGATCCCAAAACCAGACAAGGATCCCATCAAAAAAGAGAATTACAGACCACTATCCTTGATGAACACAGATGTGAAAATTCTCACCAAAATACTAGCCAATAGGATTCAACAGTACATTAAAAGGATTATTCAGCACGACCAAGTGGGATTTATTCCAGGGCTGCAAGGTTGGTTCAACATCCGCAAATCAATCAATGTGATACAACACATTAATAAAAGAAAGAGCAAGAACCATATGATACTCTCCATAGATGCTGAAAAAGCATTTGACAAAGTACAGCATCCCTTCCTGATCAAAACTCTTCAAAGTGTAGGATAGAGGGCATATACCTCAATATCGTCAAAGCCATCTACGAAAAACTCACCGTGAAAATGATTCTCAATGGAGAAAATCTGAGAGCTTTTCCACTAAGGTTCGGAACATGGCAAGGATGTCCTTTATCACCATTGCTATTCAACATAATACTAAAACTCCTAGCCTCAGCAATCAGACAACAAAAACAAATTAAAGGCATCCAAATTGACAAAAAGTCAAACTCTCACTCTTTGCAGATGATATGATACTATATGTGGAAAACCAAAAGACCTCACTCCAAATCTGCTAGAACTTGTACAGGAATTCAGTAAAGTGTCAGGATATAAAATCAATGCACAGAAATCAGTTGCATTTCTCTACACCAACAACAAGACAGAAGAAAGAGAAATTAAGGAGTCAATCCCATCTACAATTGCACCCAAAACCAAAAGGTACCTAGGAATAAACCTAACCAAAGAGGCAAAGAATTTATACTCAGAAAACTGTAAAGTACTCATGAAGGAAATTGAGGAAGACACAAAGAAATGGAAAAATGTTCTGTGCCAGTGGATTGGAAGAACAAATATTGTGAAAATGTCTATGCTACCTAAAGCAATCTACACGTTTAATGCAATTCCTATCAAAATCCCACCCAGTTTTTTCAAAGAAATGGAAAAAATAATCCTAAAATTTATATGGAACCAGAAAAGACCTTGAATAGCCAGAGGAATGTTGAAAAAGAAAGCCAAAGTTCATGACATCACAATTCCAGACTTCAAGCTCTATTACAAAGTTGTCATCATCAAGACAGTATGGTACTGGCACAAAAACAGACACATAGGACAGTGAAACAGAATAGAGAGCCTAGAAATAGACCCTCAACTCTATGGTCAACTAATCTTCAACAAAGCAGGAAAGAATGTCTAATGGAAAAAAGACAGTCTCTTCAATAAATGGTGTCGGGAAAATTGGACAGCCACATGTAGAAAAATGAAACTGGACCATTTCCTTACACAAAAATAGACTCAAAATGGATGAAGGACCTCAATGTGTGAAAGGTATCCATCAAAATCCTTGAGGAGAACACAGGCAGCAACCTCTTCGACCTCAGCTGCAGCAACTTCTTCCTAGGTATATCATCAAAGGCAAGGGGAGCAAGGGCAAAAATGAACTATTGGGACTTCATCAATATCAAAAGCTTTTGCACAGCAAAGGAGACAGTTAACAAAACCAAAAGACAACTGACAGAATGAGAGAAGATATTTGCAAATGACATATCAGATAAAGGGCTAGTGTCCAAAATCTATAAAGAACTTAGCAAACTCAACACCCAAAGAACAAATAATCCAATCAAGAAATGGGCAGAGGACATGAACAGACATTTCTGCAAAGAAGACATCCAGATGGCCAACAGACACATGACAAAGTGCTCCATATCACTCGGGATCAGGGAAATACAAATCAAAACCACAAGGAGATACCACCTCACACCAGTCAGAATGGCTAAAATTAACAAGTGAGGAAACAACAGATGCTGGCTAGGATGCGGAGAAAGGGGAACCCTCCTACACTGTTGATGGGAATGCAAGCTGGTGCAACCACTCTGGAAAACAGCATGGAGGTTCCTCAAAAGTTGAAAACAGAGCTACTTTATGACCCAGCAATTGCACTCATGGGTATTTACCCCAACGATCTGAAGGGGCACATGCACCTGAATGTTTATAGCAGGAATGTCCACAATAGCCAAACTATGGAAAGAACCTAGATGTCCATCAACAGATGAATGGATAAAGAAGATGTGGTATATATATACAATGAAATACTATGCAGCCATCAAAAGAAATAAAATCTTGCCATTTGCGATGGTGTGGATGGAACTAGAGAGTATTATGCTTAGCGAAATAAGTCAATCAGAGAAAGACAATTATCATATGATCTCCCTGATAGGAGGAAGTTACGAAGCAACATGGAGGGTTTGGGGGTGTGGGAAAGGAATAAATGAAACATGATGGGATTGGGAGGGAGACAAAGCATAAGAGACTCTTAATCTCATAAAACAAAGTGAGGGTTACTGGGGGAAGGGGGGTAGGAAGAGGGTGGTTGGGTTATGGACATTGGGGAAGGTAGGTGCTATGATGAGTGCTGTGAAGTGTGTAAACCTGGTGATTCACAGACCTGTACACCTGGGGCAAATAATACATTATATGTTAATAAAAAAAATTATATTAAAAATGGAAAAAATAGGCTGAATAGGCTAAAAAAAAACAAGATCCAACAGTATGCTGTCTATTAGAAACTCACTTTAGCTGTAAAGACACACACAAATTGAGAGCAAAGGGATTAAAAAAGACATTTCAAGCAAATGGTAACAACAACACCAGAAATAGCCAATCTGATGTCATACAAAATAGACTTTAAACTGAAAACAGTAAAAAGAGACAGAGGTCATTATATAATGGCAAATTGGCCAATACATCAAGAAAATATCAGTTGAAAATCTGTATGTCCTTAACATTGGATACCTAAACATATAAAACAAAACTAAAGGCTAAAAGGAGAAATAGACATAAATATAGTAATATTGGGGATTTTATTTTTTTTTAATTTCTTTTGAAGATTTTTTTTTTTAATTTTAGAGAGAGGGAAAGAGAGAGAGAGTGTGTGGTGGCGGGGAGAAAGGGAGAGAGAGACTCCCAAGCGGACTCTCCTCTGAGTGCAGAGCCCCATGGAGGCTCAATCTCATGAACATGAGATCATGATCTTACCTGTAATTAAGAGTTGGACACAAGTGATTGAGCCACCCAGGCACCCCAATAGTTGGGGACTTTAAAACCCACTCTGAGCAATCTATAAATCATCCAGACAGAGAATCAATAAGGAAACAGTGGATTTGAACAACACTATAGGCCACCTAGCAGACATATACAGAACATTCTATCCAAGAACAAAATAATATACATCCTTATTAAACACATGGAACATTTTCTTTTTTTTTTAAATTTAATTTCTTTTCAGTGTAACAGAAATCATTGTTTATGCACCACACCCAGTGTACCATGGAATACGTGCCCTCTATAATACCCAACACCAGGCTCCCCCAACCTCCCAGCCCCTGCCCCTTCAAAACTGTCAGATTGTTTTTCAGAGACTGTAGTCTCTCATGGTTCATCTCCCCCTCCAATTTCCCTCAACAACCTTCTCTTCTCCATCTCGCCATGTCCTCCATGTTATTTGTTATGCTCCACAAATAAGTGAAACCATATGATAATTGACTTTCTCTGATTGACTTATTTCACTCAGCATAATCTCTTCCACTCCTGTCCATGTTGATACAAAAGTTGGGTATTCATCCTTTCTGATGGAGGCATAATACTCCATAGTGTATATGGACCATATCTTCCTTATCCTTCCGTCTGTTGAAGGGCATCTTGGTTCTTTCCACAGTTTGGTGACCATGGCCATTGCTGCTATGAACATTGGGGTACAGATGGCCCTTCTTTTTATTACATCTGTATCTTTGGGGTAAATACCCAGTAGTGCAATTGTAAGGTCATAGGGAAGCTCTATTTTTAATTTCTTAAGGAATCTCCACACTGTTCTCCAAATTGGCTGCACCAACTTGCATTCCCACCAAAAGTGTAAGAGGGTTCCTTTCTCCACAACCTCTCCAACATGTTGTTTCCAGTCTTGCTAATTTTGGCCATTCTAACTGGTGTGAGGTGGTATCTCAATGTGGTTTTAATTTGAATCTCCCTGATGGCTACTGATGATGAACATTTTTTCATGTGTCTGATAGCCATTTGTATGTCTTCATTGGAGAACTGTCTGTTCATGTCTTCTGCCCATTTTTTTGACATGATTATCTGTTTTGTGTGTGTTGAGTTCGAGAAGTTCTTTATAGATTCTGGATATCGGCCTTTTGTCTGTACTGTCATTTGCAAATATCTTCTCCCATTCTGTGGGTTGCCTCTTTGTTTTGTTGACTCTTTCCTTTGCTGTGCAGAAGCTTTTGATCTTGATGAAGTCCCAAAAGTTCATTTTCACTTTTGTTTCCTTTGCCTTTGGAGACATATCTTGAAAGAAGTTGCTGTGGCTGATATCAAAGAGGTTACTGCCTATGTTCTCCTCTAGGATTCTGATGGATACCTGTCTCACGTTGAGGTCTTTTATCCATTTCAAAATTATCTTTGTGTATGGTGTAAGAGAATGGTCAAGTTTCATTCTTCTACATATAGCTGTCCAATTTTCCCAGCACCATTTATTGAAGAGACTGTCTTTATTCCACTGTATATTTTTTCATGCTTTGTTGAAGATTATTTGACCATAGAGTTGAGGGTCCATATCTGGGATCTATGTGTCTGTTTTTATGCCAGTACCATGCTGTCTTGGTGATCACAGCTTTGTAGTAAAGCTTGAAATCAGGTAACGTGATGCCACCAGTTTTGTTTTTCTTTTTCAACATTTCCTTAGCGATTTGGGGTCTCTTCTGACTCCAGACAAATTTTAGGATTATTTGCTCCAACTCTTTGAAAAATACTGGTGGAATTTTGATCGGAATGGCATTAAAAGTAGAGATTGCTCTAGGCAGTATAATTTTAACAATGTTCATTCTTCAGATCCTGGAGCATGGAATGGTCTTCCATCTTTTTGTGTCTTCTTCGATTTCTTTCATGAGTGTTCTGTAGTTCCTGGAGTACAGATCCTTTACCTCTTTGGTTAGGTTTATTCCCAGATATCTTATGGTTCTTGGTGCTATAGTAAATGGAATCGATTCTCTAATTTCTCTGTGTTTTCATTGTTAGTGCATAAGAAAGCCACTGATTTCTGTACATTGACTTTGTATCCTGACACCTTATTGAATTGCTGTATGAGTTCTAGCAGTTTGGGGTTGGAGTCTTTTGGGTTTTCCATATAAATTGTCATGTCATCTGTGAAGAGAGAGAATTTGACTTTTTCATGCCAATTTGGATACATTTTGTTTCTCTTTGTTGTCTGATTGCTGTTGCTAGGACTTCTTATACTATGTTGAACAAGAGTGGTGAGAGTGGGCATCCTTGTCATGTTCCTGATCTCAGCAGAAGGCTGTGAGCTTTTTCCCATTGAGGATGATATTTGCTGTGGGTTTTTCATAGATAGATTTTATGAAGTTGAGGAATGTTCCCTGTATCCCTATACTTTGAAGGGATTTAATCAGGAACAGGTGCTGTATCTTGTCAAATGCTTTTTCTGCATCAATTGAGAGAACCATGTGGTTCTTCTCTCTTCTCTTACTGATATGTTCTGTCACATTGATTGATTTATGAATGTTGAACCACACTTGCATCCCAAGGATAAATCCCACCTGATCATGGTGGATAATCTTTTTAATGTGCTGTTGGATCCTATTTGCTAGGATCTTGTTGAGAATCTTAGCATCCAATATCAGTGATATTGGTCTGAAATTCTCCATTTTGGTGGGGTCTTTGCCTGGTTTGGGGATCAGGGTAATGCTGGCTTCATAAAAAGAGTATGGACTTTTTCCTTCTGCTTAAATTTTTTGAAATGGCTTCAGGAGAAGAGGTTTTATTTCTTCTTTGAAAGTTTGGTAGAATTCCCCAGGGAATCCATCAGGTCCTGGGCTCTTGTTTTTTGGGAGGTTTTTGATCACTGCTTCAATCTCGTTACTAGATATTGGTGTTTTCAAATTTTCAATTTTTCCTGGTTCAATTTTTGGAAGTTCATAGTTTTTTAGGAATGCATCCATTTCATCTAGGTTGGTTAACTTATTGGCATATAACTGTTGATAATAACTTCTGATGATTGTTTCTATTTTCTTGGTGTTAGTTGTGATCTCTCCCTTTTCTTTCATGATTTTATTAATTTGGGCCTTCTCTCTTTTCTTTTGGATTAGTTTGTCCAATGGTTTATCAACCTTATTGATTCTTCCAAAAACCAGCTTCTAGTTTCATTGATGCATTCTACTGTATCTCTAGTTACTATCTCATTGATCTCTGCTCTAATCTTGATTATTTCCCTTCTTGTGTATGGAGTTGGCTTAATTTGTTGTTGATTCTCCAGTTCTTTAAAGTGTAGAGACAGCTGGTGTATTCTGGATTTTTCAGTTTTTTTGAGGGAGGCTTGGAAGACTATGTATTTCACCCGTAGGACCACCTTTGCTGTATCCCATAGGTTTTAGACCAAAGTGTCTTCATTCTCATTGGTTTCCATGAAGTGTTCAAATTCTTCTTTGATCTCCTGGTTGATCCAAGCATTCTTCAGCAAGGTGGTCTTTAGCTTCCAGGTGTTTGAGTTCCTTCCAAACTTTTCCTTGTGATTGAGCTCCAGTTTCAAAGCATTGTGATCTGAGAATATGCAGGCAATAATCTCAATCTTTTGGTATCTGTTGAGCCCTGATTTGTGATGCAGTACATGGTCTATTCTGGAGAAGGTTCCATATGCACTTGAGAAGAATGAGTATTATGTTGTTTTGGGGTGGAATGTTCTGTATATATCTATGAGGTCCATCTGGTCCAATGTGTCATTCAATGCTCTTGTTTCTTTATTGAATTTCTGGTTGGATGATCTGTCTATTACTGAGAGAGGCATGTTAAGATCTCCTACTATTAATGTATTCATACCAATATGACTTTTTATCTTGATTAACAGTTTTCTTACATAACTGGCTGCTCCAATATTGGGGGCATAAATATTTACCATTGTTAGATCATCTTGGTGGATAGTCCCTTTAAGAATTAAGTAGTGTCCTTCTGTATCTCTGACTACAGTCTTTAGTTTAAAATCTAATTTCTCTGTTATGAGAATCGCTACCCTAGCTTTCTTTTGAGGTCCATTGGCCTGAAAGATGCTTCTCCATCCCTTCACTTTCAGTCTGGGTGTATCCTTAGGTTCAAAATGGGTCTCTTGTAGACAACATATGGATGGGTTCTTTTGTTTTATCCAATCTGCAACCCTGTGTCATTTTATGGGCTCATTTAGGCCATTCACATTGAGAGTGATTATTGAGAGATTCATTTTTATTGATGTCGTGTTACCTGTGAAGTCTTTGTTTCTATAGATTATCTCCATATATTTCTGTTCAATGATAGTCTTAGGATTTTTTCTCCTTTATAGAACCCCCTCCTTAATATTTCCTGCAGTGTCAGCTTGGTGGTCACATACTCTTTTAAACCTTGCTGGTCTTCGGCACTCTTTATCTCTCCATCTATTTTGAATGTCAGTCTTGCTGTTTAAAGCATTCTTGGCTGCCCGTCCTTCTCATTTAGTGCTCTGAATACGTCTTGACAGCCCTTTCTGGCTTGCCAGGTTTCTGTGAACAGGTCTGACATTATTCTGATGGGCTTTCCTCTGTACATAAGAAACTTCTTTGTCCTAGCTGCTTTCAAGAGGTCTTGTCTACAATTATGATTCCTCTTTCTTACTATCAGGTGTCTTTAGGTCTTTCTAGATTCTGTAAACCTGGGGGGAGACTGTTCTGCTTCTAGTACATGAATGCTGGTTCCATTTGAGAGATTGGGATTTTTTTATTATTTTAACAAATTATTTATTTATTTATTATTTTTTAAATTTTATTTTTTATAAACATATAATATATTTTTATCCCCAGGTGTACAGGTCTATGAATCACCAGGTTTACACATTTCAAAGCACTCACCATAGCACATACCCTCCCCAATGTCCATAACACCAGCCCCCCTCCCAAAACCCCTCCCCCCATCAAACCTCAGTTTGTTTTGTGAGATTAAGAGTCACTTATGGTTTGTCTCCCTCCCAATCCCATCTTGTTTCATTTATTTTTCTCCTACCCACTTAATCCCCCATGTTGCATCTCCTCTCCCTCATATCAGGGAGATCATTTGATAGTTGTCTTTCTCTGACTTACTTCGCTAAGCATGATACCCTTTATTTCCATCCACGTTGTTGCAAATGGCAAGATTTCATTTCTTTTGATGGCTGAATAGTATTCCATTGTGTATATATACCACATCTTCTTTATCCATTCGTCTGTTGATGGACATCTAGGTTCTTTCCGTAGTTTCGCTATTGTAGACATTGCTGCTATAAACATTCGGGTGCATGTGCCCCTTCAGATCACTATGTTTGTATCTTTAGGGTAAATACCCAGTAGTGCAATTGCTGGGTCGTAGGGTAGTTCTATTTTCAACATTTTGAGGAACCTCCATGCTGTTTTCCAGAGTGGTTGCACAAGCTTGCATTCCCACCAACAGTGTAGGAGGGTTCCCCTTTCTCCACATCCTCGCCAGCATCTGTCATTTCCTCACTTGTTAATTTTAGCCATTCTGACTGGTGTGAGGTGGTATCTCCTTGTGGTTTTGATTTGTATTTCCCTGATCCCGAGTGATATGGAGCACTTTGTCATGTGTCTGTTGGCCATCTGGATGTCTTCTTTGCGGAAATGTCTGTTCATGTCTTCTGCCCATTTCTTGATTGGATTATTTGTTCTTTGGGTGTTGAGTTTGCTAAGTTCTTTATAGATTTTGGACACTAGCCCTTTATCTGCTATGTCATTTGCAAATATCTTCTCCCATTCTGTCAGGTGTCTTTTGGTTTCATTAACTATTTCCTTTGCTATGCAAAAGCTTTTGATCTTGATAAAATCCCAATAGTTCATTTTTGCCCTTGCTTCCCTTGCCTTTGGCGATGTTCCTAGGAAGATGTTGCTGTGGCTGAGGTCGAAGAGGTTGCTGCCTGTTTTCTCCTCAAGGATTTTGATGGATTCTTTTCTCACATTGAGGTCAAATTCATCCATTTTGAGTCTATTTTCATGTGTGGTGTAAGGAAATGGTCCAATTTCATTTTTCTGCATGTGGCTGTCCAATTTTCCCAACACCATTCATTGAGGAGGCTGTCTTTTTTCCGTTGGACATTCTTTCCTGCTTTGTCGAAGATTAGTTGACCATAGAGTTGAGGGTCTATTTCTGGGCTCTCTATTCTGTTCCATTGATCTATGTGTCTGTTTTTGTGCCAGTACCATGCTGTCTTGATGATGACAGCTTTGTAATGGAGCTTGAAGTCTGGAATTGTGATGCCACCAACTTTGGCTTTCTTTTTCAATATTCCTTTGGCTATTCGAGGTCTTTTCTGGTTCCATATAATTTTAGGTTTATTTGTTCCATTTCTCTGAGAAAGATGGATGGTACTTTGATAGGAATTGCATTAAATGTGTAGGTTGCTTTAGGTAGCATAGACATTTTCACAATATTTATTCTTCCAATCCAGGAGCATGGAACATTTTTCCATTTCTTTGTGTCTTCCTCAATTTCTTTCATGAGTACTTTATAGTTTTCTGAGTATAGATTCTTAGCCTCTTTGGTTAGGTTTATTCCTAGGTATCTTAGAGTTTTAGGTGCAATTGTAAATGGGATTGACTCCTTAATTTCTCTTTCTTCGATCTTGGTGTTGGTGTAGAGAAATGCAACTGATTTCTGTGCATTGATTTTATATCCTGACACATTACTGAATTCCTGTACAAGTTCTAGCAGTTTTGGAGTGGAATCTTTTGGGTTTTCCACATAGAGTATCATATCATCTGGGAAGAGTGATAGTTTGACTTCTTCTTTGCTGATTTGGATGCCTTTAATTTCCTTTTGTTGTCTGATTGCTGAGGCTAGGACTTCTAGTACTATGTTGAATAGCAGTGGTGATAACGGACATCCCTGCCGTGTTCCTGACCTTAGCAGAAAAGCTTTCAGTTTTTCTCCATTGAGAATGATATTTGCAGTGGGTTTTTCATAGATGGCTTTGATAATATTGAGGTATGTGCCCTCTGTCCCTACACTTTGAAGAGTTTTGATCAGGAAGGGATGCTGTACTTTGTCAAATGCTTTTTCAGCATCTATTGAGAGTATCATATAGTTCTTGTTCTTTCTTTTATTAATGTGTTGTATCACATTGATTGATTTGCGGATGTTGAACCAACCTTGCAGCCCTGGAATGAATCCCACTTGGTCGTGCTGAATAATCCTTTTAATGTACTGTTGAATCCTATTGGCTAGTATTTTGGTGAGAATTTTTGCATCTGTGTTCATCAAGGATATTGGTCTGTAGTTCTCTTTTTTGATGGGATCCTTGTCTGGTTTTGGGATCAAGGTGATGCTGGCCTCATAAAATGAGTTTGGAAGTTTTCCTTCCATTTCTATTTTTTGGAACAGTTTCAGGAGAATAGGAATTAGTTCTTCTTTAAATGTTTGGTAGAATTCCCCCGGGAAGCCATCGGGCCTGGGCTTTTGTTTATTTGGAGATTTTTGATGACTGTTTCAATCTCCTTACTGCTTATGGGTCTGTTCAGGCTTTCTATTTCTTCCTGGTTCAGTTGTGGTAGTTTATATGTCTCTAGGAATGCATCCATTTCTTCCATATTGTCAAATTTGTTGGCGTAGAGTTACTCATAGTATGTTCTTATAATTGTCTGTATTTCTTTGGTGTTCATTGTGATCTCTCCTCTTTCATTCATGATTTTATTTATTTGGGTCCTTTCTCTTTTCTTTTTGATTAGTCTGGCCAGGGGTTTATCAATCTTATTAATTCTTTCAAAGAACCAGCTCCTTGTTTCGTTGATTTGTTCTATTGTTTTTTTGATTTCTATTTCATTGATTTCTGCTCCGATCTTTATTATTTCTCTTCTCCTGCTGGATGTAGGGTTTCTTTCTTGTTCTTTCTCTAGCTCCTTTAGGTGTAGGGTTAGGTTGTGTACCTGAGACCTTTCTGTTTCTTGAGAAAGGCTTGTATCGCTATATTTTTTCCTCTCAGGACTGCCTTTGTTGTGTCCCACAGATTCTGAACCGTTGTGTTTTCATTATCATTTGTTTCCATGAAGTTTTTTCAATTCTTCTTTAATTTCCTGGTTGACCCATTCATTCTTTAGAAGGATGCTGTTTAGTCTCCATGTATTTGGGTTCTTTCCAAATTTCCTCTTGTGATTGATTTCCTGCTTCAGAGAATTGTGGTCTGAAAATATGCAGGGAATGATCCCAATCTTTTGATACCGGTTGAGACCTGATTTAGGACCAAGGATGTGATCTATTCTGGAGAATGTTCCATGTGCACTAGAGAAGAATGTGTATTCTGTTGCTTTGGGATGAAATGTTCTGAATAGATCTGTGATGTCCATCTGGTCCAGTGTGTCATTTAAGGTCTTTATTTCCTTGTTCATCTTTTGCTTGGATGATCTGTGCATTTCAGTGAGGGGAGTGTTAAAGTCCCCTACTATTATTGTATTACTGTTGATGTGTTTCTTTGATTTTGTTATTAATTGGTTTATATAGTTGGCTGTTCCCACATTAGGGTATAGATATTTAAAATTGTTAGATCTTCTTGTTGGACAGATCCTTTGAGTATGATATAGTGTCCTTCTTCATCTCTTATTATAGTCTTTGGTTTAAAATCTAATTGATCTGATATAAGATTTGCCACTCCTGCTTTCTTCTGCTGTCCATTAGCATGGTAAATTCTTTTCCACCCCCTTACTTTAAATCTGGAGGTGTCTTCAGGTTTAAAATGAGTTTCTTGTAGGCAACATATAGATGGGTTTTGTTTTTTTATCCATTCTGATACCCTGTGTCTTTTGAATGGGGCATTTAGCCCATTAACATTCAGGGTAAGTATTGAGAGAGATGAATTTAGTGCCATTGTATTGCCTGTAAGGTGACTGTTATTGTATATTGTCTCTGTTCCTTTCTGATCTACTACTTTTAGGGTCTCTCTTTGCTTAGAGGACCCCTTTCAATATTTCCTGTAGAGCTGGTTTGGTGTTTGCAAATTCTTTCAGTTTTTGTTTGTCCTGGAAGCTTTTTTTTTTTTTTAAAGATTTTATTTATTTATTTGTCAGAGAGAGAGAGAGAGCGAGCACAGGCAGACAGAGTGGCAGGCAGAAGCAGAGGGGGAAGCAGGCTCCCCACAGAACAAGGAGCCGATGTGGGACTCGATCCCAGGACGCTGGGATCATGACCTGATCCGAAGGCAGCGGCTTAACCAACTGAGTCACCCAGGCGTCCCTGTCCTGGAAGCTTTTAATCTCTCCTGTTTTCAATGATAGCCTGGCTGGATATAGTATTCTTGGCTGCATGATTTTCTCCTTTAGGGCTCCGAATATATCATGCCAGCTCTTTCTGGCCTGCCAGGTCTCTGTCGATAAGTCTGCTGTCAATCTAATATTTTTACCATTGTATGTTACAGACTTCTTTTCCCGGGCTACCTTCAGGATTTTCTCTTTGTCACTAAGACTTGTAAGTTTTACTATTAGGTGATGGGGTGTGGACCTATTCTTATTGAGTTTGAGGGGGGTTCTCTGAACCTCCTGGATTTTGATGCTTGTTCCCTTTGCCATATTGGGGAAATTCTCTCCAATATACCTTCTGCTCCCCTCTCTCTTTCTTCTTCTTCTGGAATCCCAATTACTCTAATGTTGTTTCATCTTATGGTGTCACTTATCTCTCGAATTCTGCCCTCGTGGTCCAGTAGCTGTTTGTCCCTCTTTTGCTCATCTTCCTTATTCTCTGTCATTTTGTCTCCTATATCGCTAATTCTTTCTTCTGCCTCATTTATCCTAGCAGTGAGAGCCTCCAATTTTGATTGTACCTCATTAATAGCTTTTTTGATTTCAACTTGGTTAGATTTTAGTTCTTTTATTTCTCCAGAAAGGGCTTTTATATCTCCCAAGAGGTTTTCTCTAATATCTTCCATGACTTTTTCGAGCCTAGCTAGAACCTTGAGAATCGTCATTCTGAACTCTAGATCTGACATATTACCAATGTCTGTATTGATTAGGTCCCTAGCCTTCGGTACTGCCTCTTGTTCTT
Organism: Lutra lutra; assembly: GCF_902655055.1. Classification (NCBI taxonomy): domain Eukaryota; kingdom Metazoa; phylum Chordata; class Mammalia; order Carnivora; family Mustelidae; genus Lutra; species Lutra lutra. Next base: position 107,500,299 of record NC_062280.1, read on the forward strand.
TTTTGTGGGGTGAATTTTTCCGCCTTGTCATTTTGTCCAGATAAGAGTATATGAAGGAGCAAGTAAAATACTAAAAGGGTGGCAACAACCCCAGGAAAATATGCTTTAACCAAATCAGAAGAGATCCCAAATCGTGAGCGGGGAGAAAGGGGATTAAAAGAGGTTCAGAAAGAAAAAAAAAATGAAATAATTAAAAGAAGAAAACGAATAAAGAAAAAATATAAAAAGTGAAATATATATATATATATATATATATATATATATATATTAGATAAACTAAGTAAAAATCGTTAAAAAAGAAAAGGGTAAAATTTAAAAATAATTTAGCATAAGAAGAGAAAAAAAATTGGAAAAGAAAAAAAATTAAATTAACTGCAAGGCTAAAGAATCATGGAGAGAAAGCCATGAATTCCTTGCTTTGCTTTCTCGTCTTCTGGAATTCCGCTGCTCTCCTTGGTATTGAAACTTCACTCCTTGATAGGTGAACTTGGTCCTGGCTGGATTTCTTGTTGATCTTCTGGGGGAGGGGCCTGTTGTAGTCATTCTCAAGTGCCTTTGCCCCAGGCGGAATTGCACCGCCCTTACCAGGGCCCGGGCTGAGTAATCCGCTCGGGTTTGCTTTCGGGAACTTTGTTCCCTAAGCACTTTCAGTAGAGTTCCAGAGGATGGGAATGAAGATGGCGGCCTCCCAGTCTTTGGCCCGGAGGAGCTGAGAGCCCGGGGCCCCACTCCTCAGTGTGCCCTCAGAGAACAGTGCCCAATTACTCCCATCACCCTGGCCTCCTGCCACGCTCTGAGCTCACCCAGCCTGCGACCAGTTCAAGGTAAACCCGAGTTTAGAGCTCACTCCTCGGCTCTTTCTCTGTAGCCAGCTTCCCTGTTCTAATACTTGTAAGCTCTGCGACACTCAGACACCCCTGATCCTTCTGTGACCCTGTGGGACCTGAGGCCACGCTGACCCCGTGTGGGCTTCACCCCGGTTAAGCCTCTGTAGCGATGTCCCTCAGCGGAATAGACTTTTAAAAGTCCCGATTTTGTGCCCCGTTGCTCCGCCGCTTGCTGGGAGCCGGCCCCTCCCCCCGCAGTCTATCTTCCCGTCGCGTTGGATTCACTTCTCCGCCAGTCCTACCTTTCAGAAAGTGGTTGATTTTCTGTTTCTAGAATTGCTCTTCTTCTCTTCGATCTCCCATTGGATTTGTAGGTGTTTGCAATCTTTAGGTAAGCTATCTAGCTGATCTCCTGCTACCTGAAGTAGTCTCAGCCTGCTACTTCTCCGCCATCTTGACCCCTCCCCTGTCGGGAATTTTTTTTTTTCAAGATTTTATTTATTTATTTGCTAGAGAGAGAGAGAGAGAGAGCGATCACAGGCAGGCCGAGTGGCAGCAGAGGCAGAGGGAGAAGCAGGCTCCCCACCGAGCAAGGAGTCTGATGTGGGACTTGATCCCAGGATGCTGGGTTCATGACCTGAGCTAAACACAGCTGCTTAACCAACTGAGCCACACAGGTGTCCCGGGAAAATTTTCATGGCGAATTTGTTCAAATATATCTTCTAGTTTTCTTTCTCCTCCCCCTCAGGGATTCCAATAATTCTGATATTGGAAGGTTTCATGGCATCATTTATTTCCCTAATTCTGTTTTTGTGGCTTCTAAGCTGTTTGTTCCAGGCTTCCTCCTGATCCTTTTTCTCTATCTATTTGTCCTCCAGATCACTAATTCTATCTTCTGTCTCAGTTACCCTAGCTTTTAGAGAATTTTGATTAGATTGGAACTCATTGAGAACATTGTGAACATTATCCCTGGTGGCTTTCACTTCTGCCCTAATCAATTCCATTTTGTCATCCATGGCTTTTTCCAACCTAGCTATTGCCTGGATAATTGTTAGTCTGAATTCCCTTTCTGACATGCTGTCTATGTCCATAGCCATTAGCTCTGTTGCAGAAGGCCCAGCCTCTGAATTGTTCTTCTGTTGGGCATTCCTCCTCCTAGTCATTTTGGTGAGAGATGGCTGAATGGATGTGTGGCTGAATGTATTGACTGTGGTGCAGGCAAGGTGCACCCTGGAACACTTCTGAGCAATTGAGAATCCCCACCCAAAAGAAAGAAAAAAGATAGAAAAAAAAGAGAGAGAGAGAGACAGAAAAAAAAAAAAAAAGATAAAATAAAACAGAAGGCCCAGCCCAAATGGGCTGCAGGGTAAGATTTATGAAGTATACATACAAAAACAGACAAACAAAAAGACTGATAAAAGTAGATGACAAGAGAAAAAAATAAATATATAAAAACAAAACAAAGCAAAAAGAACCTCATCAAAAAGAACTCCAAGTATAAGATTTATATACTACCAGGACAAAGTTGCAGAAGGAAGAAAATAATTAAGATGAGAGCAGAAATACATGAAATAGGGAACAGAAAAACAATAGAAAAGATTAACCAAAGTGTTAGTTCTTTGTCAAGATAAACAAAATTGACAAACCCTTAGTCAGACTAACCAAGAAACATGAGAAGAAACCCAAATAATAAAATTATAAATGAAAAAGAATCTATTACAACTGATACCACAGAAATTAAAAGGCTCATAAAAGGATACTATGAACAACTATATTTTAACAAACCAGACAAGCTAGAAGAAAAGGATAATTTGTAGAAACATGCAACTTACCAAGAATGAATCAAAAGAAATAGAAAATCTGAATATACATTACTAGTAAAGAGACTGAATCAGTAATAAGATATTTCCTCATGAAGTCTAGCTCAGGACCAGATGGATTCACTGTTGAATTTTACAAACAGTTAAAGAAGAATTAACACCAATCCTTCTCAAAGTCTTCCAAACTCATTTTACAAGACTAGTGTTATCCTGAACATAAAAGCCAAAAAAAGACAAGACTAGAAAAAACTGACAAATAAAACTATAGGTCAATATTCGTGATGAATGCAGATGCAAAAATTTCCAATAAGATACTAGAAAGGTGAATTCAGCAGCACATTAAAAGGATCATTCACCATAATGAAGTGGGACTTACCCCTGGGAAGATTAAATATTTATAAATCAATTAACTACAGAAATAGGAAAAACACTTCTAAAATTTATATGGAATTATGAAAGACCCCAAAGATCCAAAGAAATCCCAAGAAATGAGTGCCAAGCAGGAGACATCATACTTCCTGATATTAAAGTATATTATAAAGCTATAGTCATTAAGACAGTATGGTACTGGGCTAAAGACAGGCAAACAGACCAATGAAACAGAATTGAGGGTCCAGAAATAAACTCAGCTAATGTTTGACAAGGGAGCCAAGAATACTCAATGGAGGAAAAAAAAAAAGAAAAGAAAAACAGTCTTGTCAATAAATGGTACTGAATAATTGGATATTCACATGTAAAAGAATGAAATTGGATCCAAATTTTATATCACTCACAAAAATGAATTAAAAATGGATTAAATACTTAAATGAAGACTTGAAATCATGAAACTCCTGGAAGAAAACAGGAATAAAGCTTCATGACATAGGTAATGTCATGGTGATGATTTTTTGGATATGACACCAAAAGCACAGGCAACAGAATAAAAAATAAGTAAATGGGACTACATCAAACTAAAAAGCTTCTTCACAGCAAAAGAAACCAAGCGCAAAGTGACAAAACAACCTATGGAAATGGGAAAAAATATTTGCAAACCATATATTTGATAAGGGGTTAATATTAAAAATATATAAAGGACTCCTACAAATCAATAGCATAAAAACAAAAAACACAATAAAAACTGGGCAAAGGACCTGAATAGACATTTCTCCAAAGAAGACACACGAAAGGACAGCAGGTACATGAAAAGATGCTCAACATCATAGTCATTAGGGGAAGGCATATTAAAAGCATTGTGAGGTATCACTTCAGGCCTATAGAATGTCTAGTATCAAAAAGACGAGTGGTAATGAATGCTGGTGTGGATGTAGAGAAATTTAAAAACAGAACTACGATATGATCAAGCAATTACAGTTCTGGGAATGTATCCAAAGGAAACAAAACCACTATCTGCACCTCCATGTTATTCACAATAGTCAAGACATGGAAACAACTGAAGTGTCCATAGATGGATGGATAAACTTCTTTAAGTTGTGGTATATATGTAAAGTAATATGAAATATTATTCAGCCATAAAAGAATAAGGAAATATTACCATTTTACCATTTGCAACAACATCGATAGACCTTAAAGGAATTAGGCTATGTGAAAGAAATCAAACAAAGACAAATACTGCATTATTACATGCATATGTGAAACCTAAACAAATAAACACAATCTCATAGAAAAAGAAATCAGACTTGTGGTTACCAGAAGTGGGGGTGGGGGGCACAGGGAAATTGGAGGAGGTGATCAAAAGGTACAAACTTCTGGTTATAAGATAAATAAGTACTAGGGATGTAATGTACAACATGGTGACTAGAGCTAACAGTACTGTATGATACATAGAAAATTTTAAGAAAAGTTTACGAGAGCAAATCCTCTGAGTTCTCATCACAAGAGAGAATATTTTCCTTTTTTCTCCCTTTTTTTTCTTTTTATTGCACCTATATGAAAAAATGGGTGTTAACTGAGCCTACCGTGGTAATCATTTCACAGTATATATGAATCAAGCCATCATACTTTATGCCTGAAACTTACACAGTGCTATATGCCAATTATTTCTCAGTAAAACTGGAAAAAATAAAAATAAAAGAGAGGTCAAAACTGAGCTGGAGAGCCTCACTTCTCTTTCCTTTAGAAGACTTTAGCAGGAAGAGGTTAGTGTGAGTGTCTGGTTGAAAATGACTCGGTCTGCATTTTTTCAGTGTTAGTCTGCAATATCTTCTATTTCTCTTTAGTACTAAAAGTAATTTCCAATCAGAATTTTCAAGCTGAGAAAACTTGATAGGTTGAGTGGAAAAATTCACAGTTTTGACTGAGGTCCCTGCATATTCCCTACTTACTACCCGGGGAATGTCTTTATTTCATTTTACTATTCCTTTATTGGTAGCACACATATCTTCACCTCTTACTAATAGATTCTTGAAGAGGAGATCCTTTGGTGGTGGAAATGAGAAGAGAAATTTGGCCTGATGTGCAAAACCTGGTATGAAAGGACTATGTGGAAAATCCATGGGACTTTAATCACAGAGAGTCTATGTGGCCAGGAAAGCCACGTGTTCAGAAAATTCTGTTTCTTGTCACTCCTGGAAACATGATAAGACTGCAGTTTTTAGCCTCGCTTGCAGTTAAGGAAAGCCCTGTGACTGAATTTGATGAATGGGATATTGGAAGATATGAGGTATGCCATTTCTATGCCATAAAACTCTTACAGGCAATTTTTCATACTCCATTTGCTGAGGAAGTACCCAAACTGATTGCATACCTTTACCAAATCCACCACTCAAAATTCTAAATTCCCTCTTGATTTGCCTGTATAGAAAGTCAGAAGTGCTGGTCAACTCCTCTCGTACTTGAGTTTAATCATCCTCACTTCCAAGAGTGGATTCTGTTGCTATAAGAGTGTAAATTGTGGGAGGCAGTCCTCCGTGGGCCTCTTGTATTTCTCTAAATTTTGTGAACAGACACACTGATAGCTTCTGTTTCTGACAATTTTTTCAAGGATATTTGTAGAGCAAACTGCCTTGGAAAACATAGTGTCTCCCCCTGGAGAAGAGGATGGATTTATTTAGTCCCCAGGAAAATAAAAATAATGTCTCCTTCCTGCTCAGAAGTCGAGCAGGTTTGTGTGGTCCCTTTAAAAGACTGGAGGTTCCTAAGCAATATTCCATTGTATGTGTAGAAGTCACTTGGGCCACTTTGTGCTGCCATGGGCCTTAAGGGGAGGGACAAGTGGAACCAAGATGACCATGACACATGTTGCCTGTTCTAATGGGAACAGCAAAGTCCTTTTCTCTGACCTAGGAGTCTCAGATCTTCTATGAGCATCTGTGAACCTGCAGCGGGCTGACTTGTTAGCAGGGTAAAATCTCAGACTGTTCACTGTTCTGACAGTATTTGTTGAGAGCAATTTGAATGTTGAAAATGTATGAATATTTAAAATCCTCTGATGTTGCAGTTTCACACTTAGAAGGCTATCGTGAGGGAAAAGAGTTGTATAAGTATATTCAAACACAAATACAAAGTTGTTTATTTCAGGACAGTGTCTGACAGTAGGAAATTAAAAAGAACCTGCACATCTATCAATAGGAATGTTTTAATTTAATGATAAACATTCATACTCTGACTCCAGTTCATCAACGAGAAATAAGGGAGCTCTTTTAGTGCTGACATAGGATTGTTCCTATGATTCATTTTCCATGGGAAAACACAAGTTATTCCATGATAATGTGAGTTATGAACTATTTTTTAGTTCAGAACTATAAGTAGTTTAGAACTATTTATTCACTCATCAAACATTTATTGAACATCTACTATGTGCTAGGATAGATGAGGATATATTACAGGTAATGCTGACAATGTCCCTAAATTCACATTGTAGAGAAACCTTATAAATACAATAAATAAGGTATTACATTGATGTGAAGGAAATAGTCAAAATAATGTGATAGAAAGTGGGGAGGGGTACCACAGGTGGGTGGAAGAGAGAATCTGTTAGTTTCAGAGCAGTTGTGAGGCTACAGCAATTGAGTTGAAACCTCAGGTTTGAGAATAAGCTAGTCAAACAGTGATCTGGAGGAAGAACATTCAAAAGGGCCTCGAGCAGATAAAAGTTTCCTAAGTTTGATGACCAGAAGGGAATCCATGATAGTCCGATGATTCTACTGATAAGGAGGGACACCAAGGTTTATGATGTTTGGATGCAATAGAAAACCACTTTTAGGGCTGTGTAAAGATCTGATTTTCTTACTTAGAAGATCATTTGGAATGCTGTGTGAAAAACAAACTTCAAGATATTCTGTCTGTATGTGTACATATGTGTATGCACATATATGCATGCTCATGGATACACATATCTGCATACATGTATAAATACATATGCATCATACAGATATATAAACATGCATGTATGTATCTTATGTATGAGTTTTCAAATATTAACCAAGTAACAGTTTGTGGTTTTGAGGGGAAAATTAGGAGAAATTTACTACTTATTTTTTCATTAAAAAAATGTATGGAAACACATTTCGAATGTTAATTAGAAAGGATGGGAAAGACCAGAACTCTGGAGCCAGGTTGTTTGCCAGACCAAGGTAGAATTTTCCTCCCAGAGATATTACTAAATTATCTTAAAATTTTTGATCCTATTTATGTATTTGTTTCTTAATCACCAGAGATGGCAACATTAGCATTGTTTAGGAAGTAACCACATGTGAATATACATGTATGCATTAATAAATATCAGTCTATTCCTGGTATGTGAATATTAACTGCCATCTCTAACATGATTAAATAAGGAAGAGGAACCACAAAGAATATAGTCCACAATCTTGTTTTCAATTAGTTAATACATTGAAATCTGAAATAAAAACGGGAATACAATGAGCTGGTCAAGGAAACACTTAGAAGATCTTCTGATAAACTTTGGCTATGGTATTATTAAGAGAAAGATCCTTCACAATTGAAAGACTTTGAAGATTGCAAAATAGAAATTCAATATTTCTTCTACTGTCAGTAAACAAATCCATATATATCCTCTTTTATAAATACATGATTCTAGCAATTCATTTTTATGGCCGTTTTTCACTAAGCCATCTTTCACTTTGATAACATAATTATAGTGGAACACAACATTCCTTACTGATGCTGAGAACTCATTTAAGTTTCTACAAGCTCCCTATTTCGAGTGTATGTAGTTCTTGACCTAGATATTGCATGGCTATTGATAGCTATCTGAAGAGAAGTCTCATTAATCCATTTACTGAAGTTTCATTGCCCCAAACACAGACATAGTCACCCCCACTTTGTTTTCTAAATTAGTCACTCACCAGGGAGAAAATATCATATTCTTCTTTATAAGCAGTAGATTAGAAAAAACCAACTCAGCTAAGTAACATGGGAGTAAATTGGCAAAATCACCAAAGATTGAATATGTTTAGTTAGTTTGTATGAGAGCTTTTGCCAGTCCCATGATAAAGACAGATAACCCCATAGGCCTGCGCTGATCTTGTATTATCTTACCAAAGGTGAGGGCCTGACTGTATTGAGGATTTGCAGTACTAACGCTGGGAGTCTTGGAATTTATTCATGGATTCCTCAGAAAAATTACCAAACATCTTCTGTGTGCCAGGTGCTGAACAGAGTGAATGAAATGTATTTTTTTATTTCTTTTCTAGTGACTAATCACTTTTTATTTGGTTTTCCACTATGTTAGCTATGCCCAACTTATTTTTCAAAATTTATAGGTCCTCAAAAAGGACCATGAAATTATATCTCCCTCCAAGGCTTGCGTTTGACTTTTGCTTGGTCGTTTGGAATTGACAACAATTGGTGCTGCATTTGAATACCATATTTCCTATTGTTCTAGGCAGAGTGATTTATAACAGTGCGTGGGAAGGGTTGGTTCTTGACATGCTTAACACTGATGAGTTAGGTGAAGTATTTCTCGATCTCAAGTCTCTTCCCAAGTTTCTTTTGAAGTGAAGCCCGAGTTCTCTCTTATGAGGCTAGAGAGGAAGGAGAAGGGTGAATAAAATATGAAATGAACAGGAGCACTGTCTTCAAACTAGTAAATCTCCTGCCCATGTCGGGACTGTGGCAACACCGCCCTGTCTTACCTCAGTACATGTCTGGGCCACGTTTTTGTCAGTTCATCCCTGGTTCTCCCTGGATTGTAGGAGCAGGTTCACAACTGTTTACTTTCCCAGGGCAGGAAGAAGAAAACTATGGTTCTTTCCCTTAGAGCTTTTACTGGTTCTCCTCCCTACCTGCCTCAGTGTGGCTCAGACTAGCCCACAGTAATTTTGTCGACCCCCTAGGAGGGTACACGCACTTTCTTGGCATTCTCTTGACCAGACTCCAGGATGTTCCTTGAATTCATGTATCGGAAACCACTTATTTTAAGAGTTTCAGCTGGATCTGAAAAGCCCTGTGATGACATAAAAATTTCCTTTTCTCTTTTTTCTACTACTGAGGCTAGGAGGTTAGATTTCACAAAAGACTCCCTCCTGACAGATAACTCTGCTTCCTCTGACATCCTCAATTCTGAGAGAAGATGTGTGGTCTGACCTGTGCCCCATACACACATGGTTCTTGTGGCAAGTTCAGGACAATTTCTATAAAGAAATGCATCTTAAACTTTTGAGTGCCTTGGGTGCCCATTACGAATTGCAGATTTGGGATCATTAACACCAGAGATAATGGTTCCATAAATCTGAATTTAGGGTCCCTAAAACTGATATAATCCTAAACACCATGGTCTTTATGGTGTTGATGGTCTTGATTTTACTCTTTGAGGTAGATTATGCTGTGAAGATAACCACTAGCTTGTGAATTGGCAAGCCTGGTGGAGTTTCTAGCCACACAATTTAATAAAATCATGACTTTGGACATGTTAATCTTACTAACATGAATCACTTTGAAATCAAATACATGGAAATCTGTAACATAGCTTTCAGCTTCTGCAGGACTTTTAATGTTACTTAGTTTCATTTCAGCCCCTAATGACATACTAATAGTTGCAGGCAACAGGTCATTCTAGGGAAATTTACAAGTGAAGGGTCAGCAAAAAGAGGCACAGAGTTACCCAGATCTCCCAGCTTTCTGCAGGGATGCAGGATGGGCTGGCACTTACCAGATCCACTGTGGCTGTGTTCCAGGGAAGGGACCCTACGGTCTGTTGCTCTCCCTCTAAGGAGATATGTATGAGAATGACCTTCACAGTGGGCAACCTGCTGCACTGTGAGTTCACCTGGTGTTCTATGCAATTACAATGTAAAAACAGCTTAGATGCCAGTTGTTCAGAAGAATGATGGGCAATGCCACATGCTTGGGACTTGGGGACCAGGAAGCAACTGTAGGAAAATGCAACCTCTTCTTGAACAAGGGTAGTGTTTCTGGTTCCATCTAACTAATTACTGCACAGTTCAAAGACAGTTCCCAATGGACTTGGCAGATACACTTCATAGTATCTCACAAGACTTCTGTGAACATTGAATGGGATAACATATGAAAAGACTTAACTTAGTTCAGATCCACAGTAAAAATGTTGGTATATCTATTATTGCTTATACTTCATCCCCTTCCGGGATTTTACAGGGCTGGAGATACTTAAAAACTCTGTTTTATACTCCTTTGTCCCAAATTGGCTAATTGGTTATAATTGTGGCTGGTGATGTTTTTGTTATGATTAATCCTGTTAATCTGACTTGAAACATTACTGTAGACTCTGGTTTTCACTTACTCAGGGAAGTTTAGTCTGAGCCAGAATTTTTTTTCTCCTCTGAAGTTTAGGTTGAGTCCCATTATAATTCTAATAATTTGTCATAGAGTTTTCAATATTTGAATTATTAGAAGCATTATATGAGTAGCCAAATTGCTAAACTGCCTTTCTAGGGAAAGAAAGGACTGAAGTTCACAAAGGTCACAAAGTTCACAAAGCTTGATTGCTATTAGAAGGACTTGCTCTGAAATTGTTTTAATACTTTGCATATTTTGATTAATGCTTGCAAACCTTTGTACATGAGGCTTTGTGCCCTCATGTGAAATTATATATAATATATAATGTTAATATATAGAATTAGCAATATTCTGAATTCAAATTTCAATAATTAAAATTTAAATTTCAATAATATTATAAGATATACACACATATGAATGTAATTATATAATATAAAATAAATAAAAATATAATATATAATAAATATAAATATATCTGCTGAGACAGAGAATGTGTCACTCTGCCAGAGTATGACTTTTTACAGATTATTAAATAAAACTGTATACATTTCATTGTTAAAAAACACAACAATGTTATATTCTCTCTCACATATGTATATACTTGCAATGCAGATACAGAAACTCACTGTATATGTACATACAGAAACTCAATAAAATCTGTTAAATATCCAGAATATTACCATCATTTTTGATTTGGATGTTTTTATTATGCAGAAGGAATTAATGAGCAGGGACTATTGGAGAATCTGGTATCCACTAATCATTCTATGTGGTTATAGCAGGAGTGCTGTATTAGAAGTTGTTTCCTATGTCTTCAGTTCCCAAACATCTCCTCACTGCTTTGAGGCCATATTTGAAGTTTCTCAAATCATTCTGAAGACTCTTCCATTTTGCCTCAGAGAGGGATGCATCCAACATTCTAGGGGAGTACCAAGGACTCTGTGCATTCAAATCCACTGACTTTTTTTTTTTTTTTTTAAGATTTTGTTTATTTGTTACAGGAAGAGATAGTGAGAGAGGGAACACAAGCACGGGAGAGCTGTAGAGGGATAAGCAAGTCGAATATGGGGCTCGATCCAAGGACACCAAGATCTGCCTGAGCCAAAGGCAGACACTCAATGACTGAGCCACCCAGGCCCAGGCACCCCCCATTGACAGTCTTCTTGGAAAACACAAAATCCTGCTCAAGGAAAAAAGGGGAAAAGAGATGAAGGGAGAATTTCTGGCACTGGAGAAGAGCATGGCATAGATCTACCTGTTCATCTACCTTTATAGGGAGGCAGGTTTATACTCTTTGCATATAGCAAGAGGGAACAGAAGAACTCTAATGCACCTGACTCCCCCTCCAAATGAAAGTGTCTCTAACTGTGGGTTGTTGCTCTAAAATCTAGTCTCAGGGCTTCTGCTCTTACTTCCTTTATTTATTCTTTAGCCAGTTATTTACCTAAAACAGATGTTCAACCATGTTGCAGTTCTTATCAAAAAAACTTCCCCGCATTTTACTTCTTGCAGAATATAAATTTAAACTCTGTGGTATTGAATTCATTCTCTCCAATCCCAATTTCCACCATACGCCTTCATGTTCCTTTCATCCCAGTGAACGGCAACTACCTACTTGTTCTAAACTATCACACACACTCATACTACCTGCCTTTGTGCAGTGTTCTTTCAACTTAAAACAAACATGACTATGCCCCTTACTTTCTTCCCTGTTCAGGTTGTTTAGTGGCTGCCTTCTCTGAAGTTTGTCCAACTCTCCCATAGAGACCAATCTCTCAGTCTCTTGACTCGCTTTGACCTTGCTGGCGCTTCTACTACATTATTGATATGACGAAGCAGGCTGTTTGCATGTCATTTTCCTGCCTGCACTCTCTGGTCCTTAAGCATCTCTAGGGTAGGGACTGTGCCTTTATCCCTCCATAAGCCATGTTCTGTGAGTCTGGCACATGAACTTGCATAGAGATCAAAGAGAGAAGGAGGGATTACAGTCAACGCAGCAAATGCTTTAAGAATCTTTAGTTCCTCAGAGCTACTAGTGCATCTGGTGCTATATTAGGAGCTAAAGAGAGAAGAGAAAAAATGAGAACAAAGGAAAATGAGATACTTAATAAATCACTCAAATATATTGTACAGACCTTATTCCTGAAAGAACCTGAGAATGATGCTTTGCTCAGACATTGAAAAGAAAATTATATAAAACTTGAGAAAATATACTTTGTGTCTTTTTTTTTTTTTTTTATTTGACAGAGAGAGATCACAAGCAGGCAGAGAGGCAGTCAGAGAGAGAGGAGGAAGCAGGCTCCCTGCTGAGCAGAGAGCCCGATGCGGGGCTCGATCCCAGGACCCTGAGATCATGACCTGAGCCGAAGGCAGCGGCTTAACCCACTGAGCCACCCAGGCGCCCCATACTTTGTGGTCTTATTTGCTCTTTTGTTTATACAGACTCCTTTATGGGTCTAGTTCATCTTGAAAATGCGATAATTGAACATTACTTTGTTGATATTCAGTAAGTATCAACATGCAGTAGGAAGAGATTGAGTTCTAGAGCCAGACTGTTGGAGTCAAAATGTTGGATTTTCCCCCTAACTGGTTGTATGGTCTCAGAGGTGTCTTCTAACTTATTTGAACCTCAAATTCCTCATCTGTAAATTAAGACTAGTAGTAACTAGCCCTAAATTAAAATAATCCATGCCAAGTGCCTGACACATGAACACGGCCATTTATTATGATTATTATTAGTGGTTACAGCAATATGAAGTTAATATACACTTTATTAAGCACCCATAATGTCTTTAGGGTTAGTAATCTGATCTCCTAAAGAATCTCTAACGAGAGTCAGTCCCTTCCCTCCTCCACATCTTCCTACATCTATGGCACAATGCATGCCATATACAGAACCTCAATAAAAGTTTGCTAAGTATTCCAGGTATCACCATCATTTGTGATTTGGACATTTTCATTATCCTCAAAGATCAATGGGCAGGGAATGTTGAAGAATTTCATATCCACCTGCCACCTTCACCTCCTAGCAGCTTTGCCTCCACACTGCCCCTCAACAGAGCTTCGAGCATTTTTATAACTGAGCCAATGCACAATCATTATGCCCAAGATAGAATCTATCTACAAAAAATTTTCACACCACTTAAGGTGCTGATTGACATTTATGAGGATATTAATATAAACTTGAATAAATTGATAACCGCTAATACGAGAGTAAAAAATGCTCATGAAGTTGGAAACATTTAAAACTTGGCAGCAACTAAACTGTACTAACTGAAAACTGGAAGAGAAATTATCCTTTTGTCATTTGACATTTTGAAATCCATTGACCTTTATCTCACTTGCAACAGTATTATGGTTTTATTTTATGTGCTTTCTCACTCCATTCCCAGCTGTTTTTTCCTTCCTCTTGATTTCCAGAGGATGGAACACCACTGCCTCTTGTCTCCCTGTTGCTCCTTGACATTCACCTGGTCAGAACAGCACAGGCATTTTGTTTGCAGCCCAAGGGAGAGAGGGCGGAGGTGGGGAGGCTGGGAGGAGGGGGCCAGGGTCTGCCCAGGTCTTGGTGCGCAGACGTCTAAGTGTCTGCCTGTTTCTGTAGGAGGGAAAGGTCTGGGGCAAGGGGATTTTTATGCCAGAACACCAGGCGAAACCAAAGAAGAAAACGAGCGAGCACTGAGGGGTTGTTGAGATTTTTGAGACAGAGAATTACCACTGAGTGATCCTGGCGAGGGCACCACAGCGTTGGAAAGGAACTGTTTTAATAAGCATTGCGTATGGTGAACAGAACCAAGTCCTTCATAGGAAAACATATAAATGGGGCACCTGGGTGCCTCAGTCAGTTAGACATGGGACTTACTCTTGATCTCAGCTCAGGTCTTGATCCAAGCCCCAAACCCCGGGGCTGTGTGTGGAGCCTCCTTAAAAAAAAAAAAAAAGTATAAATGTACTTCCTGTCTCCAAGGAGCAGGCAGTCCAATGACGACCACAAACCATACCTAAAATCAGTAGCTATACACAAGGTTCTGGATCCTTGTTCCGTGCTGTGGTGATTTCCAGTGACCATTTTTTTTTTTTTTAAAGCCTTCAGAACACTTTGTTCTTATGAAAATTTACTTATTTTAAATTCCAGTAAAAAGCAACTGCCCTAGCTGAATGCAGCCAGGGCTCCCATCGCCATCTACTTGCTGGGTGCTGGACCTGCACAGCGCTGTTGTCCTGAGGAACTTACCAGAAAACCCTCCCTTCTGGGCCACAGAGGGGAGGCTGCTGCCTTGCGGAATGGGGTGCAGGCTCCCTGATGATGTTCCTGGTTCCTGTCAGCCTCTGCCACTTGTCCTTCTGCACCCCCAGCCCCACCACCCTCCCTGGAATGAACCTTTCCCCACCCTCCCTGTAGCGTAGCTGCCCTTGTCTCCTGGGTCTCTTCTCATCCTGCTATCTAAAATAATCTATTCTGCCTCAACTGCATGGACCACTGCATGGTCAGTGAATAGCTTCTTATCTTACAAGATCTCTGAGATTCTGCTCAAGTCTCTTTCTCTGTTGAAGTCGTGTCACCTAGGGCTTGCACCTGGTCAGAGCTGGCTGTGTCTGCTGGGTAATTCTTTTGCCCAGTGCAGCCTTATGACACTGCATGGCAACTGTGGGTTTGAGCAGCCCCCTTCCCTGCCCGGCAGTTTGTTTCTCAAGATTAGAGGGCTTTCTCCAATCTTTTTTTCCCAGTTAGACAAGAGTAGAGATTTCCTTTTTTGTCTGAAGAAGGCTCTGAGAGACTAATCTGATGATCCACTTTCACCTAAGAAAACCTCCCAGGGGCACCGGGGCGGGGGGGGGGGCGCTCAGTGGTTTAAGTATCTGTCTTTGGCTCAGGTCATGATCCCACGGTCCTAGGCACATCGGACTCCCTGCTCACTAGGGAGCCTGCTTCTCCCTCTGCCCCTCTCCCCTGCTCATGCTCTCTTTCAAATAAATAAATAAAATCTTTATTTTATTTTTTAAAACATTTTATTTATTTATCAGAGAGAGAAAGGGAGAGAGGGCATGCACAAGCAGGAGAGCAGCAGACAGAGGGAGAAGCAGGCTCCCCTCTGAGCAAGGAACTCGATGCACGAATTGATCCCAGGACCCAGAATAGTGACTTGAGCTGAAGGCAGAGGCTTAACAGACTAAGCCACCCAGGTGTCCCAAAATAAATAAATAAAATATTAAAAAGAAGAAAAAAAAAGAAACTATCTCAGAAGTGGAAAACATGCCCCTCCCCCCTTTCTTTTGCTGCCTGCATCTCAGTTCGGTGAGGAAATCTAGCTCACTAGACAAAAAAACATGTGGGGCTCCGGTGCCATCATCTAAAGCAGACTGGGATGCTCAGCTTCCTTTCTTTGGCTCTCCATTCTGCTGATCCCTGGGCTGTGGTGGGTGACTGAGGCCTAGTGAATCAGCACATTCAATAATTTTTTTGTGGCTAGAGCTTTTTCTGAAGATGGTGCCCAAAGACTGACGTTGGGGTCAAGGTAACTGAAACCCTCACTTTGGCTTCAGATCCAAACCCCATTCCAATCCAACTTTATCAGAAAGCCCTATACATTGGGAGTTGTGGGGTATCAGTAAACCCTTTGAGATGGCTTATGTTGAACTTAGATCCCAAGGGGCTGTTTTACCTCTCTTCAGTTAATCAGATGCTTTAGGACAGTGCACAACTACAAGCTCCATCATCAATAATCTACCAATAGGCACCTTACTGTAGCAGCTATGACATTGTGCACACATACCTTGATCCCGTGGGATCACCATAGTGATATGATACATTTACCAATTCAAGTTGGAAAGTAAGAAGCATGATCCCTTGAGAGGCCTGGCAACTTATCACAGTACCTAGGAGGTACTCAGCAAATATTTTTTGACTGATTCACTGGCCGATTATATGAAACTAGAAGAGACCACTGATGCCCCTTATAATTTTCTAATATCTCAACATATTTGTGTTTGTGTGTGTTTCTATAGACTGAGAGAAAACATGAACGCATTATATACATTTTAAATTGTCTGTATTAATTTTCCATGCACAGCTGAGTCCTCCTCATTTGCCCTGGCTGGGGAAATGGGGTAGAATGTGTGGTGCAGTGTTCAGTCTTGAGTTTGGCTCCAAAGGGCAAGAAGGTATAGGTTCAGAGCTTGGGCTCTGTATTCTCTGGGCTTGAATCCAGCTCTACTACTTACTAGCCATGTGATGTTGGGCAAGTTACTCACCTCGTTAAGATTAAATTAGGTAAAACTGGCAAAGTACTTAGAATAATCCCTAGCACTCAAGAAATATTAGCTGAGATTATCTACATGAATGTTGATGTCATTTTTATTTGACTTTCTAATGAGGTATAGCCTTTCAATTTTTTTATATATAAAATTCAGATTGTATCATTGACACACTTAATATAATATTGAACTACAATGTAAGCAATAATAATAAAAAACATTTCTATAAATGAGCCAATTCTAAGAGTCACTAATGCTCTTCTCTCTTTCATCAATGCACTTTCTTTAAATGCCTGGTCAAAAAATATTGCAGATATCCTGCTCTTGTTTATCCAGAGCCATGGAAATGAGTTGCATTATGGGGCTGAGAGCATTACTCTTGTAGTAGATGTTAGAGAGAGGGTATTCTATTGAAGCTAATGGTCTTCAATAATAGTAAAAGATACATGCCTCGTGCTCCTGGAGGAAGATGCTAAGCCTTTTAGGTATCATTTAATTTGAGAAGTGAGAGAAATTAAATTATTCTAGGAAGGGCAATGAGAATCCCATTGAAGGTAATGGAATGAAATACTGACTTAATTCAGGGCTGCATGCAGACCGAGTTACTCTATGTTCCTGAAATCTAGACAAAGAGCATGGGGCACTCTATATTTATTGACTCTAACTTTAAGGCATTAGCATCCCTTGCTACTGTTGGAGGATGTCAATAGCAAGGAGATACTATTTAAAATAAATTTTTAAAAGGTTATGTTGTGAAAAGGAATCATGGCCCAGTACAGCTGAATAAAGAACTCCATGTGAAAGTCTAAAGATATGAAGACTTGTCATGATTTTGAATGAGGACCTTCATATTTCTGAACATCAAGTTCTCATGTAAAAATGAGGAATTTCTGCTTGAATGATGGACTGCTAAGGTGCATGCCAGCTTATATATTTTATAATTTTGTATGTGCAATTCTAAAATGCCAAGTGTTTTTTACAATACAGAGAGAGTCAATTTGAGGTTAAGAGTAGAAAGATTTAAGTTCAAGTGAGTGGAGGAGCAGACATAGGTGCTTTATAACTGAACCTTGGAAAAGAGAAAACATGTTGTTGCAGTTATATTTTTCAGTCTTGGCATTGATGAAGATTTCTAAATCCTTAGTCTTCCCAACTATAGATTAGGGATAATAATATTTACTTCTTAGAGTGTTTGCAATTATAGGACCAAATGCTATTGAGCGTGTAAAATGTTTAGCACAATGTTTCATACACATGATTATTAGTTACTACTATTATATGAGTAAAGGAAGATGAGCATGCTATCATATTCTAGAACATTCTGGCAGAAGGTGTCCTCCTGGGTGGAGGCAGAAGGTGTAACTCCTGGGTGGAGTTAAGCTATCTAGACATATGGGGTGATGGGAGAACTCTGGGGAGAAATACTATTGGATGTCCATGGAGCATTTCCTCTTAGCTAATCCAAGCAAAGAAAGTTATCAGAGAGTGACCAAACTTTTCCTAGCACGAGCCTTCAAGTTATTCTGTCTCAGAAAGATATTGGAAGGTTAGTATCAACAGTGAAATTCTATGGCTCTGTCATAAGAATGTTGTACTTCTTTTTATTATTGAATATATTATGTTGTATTGAAAAAGTACAAGCGGTTCAAGAAGGAGTCTGTTAAAGAATATTCTACTGCTTTTTCACCTAAAGAAAAATATAAGGAGGAACTAGAAGAGGAAGGAGTTCGATTTCTAGCATCTCAACAAGGAAGAATAGCAGCATTAACCCTCAGTGTTCCTGACAAGATAAGTGGAGAAGCTTGTCTCAGCACCACTAGCCTCTCTAGTCTTCATCTTTTCCCATCTTTCTCAAATATTCTGCCTTCAGGAAACAGAGCTTGTAAAATGAAGAAAAATCGAGATCTGTAAGGACATAGTGGGGATCTCAGTGGGAAGAACAAAATGGGTGAAATTGAATTCTATGTGAGGCTGTCTCTTCACGCTCCCCTTCTACAGTCTGTGTCCATAGGTGGGTGGCTCTGTAGGACATCCTGCATTGGAATTCCCTTGAATGGCCATGAAAAGGGCCTGGGGCCAGGAGGCACAAAGAAGAGCTCTGGGGTCCTGAGCATTGCTGCTTGGGTCTTCTGTCATCTGTGGATTCCGTCACTGCAAGCAATTCTCTGCTCACAGATGAGCAGTTTCCCTGAGGTGAGGGTAGACACCGTCTTAGCTCTATGTGTGCTTTTCCAGCAGTCAGGGGGCAAGGTGGGGGGAGCCAGATACACATAAACCTTTCTTTTGCAATTTTCCTTGAAGTGGAATGTTCCACTTGCTTCAGGGAATAATCCAAAACATAAAAAAGTGATTTTTGATTTCAAAATTTAATGCTTACAGAGGAAGGGAAGTCGACTCATGGCAGTGGCTATGTCACTTAGGCTGAGCAAATTGCCTCAGGTACCTTAGAAATGTCAGCTTCTCACTTACCTCACGGCTGGCCTCCTTTAAGTAAAGCTGCCTGGCCTTTCATTGCCCTGTCAGTCAGTGAGCCAGTAAATAAGTTGTTTAGTTGGCAATTAGCCATCATTAACTAAGTGAGTGACTCTAGTTGTCCTTGAGTAGCTCATACGGTATTGGGAATTGTAAAGTGTTTATCCATCAAGATTTATGAAGCTCTGAGAGATAATTATGCATGAAATCCTTAAAGCAGGGTTTCCCCAAGAGTGTTCTGCGAAGTGTTGTCCAGTAGAATGCTCTTCTCAAAGTAAATAGGTGGGAAGGGCAGAGTTAGTGTTCCCTCTGCACATTATTAGAATGTGAAATGTTCTTGGAGATGGGTGGAGAAAGAAGAAATGACTTTATGATTGTTTAACTCAGGATTTCCAAAATTCTCTCTCTCCTGAGCCCATTTCTCTCCCCTCATTTTATCATCTTAAGAGAAGCAATGTTTTTCAGGAAATACTATTACCTTAAGAAACTTGTTCACAAAGTTGTGGGAAGAATTGTTAGACTCAAGCAGCTATTACATTGCTTATTCATTTTTCATGGAACAAGGTCAAGGAGGGATCTGGCATTTTCAAAAGAGAAGGCGTCATCGGATTGCAGAATTTCTGGATGCTGAGAAAGTGTTCTGGGGAATCTTGAGACGTTTCTTCATTGATCAGGCAGAACCTTTGTTCAAGATTTTCTTTGTTAATTTCAGAAAGATTGTAAATTCTTTCGGATGACTTTTGTAAATGACAAAGTTTTAGGACTCTGTGTAAATATTTTTATTTAAATCTAAAACTAGAAACAGCTAATTAAAGAACTGTGGTGATGTTATCAGTCATCCCTTTAATTGATTTATAAATTTGTGATTCAAATATTTATTGAGCATCCAACTCTGTGCTTAGCTTGTGTAAGGCACTGAGAAACCAGAGATAAGCAATCAGAATTCACACTATGACTGTCTAACACAGAAGTTTATTCGTTTGAGCACATCTATATATCTAAGTACATGTCATCAACTATTGGGGAAAAAACTGTAGTGAGTTCTGTCTCTCCTTCCTCAAAATGCCTTTGATTCATCCCCTTTGCTCTAATCCATATCCTTCAATGTGGACCAGGCCTATATCAAGCCTATGTCATGACAGACTTGTCCTTTGTCCTTTGTCTTCCTCCCCTTGTCACTCTGCTTACAGCCCCAGGATTGATCATTCTTAGAGATGATTTGTTGACTTTATGATAAAAAAAAGGTAGGGATGGAAAAGATCAGCATTTATAGGAAATCTTGTCCCAATTGTAAAGAGGTCCAGAGGTGGAGAAATCTTGCTGGATTTCAGAAACCTGTCACCAAAAGCTATAGAACCCAAATGTTAAAGGACACAGTTCTACTAATTTTCCCCTGGGAGAAAATAGCTTGTCACTTACATGTCCTAATTCCTTTGTATCACCCAGAAAAGAGTCTTTTAAAAATTGCTTTAAAAGGAGAGTATGAATAGGAAGTTACATTTATAATTTTGTAGGAAAAACGTAATTTATTGTCAGTAAAAGAAATGTCTTAGCCCATGTATATATTTGAAGAATTTAAAAATATTTCTTTTACTCAAATGAGTGTTTCCAGAAACAATTAAAATTCATTTTTACCTGTGTAAATTAAAAGAATTGGCAGTAGGCCGAAATGACTTTTGGGGATTTTCACCCAATCAATATAAAAAACCAACTTATAAATGTCTGCAGGATAAAATGACAATTTCCAACTCTGGAGAAATACTGAGTGCAAAATAATTAAGTTGTAAAGATAAAAAAAATCCTGCTGTTCAGAGCATGATGTGCGTAGCTTCTCTTCATTTCAATATTACTGATAATGATTGCCTTTTGTAAGTAGATGTACTTGAAAATTCAATCTGTTGCAGGCAAAAGTGGAATTATGAAAGGACTCATGGATTTCACATCTCAACCTTTAAAAAGCAGTTCTGATTTTTATCTTTCCCTTTGGGTATCAGTCACATTCTGTCTGGGAGTGTGTGTTTGAAAAACAAGTCTCATTCTGACATGGGGAAGTGCCTCCTGCCTTGACTAAACTCCAAAGGAGCTTCACTAAAAACATCCTATTCCCCTTCATATTGAACCAACTGTGTTCTCTATAAAGAAGGAGAGGAAAAGTGGTCAAAACTATTAGAGGACCAGTCTATAGGAAGAGTTGTAAATAGTAGCCAGAGGGATCCGCTTCACTAAACAGCCTTGGCTTCTGTCCTATTATTTAAAAACCCAACTGCTTATTGTGGCATTCAAATCCATTTGAAACTCAGTCTGTCTAAATTTCTTTCTTTATCTTCTCCTTCTTCCCTTGTATTCCTGCCATGCACAATGCTTTGTGCCTCTATAGCCAATGTGATTTTGTTCATTTGGTTCCCTTCAGCTTGAATGCCATGGCACAGTCATCAAAGGCTAATAAAGTGAGACTATGAGAAAAGTGTCCAGCATATCATAGGTCCAGAATGTCAATTCAGGACTTTCTAAGGTGAAGAGGCTTAAGTAAACACACTAGGTTTTGACTGGTATCTTAGAAGGGATATAATCAAGATGGAAGGTAAACAACAACAACAAAATAAACCCAAGTCCACAAACGCTAAAACCCAGTCCTAAATCATCTCAATCCTTAACAGTTAACAACCCCCCTCCCCCCAAATCCTAAATAGATCCTCTTTGAGAAATTGTGATTTCATCTAGAGACTCAAAGACACAGATTGTTAGGGTAAATTTAAACAATAAAATTCTATTCTGCTTGCAAGAGATCCAACTTAAATATAAGGATATTGAAAGCTTGAAAGTAAAAGGATAAAGAAGAGATAAATCCAGCAAGCACTAACCAAAAGAAAGTTAGTGTAATTATATCAATGTCAGAGAAAGTAGATTTCATGAAGTAATGTACCACTAGGGATTAAGAAAGACATTCCATAGTGATGAAACTGTCAGTTTACCAGGAATATATATATATAAATTCTGAATTTGAATGCACCTGGTTAACAAAAAGTCTCAGAGTATATAAATCAGAAATAGACTTAAAAAAACAAATGGACAAATTTATAATCATAGTGGAACATTTTAACACAACCCCTCTCATTAGCCTGTAGAGAAAGCTGACCATTTGAATATGTAGACAACTCAAATAAAGATAGAATACACATTGTGTTCGTATGTCTGTAGATCGTTATCCAAAATGAACATACGTTGAATCACAAAGAAATTTCAACAAATTTCAAAGGACTGAAAACTTAAAGTGTGTTATCTGACAACAGTGAAACTAAAGTAGAAATAATAATAACAAAAAAAAATCTAAAATATTTACCAAGTTATGCAAATGAAGCAAAAAAAATACTTTTAGATAAGTCAAGGATCAAAGAAGAAATCACAATGGAAATGGAAATGAATTCTAAAATGTGACATGTAGCAAAAGTGCTTAGAGAGGAATGTATATATGGCTTTAAAACACATAGTAGAGAAACTAAAAGTCTGAAAATTTGTGATCTAAATATATGTCAAGATGTTTTCTAAAATAACAAAGTTAAAACCAAACAAAATAGAAGAAAGGAAATTTAAAGATGAGAAATGAATTTAAAAAAGAACCCGACATCAATAGAGAGAATGCACCAAAACTGAAAATGGTATTGTGAAGAGATTAATACAACTGGCACAATGCTGGTGGGGCTAATCAAGAAGAAAATTGAGATGGCACAAATTACCAATATCCTGCATACATAATTAAAGAATACTAAAATCAATTAAATGTCAATAGATTAAAAATTCAGTTGAAATTGACAAATTCCTTAAAAGCACAATGTACATCTGAAACAAGAACAAATAGAAAACCTGAAAAGTCCAAGACCCAGAAATAATTTAATTCCTAATTTTCAACCCAGATGACCATAAGTGCAATTTTTCTACATTTTTAAATAAAAATAACAGCTATCAAACATTAAACTCCAGAGATTGAAAACAAGAAATAGATCCCAAATCTACTTATATTTTATATATCACCAATAAACAGAGATAGAAATTAAATTTCCTTAAACAACATCTATTTTTTAAGAAGCAAATGTAAGAAAAAAGTTGGAATTTATATGCCAGCAGGCTATAAGATATTGAGACAAATTAAAAACATTTATTTTTTTATGGATTGCAAGTTTCAAATAAAGATATTAATTCCCTTTCAATTGCTCTATAAATTCAAAATAATACAAATCAAAACCCCAGCTGTTGTTTTTGGTAAATATTGACAAGCTAATTACAAAATTCATACATACAATTACAAAATTCATATGGAATTACACTAACCAAACATATCTTTGTTCTTGGAAAGAACAAAGTTACTATCAAATATCTTAATATAAATCTATAATAATTAAAATTTTGTGGTATTTGTGAAAGGGTAGAAATCAGACTAACTTAACAGAAAATGGCATTCAGAAACAAACCCACACATATATACATGCTGATTTCTTAAAAGATGTTATTTTAAATTATTTTAAGAGATAGAAAGAAAGAGAACATAAATGGGGTTTGGGTAAGAGCAGAGGGATAAGAGCCCAATGAAGGGCTCAATCCCACGACCCTAAGATCATGACCTGAGACAAAATCAAGAGTTGGATGCTCAACCAATGGAGCCACCCAGGTGCCCCAACACACCATGATTTTTATGATAAAGGTGACAATGCAGAATAGCAGAAAAAATGGCAGAATTTTCAATGAGTGGTGTTGGATCTATTGGATATCCATATGTGTAAAAAAAGTGAACATTTACTCCTACCTCTCTCCCATCTTACACAAAAACGATAGATTGTAAATTTCCATTTAAAAGATTAGATGATAAAACTTTTTAAAAAAGATTTTATTTATTTATTTGAAACAGAGAGAGCACAAGCAGAAGGGAGGGGCAGAGCCAGAGGGAGAAACGGGCTCCCCACTGAGCAGGGAGCCTGATGCAGGGCTTGATCCCAGGACCCTGGGATCATGACCTGAGTCAAAGGCAGATGCTTAACTGACTGAGCCACCCAGGCTCCCCTAGATGATAAAACTTCTAAAAGACATCATCTTCATGATAATAAGGTAGGCAAATCTTTCTTAAACAAGATGTTAATATCCGCCATTAAAAAGTATATTTAGAAATTCCCTACATTAAGGTTAAGAGCTTCTTTGTATCATAGATAGTATTGAAGAGTAAGAAAAGCAAACTTTACAGTGAGAAAAGTATTAGCAATACATATAACCAACAAGGAACCCCTTTCAGAATATATAAAAATTTCTTACAAATCAACAAGAAAATAGATAATTAAATAGAGGGGTACCTAGGTAGCTCAGTCTGTTAAGTGTCTGAGGTTGGCTCAGGTCATGATCCCAGAGTTGAGGGATCTAGTCCTATACTGGGCTCCCTGCTCAGATGGGTCCTGCTTCTCCCTCTCCTTCTGCCTCTCACCCTGCTTGTGTTTTCAATCTCTTTGTCTCAAAATAAATAAACAAACAAACAAACAAAATGCTTTTTAAATAGATAATTAACTGATCAAAAGTCTTGAAATGACTCTTTAGAAAAGAAGATGTTCAAAAGATCAATAAGTATATGAAAATGTACTCATCCTCATTGGAAACAGGGACATGCAAGATGAAATAAGAGTAGAAGGCAACTATCTACCCAGCAGAAAGGCTGTAAGAAAAAGTCCAATGATACTTCATGTGAGGATAACTGGAATTTTTAAATATTGCTAGGGGGAAAGTGAAAGTAAAACAAATCACTTAGAAAAACTGTTTAAACATATCCATCCCTCGGACCAAGCAGTTCCACTCCTGAATATATATCCAAGGTAAAGCAGTGTGTGTGTTTATTTAAAAAAAAAAATGTATACAGATGAGTATGATAGCCTAATTCATGATAGGATCAAACTGGAAAAACCCAAATGTGATGTCTTAAAACAAAGAAATACTAGACAGGTTATTCTACCAACAAACCATAGCTTTTCACAAAAGCATGGATGGATCCCCCAAACATTGTTTTACACAAAAATAAATGAGAAAGAAAAGAACAAATTGTGTGAGTCCACTTATGTACTGTTAGAAGTCAGGTATCTTGTGTTTCACCAATACTTACTAAAAACAGTTCTAGGATTCCAAGTAGGTAGCTCTTCTCCAATTAAGGATCACTTCTTATTGTTGTGGCATGTACCCTGCTTCCATCTGGATAAGCTACACAGTCTGATTGTTCTGAGTGAAGTACGTGAAGAATGAATCATCAACACTATAATTTCTTCAGGTGAGGAGAAATCCTATCAACCAACCCAGAGAAAAAAATGAGTCCCAGTTTAGACTGTTTCTTTACTTAGTTGGGAAATTGTGTGACACACAATTTATGTCACAGGAACTGAGAAACGAAGGGCTGAGTGTGGACCAGTTTGGAGACTATCACATGTTCACATCAGCCTTGTGTTTTAGAATGTGAGATTATTGTGAATTAATTCATGAGTCTCACTGCAAATCTTCTCACTCACATCATACTCTAAAGGAAAGGAAAACTACTAAGAATAATAATGACAACAATTACATAAATATAACATAGTGAAGTAATGTCAATGAAAATGGCAGGGTAAGGAACTCTGAAAATCTGTGCTTCTATAAAAGCAATGAAAAAGAAACTGGCAAAAACGCTTGGAATCAACATTTTTTTTTTTAAAATCTCTGGAAATCAACCAAAAGCTCGTAGCAATCTGAACAGTCTGGTGGCTCCTTGGAAAACTGGCTTGAAAGACTTGTCTTTATTCCATCTGACTCAGAACTTGTCCATTGTTAAAGCCACTGCCTAGGGAGTGTTTGCTGAAAACATTTACAGGCCAGTGTTTGCTGAAACATTTACAGGCCAATGTTATCTATTGCTGTTGCCTGAAGCAATAGATAAAAGTTGGCACAAACAATAGACCAACCTAAAAGTTTGTGGGGAAAAACTAGGGAATGAGATAGCTATGAGGACTTAAAAAACTTTGACATATTCCTGGGAATGGAGGGGGGGCTCTGTGTGTGGAGAGTTGTGCAAAAGCTCAGGAAAATGCTGGGAAGGTCCTATGTTCTGGCCTCTTGCTGATCTTGAATCTCTGTGTAGACTAGAAGGACAGGCTATGCTCTAGATATAAGTCCCTGGATGAGTGTTAAGGAAGTACCCCTGAATGGATACAAAATCCTGCTGAAAAAGACTGAAAGGGTTTTGGGGGGCTTGTTTTTGTTTGTTTTACATGCTTAAGGAAATCTATGCTCAGTCATTAGCTGACCACTGGGTAATAGGCCAGAGACTTCAATGGCACACTTGAATAGACATATAGAATTAATTCAGAAAAGATACTCAAAAAATAAACTAGCAAAACAAACTTGGGGAGGGGCATGTAATCTACTTCCCATGTTGTCACATTATAATTTTCCAAATGCTCACAGTTTTCAACAGAAAAAATTATGAGACAAGCAAATGTATGAGAAACTATGGACCATACACAGGAAAAACAAAGAAAACAGAAAAGCCAAAACAGTGTATAGAAGCTGTCCCTGAGGGAGCCCAAATGTGGTACTTTCTAGATAAAGAATTTAAATCATGTATTTTAAATAGCTGTAAGAAATGAAAAGAAACCATATTTTTAAAAAATAAATATATAAGAACAATGCCAAATAGAGAATATTAATAAAGAGATATATTATTGAAATTAAATTGGAATTAATCTGAAATAGATTACTATAAACTAAGATGTTAGCTATAATCCCCAGGACAACCACCAAGAAAGTGACTAGAAGTTATTTTATATAGCAAATGAAATGATAAGAGAATTAAAATGATATACTAATGCAGAGAAAGACAATTATCATATGGTTTCACTCATATGTGAACATAAGGAATAGCAGAGAGGACATTAGCAGAAGGGAGGGAAAACTGAAGGAGGGGGAAATCAGAGGGGGATACAAACCATGAGAGGCTATAGATTCCAGGAAACAATCTGAGTGTTTCAGAGGGCAGGTGGATGGGGGGATGGGTTAGCCTGTGATCAGTATGAAGGAGGGCATGTGTTGTGATGAACACTGGGTATTATATGCAAATAATGAATCATGGAGCACTACATTAAAAACTAACATAACATAATAAAAATAATTTTTAAAAAATGATATACTAATGAATTTAAATTTAAAACTTAACACAAGGGACACCTGGCTGGCTCAATTGGAGGAGCATGAGATTAAAAAAAAAAATTATTTATTTGTCAGAGAGAAAGAGAACACAAGCATGGGGAGCAGCAGGCAGAGGGAGAAGCAGGCTTCCTGCCTAACAAGGACCCCAATGTGGAACTTGATCCCAGAATCCTGGGATCATGATTTGAGCTGAAGGCAGATGCTTAACTGACTGAACTACCCAGGTGTCCCAGAGCATGTGACTTTTGATCTTGGAGTTGTGAGTTTGAGCCTCACGTTGGGTGAAGAGATTAAATTAAAAAAAAAAAAGAAAAAAAAAAAGAAAAAACCTTAAAAAACATAAAAAAATAAAATTTAACACAAAAGAAGGCAATAATGGAGGGATAGGGAAAAAACAAAAGACATAAAACTTATAGAAAAAATAACAAAAGGGCAGAAGTAAGTACTTCGTAACAAGTGATGACATTAATATAAATCAACTAAACCCTACAATGGAAAGGTAGAAACTGAACAAATGGATAAAAACATGATCCAACTATATGCTATCTTGATGAGACTCACTTTAATGTCAACAACACCTATGAGTTGGAAATAAAAGATGAGAAAAGATATGCTACGAAAGTAGTGATCAAAAGAGAACTGGAATGGCCTGATGATAGCAAGCAAACTAGATTTTAAAACTTAAAATTACTAGAGACAAGGATATACATTATACATTAATAAAAAGGTTAATACATCTAGATGTAACAATTATAACATATGTACACTTAACATCAGAGCTCCAAAATACATGAAAAAAGCTGACAGAATTGAAAGGAGAAACAGACAATTCAGTAGTAACAGTTGAAGACTTCAACAGCCTACTTCCAATCATGGATGGGACAATCAGGTGGATGGCTAGCAAGAGAAAGTAGATTTGACCAACATTATAAACCAAGCAGACCTAACAGACATGTATACAACACTGTACCTTCTAACAGCTGAATACTCATTCTTCTCAAGTGAACATTGAACATTCTACAAAATAGACCATATATTAGGTTTATGTCTTAATAAGTTTAAAATGATCAACAGCCTACAAAATATGGTCTCTGAAAATGATAGAATGAAATTAGAAATCAATAACAGAAGGAGATTTCAGAGAAATACAAATCAAAACCATAATGAGATATCACCTCACATCAGTCAGAATAACTACAATTAACAAGTCAGGAAATGATAGATGTTGGTGAGGATGTAGAGAAAGGGGAACCCTCTTACACTGTTGGTGGGAATGCAAGCTGGTGCAGCCATTCTGGGAAACAGTATGGAGGTTCCTCAAAAAGTTGAAACTAGAAATAACCTACGACCCAGCAATTGCACTACAGGGTATTCACTCCAAGGATACAAAGGTAGTGATCTGAAGGGGCACATGCATCCCAATGTTTATAGTAGCAATGTCCACAATAGCCAAACTACAGAAAGAGCCTGGATGTCTACTTACAGATGAATGGATAAAGAAGATGTGGTATGTGTATACATACAATGGAATACTACCCAACCATCAAAACAAAACAAAACAAAACAAAAAAGAAAAGAAAAGAAAAAGAGGTCTTGTCATTTGCAATGATGTGATAGAGCTAGAGGGTATTATGCTAAGCAAAATAAGTCAACCAGAGAAAGACCATTGTCATATTGTTTCACTTATATGTGGAATATATGAAACAGTGCAGAGGATCATAGGGGAAGGGAGAGAAAATTGAATGGGAAGTCATCAGAGAGGGAGAAAAACCATGAGACACTTATTTATTTATTATTTTTATTTAGTTAGTTTTTTTTTTCATGAGAGGCTCTTAGCTTCAGTAAACGGAGTATTGCTGGAAGGTGGTGGGTGAGGGGACAGGGTAATTGGGTGATGGGCATTAAGTAGGATATGTGGTGTAATGAGCACTGGGTCTTAAATGCTACTGATGAATTA
This sequence comes from Lutra lutra, assembly GCF_902655055.1. NCBI lineage: Eukaryota > Metazoa > Chordata > Mammalia > Carnivora > Mustelidae > Lutra > Lutra lutra. Next base: position 107,529,545 of record NC_062280.1, read on the forward strand.
TTGAACACTACATCTGAAACTAATGGTGTACTATATGTTGGCTAATTGAATTTAAATAAAAAAAGAAAAAAATACACATAATTTCCTGCAAATGAAATAAAGAGAACAATTCCATATACAATAGCATCAAAAGGCATACATTACTTAGGAATAAATTCAACAAAATAAGTGTAAAACTTGTATATTGAAAACTATAAATATAAAAACATATAGGGTGATGATACTCCCTGAATTGATTTATAGATCTTGTTCTTACCAGAATTCCTGGGGCTATATGTGCAAAAGTGGACAGGATGATTCTAAAATCATATGGAAACACAAGGGTCTCTAACCAGGCATAATTTTGAAAAAGAAGAACAAAGTTGGAGGACTTAAAGTTCTGACTTTAAAACTTACTTACTTACTTACTTTATTTTTTTTTAAAGATTTTATTTATTTATTTGACAGAGAGAGATCACAAGCAGACAGAGAGGCAGGCAGAGAGAGGGAGGGAAGCAGGCTCCCTGCCGAGCAGAGAGCCCGATGCGGGACTTGATCCCAGGACCCTGAGATCATGACCTGAGCCGAAGGCAGCAGCTCAACCCACTGAGCCACCCAGGCGCCCCTTACTTACTTACTTTAAAACTTACTATGGAGCTAAGTAATTAAGAGGATGTTGTAGCAGCAGAAAAGCAGATATGTGGATTAATGGAATAGAATTGGGTGTCCAGAAATATACCCGTATATCTATGGTTAATTAATATTTCAATAATAGTGTCAAGGTTGTTCAAGAGAGTAAGAATGGCCAAAAAAATGGAAGCAGACCAATGCCCATTAACTGATGAATGGGTAAACAATGGGGTATGTACTTACAATAGAATATTAGTCATAAAGAGCAATGAAATATTGATTCTTATTACAACATGGTTGGACCTTGAAAACTTTATGCTTAAGTATATAAGAAGCTAGACACCACCAAAGCCACTTGCTGTATTACTTGATTGATATGAAGTGTCCTCTCAGGCAAATCCAAACACAGAAAGTAGATTATTGGTTATCAGGGGATGAAGGGTAAGGGGAATTGGGAGTGACTAGTAACATACAGGATTTCTTTTTTTTTTTTTTTTTAAGATTTTATTTATTTGACAGACAGAGATCACAAGTAGGCAGAGAAGCAGGCAGAGAGAGAGGGGGAAGCAGGCTCCCTGCTGAGCAGAGAGCCTGACATGGGGCTCGATCCCAGGGCCCCAGAATCATGACCTGAGCTGAAGGCAGAGGCTTTAACCCACTGAGCTACCCAAGCACCCCAACATACAGGATTTCTTTTTGGGCTGATGGATATATTTTGAAAATAGATCATGGTGATGGTTGTATAACATTGCAAACATATTAAAAACTCTAAACCTGGGCTCTCTGCTCAGCAGATCCTGTTTCCCCATCCCCTCTCTGTCTGCCTCTCTGCTTACTTGTGATCTCTGTCTGTCAAGTAAAAAAATAAAATATAAAAAAACAAACCTCCAAACTATATACTTTAAAATGAATTTTATGTTATGTGAATTATATCTCAATTAAAAATGCAATCTATTATATATTATGTTATATGTTACAGAACCATTGAAGGTCCAAGTTCTTCACATATATTAACTCTTTTTATCATATAATAATTCTTTTTTAAAAATTAATTAATTAATTATTTTTTATTTATTTTTAAATTCTTTATAAACATATATTTTTATCCCCAGGGGTACAGGTCTGTGAATCGCCAGGTTTACACCCTTCACAGCACTCACCATAGCGCAGACCCTCCCCAATGTCCATAACACCACCCCCTCTCTCCCAACCCCCCTCCCCCCATCAACCCTCAGTTTGTTTTGTGAGATTAAGAGTCACTTATGGTTTGTCTCCCTCCCAATCCCATCTTGTTTCATTTATTCTTCTCCTACCCCCTTAACCCCCCATGTTGCATCTCCTCTCCCTCATATCAGGGAGATCATATGATAGTTGTCTTTCTCCAATTGACTTATTTCACTAAACATGATACCCTCTAGTTCCATCCATGTCGTTGCAAATGGCAAGATTTCATTTCTTTTGATGGTGCATAGTATTCCATTGTGTATATATACCACATCTTCTTTATCCATTCGTCTGTTGATGGACATCTAGGTTCTTTCCATAGTTTGGCTATTGTAGACATTGCTGCTATAAACATTCGGGTGCATGTGCTCCTTCAGATCACTACGTTTGTATCTTTTGGGCAAATACCCAGTAGTGCAATTGCTGGGTTGTACAGTAGTTCTATTTTCAACATTTTGAGGAACTTCCGTGCTGTTTTCCAGAGTGGTTGCACCAGCTTGCATTCCCACCAACAGTGTAGGAGGGTTCCCCTTTCTCCACATACCGCCAGCATCTGTCATTTCCTGACTTGTTAATTTTAGCCATTCTGACTGGTGTGAGGTGATATCTCATTGTGGTTTTGATTTGTATTTCCCTGATGCCGAGTGATATGGAGCACTTTGTCATGTGTCTGTTGGCCATCTGGATGTCTTCTTTGCAGAAATGTCTGTTCATGTCTTCTGCCCATTTCTTGATTGGATTATTTGTTCTGTGGGTGTTGAGTTTGCTAAGTTCTTTATAGATTTTGGACACTAGCCCTTTGTCTGATATATTGTTTGCAAATATCTTCTCCCATTCTGTCAGTTGTCTTTTGGTTTTGTTAACTGTTTCCTTTGCTGTGCAAAAGCTTTTGATCTTGATGAAATCCCAATAGTTCATTTTTGCCCTTGCTTCCCTTGCCTTTGGCGATGTTCCTAGGAAGATGTTGCTGCGGTTGAGGTCGAAGAGGCTGCTGCCTGTGTTCTCCTCAAGGATTTTGATGGATTCTTTTCTCACATTGAGATCCTTCATCCATTTTGAGTCTATTTTCATGTACAGTGTAAGGATATGGTCCAATTTAATTTTTCTGCATGTGGCTGTCCAATTTTCCCAACACCATTTATTGAAGAGGCTGTCTTTTTTCCGTTGGACATTCTTTCCTGCTTTGTCAAAGATGAGTTGACCATAGAGTTGAGGGTCTATTTCTGGGCTCTCTATTCAGTTCCATTGATCTGTGTGTCTGTTTTTGTGCCAGTACCATGCTGTCTTGAGGGTGACAGCTTTGTAATAGAGATTGAAGTCCGGAATTGTGATGCCACCAACTTTGGCTTTCTTTTTCAATATTCCTTAGGCTATTCGAGGTCTTTTCTGGTTCCATATAAATTTTAGGATTATTTGCTCCATTTCTTTGAAAAAGATGGATGATATTTTGATAGGATTTGCATTAAATGTGTAGATTGCCTTAGGTAGTATAGACATTTTCACAATATTTTTCTTCCAGTCCACTGGCATGGAACATTTTTCCATTTCTTTGTGTCTTCCTCAATTTCTTTCATGAGTACTGTATTGTTTTCTGAGTACAGATTCTTAGCCTCTTTGGATAGGTTTATTCCTAGGTATCTTATAGTTTTGGGTGCAATTGTAAAAGGGATGGACTCCTTAATTTCTCTTTCTTCTGTCTTGTTGTTGGTGTAGAGAAATGCAACTGATTTCTGTGCATTTATTTTACATCCTGACACATTACTGAATTCCTGTACAAGTTCTAGCAGTTTTGGAGTGGAGACTTTTGGGTTTTCCACATAGAGTATCATATCATCTGGGAAGAGTGATAGTTTGACTTCTTCTTTGCTGATTTGGATGCCTTTAATTTCCTTTTGTTGTCTGATTGCTGAGGCTAGGACTTCTAGTACTATGTTGAATAGCAGTGGTGATAACGGACATCCCTGCCATGTTCCTGACCTTAGCGGAAAAGCTTTCAGTTTTTCTCCATTGAGAATGATATTTGTGGTGGGTTTTTCATAGATGGCTTTGATAATATTGAGGTATGTGCCCTCTATCCCTACACTTTGAAGAGTTTTGATCAGGAAGGGATGCTGTACTTTGTCAAATGCTTTTTCAGCATCTATGGAGAGTATCATATGGTTCTTGCTCTTTCTTTTATTAATGTGTTGTATCACATTGATTGATTTGTGGATGTTGAACCAACTTTGCAGCCCTGGAATAAATCCCACTTGGTCGTGCTGAATAATCCTTTTAATGTACTGTTGAATCCTATTGGCTAGTATTTTGGTGAGAATTTTTGCATCTGTGTTCATCAAGGATATTGGTCTGTAGTTCTCTTTTTTGATGGGATCCTTGTCTGGTTTTGGGATCAAGGTGATGCTGGCCTCATAAAATGAGTTTGGAAGTTTTCCTTCTATTTCTATTTTTTGGAACAGTTTTAGGAGAATAGGAATTAGTTCTTTAAATGTTTGGTAGAATTCCCCTGGGAAGCCATCGGGCCTGGGCTTTTGTTTGTTTGGAGATTTTTGATGACTGTTTCAATCTCCTTACTGCTTATGGGTCTGTTCAGGCTTTCTATTTCTTCCTGGTTCAGTTGTGGTAGTATATATGTGTCTAGGAATGCATCCATTTCTTCCAGATTGTCAAATTTGTTGGCGTAGAGTTACTCATAGTATGTTGTTATAATTGTCTGTATTTCTTTGGTGTTCGTTGTGATCTCTCCTCTTTCATTCATGATTTTATTTATTTGGGTCCTTTCTCTTTTCTTTTTGATAAATCTGGCCAGGGGTTTATCAATCTTATTAATTCTTTCAAAGAACCAGCTCCTAGTTTCGTTGATTTGTTCTATTGTTTTTTTTGATTTCTATTTCATTGATTTCTGCTCTGATTTTTATGATTTCTCTTCTCCTGCTGGATGTAGGGTTTCTTTCTTGTTCTTTCTCTAGCTCCTTTAGGTGTAGGGTTAGGTTGTGTACCTGAGACCTTTCTGTTTCTTGAGAAAGGCTTGTATCGCTATATTTTTTCCTCTCAGGACTGCCTTTGTTGTGTCCCACAGATTCTGAACCGTTGTGTTTTCATTATCATTTGTTTCCATGAATTTTTTCAATTCTTCTTTAATTTCCTGGTTGACCCATTCTTTAGAAGGATGCTGTTTAGTCTCCATGTATTTGGGTTCTTCCCAAATTTCCTCTTGTGATTGATTTCGTGCTTCAGAGCATTGTGGTCTGAAAATATGCAGGGAATGATCCCAATCTTTTGATACCGGTTGAGACCTGATTTAGGACCAAGGATGTGATCTATTCTGGAGAATGTTCCATGTGCACTAGAGAAGAATGTGTATTCTGTTGCTTTGGGATGAAATGTTCTGAATATATCTGTGATGTCCATCTGGTCCAGTGTGTCATTTAAGTTCTTTATTTCCTTGTTCATCTTTTGCTTGGATGATCTGTGCATTTCAGTGAGGGGAGTGTTAAAGTCCCCTACTATTATTGTATTACTGTTGATGTGTTTCTTTGATTTTGCTATTTATTGGTTTATATAGTTGGCTGCTCCCACGTTAGGGGCATAGATATTTAAAATTGTTAGATCTTCTTGTTGGACAGATCCTTTGAGTATGATATAGTGTCCTTCCTCATCTCTTGTTATAGTCTGTGGCTTAAAATCTAATTGATCTGATATAAGGATTGCCACTCCTGCTTTCTTCTGCTGTCCATTAGCATGGTAAATTCTTTTCCGCCCCCTCACTTTAAATCTGGAGGTGTCCTCGGGTTTAAAATGAGTTTCTTGTAGGCAACATATAGATGGGTTTTGTTTTTTTATCCATTCTGATACCCTGTGTCTTTTGAATGGGGCATTTAGCCCATGAACATTCAGGGTAACTATTGAGAGATATGAATTTAGTGCCATTGTATTGCCTGTAAGGTGACTGTTATTGTATATTGTCTCTGTTCCTTTCTGATCTACTTCTTTTAGGCTCTCTCTTTGCTTAGAGGACCCCTTTCAATATTTCCTGTAGAGCTGGTTTGGTGTTTGCAAATTCTTTCAGTTTTTGTTTGTCCTGGAAGCTTTTAATCTCTCCTTCTATTTTCAATGATAGCCTAGCTGGATATAGTATTCTTGGCTGCATGTTTTTATCATTTAGTCTCTGAATATATCATGCCAGCTCTTTCTGGCCTGCCAGGTCTCTGTCAATAAGTCTGCTGCCAATGTAATATTTTTACTATTGTATGTTACAGACTTCTTTTTCTGGGCTGCTTTCAGGATTTTCTCTTTGTCACTAAGACTTGTAAATTTTACTATTAGGTGACAGGGTGTGGATCTATTCTTATTGATTTTGAGGGGGGTTCTCTGAACCTCCTGGATTTTGATGTTTGTTCCCTTTGCCATATTGGGGAAATCTCTCCAATAATTCTCTCCAGTATACCTTCTGCTCCCCCCTCTCTTTCTACTTCTTCTGGAATCCCAATTATTCTAATGTTGTTTCGTCTTATGGTGTCACTTATCTCTCGAATTCTGCCCTCGTGGTCCAGTAGCTGTTTGTCCCTCTTTTGCTCTGCTTCTTTATTCTCTGTCATTTGGTCTCCTATATCACTAATTCTTTCTTCTGCCTCATTTATCCTAGCAGTAAGAGCCTTCATTCTTGATTGCATTTTATTAATAGCTTTTTTGATTTCAGCTTGGTTAGATTTTAGTTCTTTTATTTCTCCAGAAAGGGCTTTTATTTCTCCAGACAGGGTTTCTCTAATATCTTCCATGCCTTTTTCAAGCCCGGCTAGGACCTTGAGAATCGTCATTCTGTTCTCTAGATCTGACATATTACCAATGTCTGTATTGATTAGGTCCCTAGCCTTTGGTGCTGACTCTTGTTCTTTTTTGTGGTGTGAATTTTTCTGCCTTGTCATTTTGTCCAGATAAGAGTATATGAAGGATCAAGTAAAATACTAAAAGTGTGGCAACAACCCCAGGAAAATATGCTTTAACCAAATCAGAAGAGATCCCAAATCGTGAGGGGGGGAAAGGGGATTAAAAAGAGGTTCAGGGGGCGCCTGGGTGGCTCAGGGGTTAAGCCACTGCCTTTGGCTCAGGTCATGATCTCAGGGTCCTGGGATCGAGTCCCGCATCGGGCTCTCTGCTCAGCGGGGAGCCTGCTTCCCTCTCTCTCTCTCTCTGCCTGCCTCTCTGTCTACTTGTGATCTCTCTCTGTCAAATAAATAAATAAAATCTTTAAAAAAATAAAAAGAGGTTCTGAAAGGAAAAAACAAACAAAAAATGAAACAATTAAAAAAAGAAAACGAATAATAAAAAAATATAAAAATATATATATATTAGATAAACTAGTTAAAAAACATTAAAAAAGATAAAGGTAAAAGTTAAAAATTAATTTAGGAGCAGAAGAAAAAAAAATTGAAAACGAAAAAAAAATTAAATTAACTGCAAGGCTAAAGAATCATGGGAGAAAGCCATTAGTTCTGTGCTTTGCTTTCTCCTCCTCTCGTATTCCACTGCTCTCCTTAGTATTGAAACTTCACTCCTTGGTAGGCGAACTTGGTCCTGGCTGGATTTCTTGTTGATCTTCTGGGGGAGGGGCTTGTTGTAATGATTCTCAAGTGTCTTTGCCCCAGGCAGAATTGCACCACCCTTACCAGGGGCCGGGCTGAGTAATCTGCTCAGGTTTGCTTCAGGAGCTTTTTTTCCCTGAGCGCTTTCTGTAGAGTTCCAGAGGACGGGAATGAAGATGTCGGCCTCCCAGACTCCGGCCTGGAGGAGCCGAGAGCCCAGGGCCCCACTTCTCAGTGCGCCCTCAGAGTACAGCGCCTAATTACTCCCATCACCCTGGCCTCCGGCCGCACTCCAAGCTGACCGAGCCTGCGACTGGTTCAAGGTAACCCCGAGCTGTGAGCTCACTCCTCGGCTCTGTCTCTGTAGCCGGCTTTCCTGTTCTAATACCTGTAAGCTCTGCGACACTCAGACACCCCCAATCCTTCTGTGACCCTGTGGGACCTGAGGCCATGCTGACCCCGCTTGGGCTTCACCCCGGTTAAGCCTCTGGAGCGATGTCCCTCTGCGGAACAGACTTCTAAAAGTCCTGATTTTGTGCTCCGTTGCTCCGCCACTTGCCGGTAGCCGGCCCCTCCCCCCGTGGTCTATCTTCCCATCGCTTTGGATTCACTTCTCCGCCAGTCCTACCTTTCAGAGAGTGGTTGATTTTCTGTTTCTAGAATTGCTCTTCTTCTCTCTGATCTCCCATTGGATTTGTAGGTGTTTGCAATCTTTAGATAAGCTATCTAGCTGATCTCCTGCTACCTGAAGTAGTCTCAGCCTGCTACTTCTCCGCCATCTTGACCCCTCCCCTCATATAATAATTCTATAAGACTGTTACATCTCCTCCATTTTACTTATGGGGAAATTAAAGTAGAAAAAACACAGAATGGTTAAGAAACTTGCCCAAAGACATAGTTAATGAGTGGTGGAGTCAGGACATGAAGACTGGTGGCCCAATTTCATGGATGATTCTACTAATCATTGTGGAAGAAAACCACTCCAGGAAGCCCCATTGCTGGTGCTTTATGGTATCCTATTCATTCCTGGAAAGAACTCTATGAGATAATACGATTGTACCTTTCAAGAGGAAAGTAAAGATAAACATGGTAACCTTGCCTATAATCATACCCCCCTAGGAAGCAGCTATACCTAGACAGCAAAACCAGACTGATCACATGACTAATATATGCATATAGTTAGATTGTTTTTATATCCAAATTCTCTCTGTGTTCTTGTACTTCAAGCCTTATATTATTTAGATCCCTATCAATTATCCTGATTTTGAAAGCCCATTCCCTGCTAAATAAATTTACATTACCAGATAGGGCAGGGTGATGCCTTCAAATGAAGGTAGTTTTGTGGGCTGCTCATAAGGAGGCTGACCACAAGAAGTGGTTTTACATTGAACCACTTAGTTTTATCTAAGTCAGGAAGGCGGGTGGTGGCAGCATCTCCAATGAAGAAGCCAATCAATCACTCAAATATAATATGTCAAAAAAACTTCCTTTCAGGACAGTTCCCAGCATAACTGGGTCTGTGAATTAAAAAGCATGATGTATGAGCTCAGGTCCATTCATGAAGAGAAGGTACTCGTAAGGTGTGTAGTCAGAATGAGATGCAGAAATGTTTTTGATTTCTTTAGCATAAAAGAACCCCAGTAAACTCAGAAGTATAAGAAAGAGTAAGAGGTCATTTTAAGAAAAAAAAAAATCAGAAAAGACCAAAATTTGGATTTAACCCTGTTAATAGCAGCTAACGTCTTGTCCACCTGTTGCCCTTAGACCTCAGTGGGGTGAGAGGAAAATCATAGATTTTGAAACCAGAGAGATCACTAGTGTCCTCTGCCTATCTTTATAAAAATGAGCAGTTTATCTAAATTCTTAGATTCCTAGTTTTGGTTTCTGCAACATGGCAATAGTACTAATACACAACCTGCCTCTCAGGATTTTTATGTGGATTAGTTAACATAACTGAAAACTTCTAGGATGATATATGACAACATGAACTAGGTGATTGGTAAATGTGATTTCCTTTCCCTTCCTTTCAAATGTCCATGACTTTGTAAGGTATGTACTTGCTTTTCATGTCTGTGTCACTTCTTTCCCAAACCTTCTCAATTTTTGTCTCCCCTTCTCTCTAACCAGGCCTCCTAGGGATCCCCAGTTAAGCTCTATTTCCAGTACAAATTAAGCGTGTACAGGGGTATGGTCTCTTTCTCTGCAGTAATTTTATTTTATTTTTAAAAAATTTTTAAATATTTTACTTATTTGAGAGAGTGTGAGCGAGTCAGTGGGGCGGGGCGGGGGGAGGGAATGGGTTGCAGAAGGAGAGGGAGAGAGAGTATTCCAAGCAGACTCTGAGCTGAGCACCAAGCCAGACAAGGTGCTCAATCTCACAGCCCAGAAATCATGGCCTGAGCCAAAATCCAGAGTTGGATGCTTAATGGAATGAGCCACCCAGGTGTCCCTCTCTGCACTAATTTTAACCTTACTGCTAGGGCAGGATTCCCAGATACTTTGGCCTACAGGCATGTTTTAGGATGTATTAATAATAATTTTATTATTATTCAAATGTGTTGAGGCCTACTGTCTTTGCCATTAGAAAGATAGTTTGCTGCTCATAGTTTCAAGGAGGAGGGGAACACCATTCAGGGCCATGCAGGGCCATGAGGGGGAACACCAAGGTTGGTCAGGGAGGGTAAAGGGACTGAGAGGAAAGTATGGGCAGGAGACTTTGTTGTGGCTTTCACAGGAAGAACTGGGCAAGGCAGAATACACAGGATTAGAACTGGCTAGTTTGGGTAATTTCAGGGGCCTTTGGGGTATAAGGGCTGGCCCTAGTGGTCTGGTCTCTGGCCTTGGAATGATTAGGCAGCTGGTGGCCCCAAGTATGAGAACGTAGTAAAGGACCTAGCTGGCATGCAGGCTCTGAATTTCTTGGTTAGCAAATGAAAGACATGCTCATATATGAGTTGTCTGCTATCTCTAGGTATTAGCTAGCTTGGGAAGGCCTAATGGCTTGAAATAACAAACATTATTATGTCACAGTTTCTGTGGGTCAGGAAGTTGGGCATGGCTGTCCTAGGTGCCTAAGACCAGAAGTCCCGCACAAGCTTGCTTTCAAGGTGTCAGTGGGCACTGTGGTTTCATCAGACATCCTCACCTGGGAAGATCCCCTCCAAGCTTACTCACAAGGTTGTGGAAGGATTCAGTTTGTTGTGTGCAGATCAGTGGAACCATGTAAAGAGTACTTACCACAATGTAGACTCACTCTACTTAGAAGACAAGGTACAGGGTCACCTGGGTGGCTCATTCAGTTAAGTATCTGCCTTGGGCTCAGGTCATCATCTCAGGGTCCTGGAATTGAGCCCCTTTTCAGACTCCCTGCTCTGCAGAGATTCTGCTTCTTGCTCTCCAACTGTGTTTGCATTCTCATTCTCTCTCTCAAATAAATAAATAAAACCTTAAAAAAAAAAAAGACTTAGTACAATTTACTGGCCTGAAAACAAGGAGTTATTTTGGCAAGTGTTCTGGATCTCTGAGAAAACTCACAGGAGCAGAGCTTTAGGAGGGGGAGTCCCAGATACATTCTTAACCAAGCCCTCCATGCACTTGGCTGCCATCTGAAATCAACATGTCAGCAGGGAGGGATGGGAGATGAACATCAACCCTGCTGCAGTACTCTAAAAGTCAGATCCATCAGAGGCTCACTGAAGTTCTATTAATCCTGCAGGAAAGCCACAGGGTCTGGTTTTTAATAGAGGGGAGTATGAGCCACAGCTGCCTCACAGTGTGGAAGGATATCTCGTCCTACATTCTACATAATCTCCAGTCACAGTGTATTTGTACTGTGCTTATGTTTTGAAGCTCCTACTAATTCTGAAAGGAGGCATAGAGTTAAAATGAGAATTGGGTGAGCTTGCTGGGGCTTCTAAAGAAGGCTTTGCCAGCTATGGTAACTGATTCTTCTGAGTTCCTGGACTTGTAATGGTCTGCCTGAGCTTTCCAGTCTCAGCCTATTATGTGGAGAAGGAAGGGACAAGCTCTGAGTGCAATGTTGAGGTGACATTTAGAAGCACTTTTTGTATTCCTGATACTGTTCAAGGAGCACACAGGGCCTTATTTTTTTTAACACTTTCAAAAGCAGAAACCATCAAAATACAAAAATCAGAATTATTGTGAGTTGGTGAATGAAGAAAGTGAGCTTTGGGGAAGTTATTTCATCTGCTCAAGGCTACTCTGGTCATAGGTGGGTCAGATCCAAGGTTTGGTGCAGCCTTGGCTGACTGCAGAGCACTTAACCCATGGAACATCCGTATTCTTCACTGAGGAGCATAATTATAAAAGCAACAGACAAGCAAACAAAAACAAAATGCTTCATACTCTTGGATTGCTTGCATTTAGAAATCAGGTTCATGTTTCGCTACCTTTCTTGACACTGGTGTAAGTGTTCTTGTGGTAAGTGTTATGGCTGGCCCTCTTTGTGGTTATCATTAGGTATGTTGAAGGAAAGAAATCAAGGGCCTTTAGGAAATCTTAACTCTTCCCTCTGTCTGTATGGCATTGGTGAAGTTACTGAAACTCTCTGAACCTCAGCTTCTTCATCTGTAAAAAGGAGTTAAAAGTGCTCATCTGTGTGTGGTACCCAGGAGGTGTAGGTGTTTGACCAACGGAAGTTTCTCATCTCCATTGGAGTAAAGTCAAACATGTGGTGCTCATCGGAGGGTTGGCCTAGATTCCTTCAATAAATGGAAGTTTCCAAGCTCTGCTCCTAAGTTAGCCTTATACCTTTAATGGAAATAGTTAAATTCAAGTTGGCTTGGTTGTTAAAGTTGATCTTTGTGTGAAGCATCACTAAAATTACTTCTCCCTGAAATGTGTTTCCATCAGACCATTATCCCCTGAGCATGGCTGGGCATTGATGAGGGACTCCTCCATGGCAGGGGTTCCAGCAGCCCATAATGGAAAGGGAGGGCCATTGAATCAGAAGCAGATAAACTCCTTATAATCCAGTTGAGAACACTGGCCTGATTCCTTGATATTACTGAATGTTACTATATGAAGAAAAAAAAAAATCACTCTCCCGTTTTTAAAGACATTTTAACTGCAGTTAAAATTTTGAGGAGCTTTTGAAAATGTAGACATATGCAGACCAGGAAAAAGAATGCAAAATTCTATCACATGGTATAGCTTAAAGTGTTTCAGGAACAGAAAGACCCAAATAATATCTAACACACAGATTCTACTAGGGGGAAACTGAATGTCCCTCAGGTTTGTGAGCAAGTTGAATAGACATTGATGGATTTGTTTTCCTTTCAGATTAAATTGAACTTCTGATGTGAAAGTAGTTTACCAGCTTCTGATCCTGAAAGCTACATTTTCCCCCCTAACCAAATTTCTTTTATTTAGATGTCTTTGAGCAGCTTGAAAACTGGTACATTAATGTCTGAGAAGGTTCAGGAGAAATTATTTATTAGAAAATTTTGAGAGAAAAGTGTTTGGCAAAACTTACCTTCTCTCTGGTGAAGTGGAATCTGGCAAATGGACCCTTTACTGGGCTGCAATGTTTCCTCGAAGGCTCAAATGTCCAAAGGTATGCAAAATAACGTTTCAGAAATTGTCACAGCATGACAAGATAAATATTATCAGGACTGAATGTGAACATCTGTGTAAATGAGGGCTGGTCTTTGTGGATGGAAATGGTGTGCAGGAGTGCTAAGTAGATGTCAGTGTTAGCTGCTAATTAGATAATGTCCTTGCTGACAACTACTGTTTTTTTTTGTTTTGTTTTGTTTTGTTTTGTTTTTTTTTTAGCATTTGCAGGCATAATCTCATTTTTAGGGTTAGCTGGTTTAAGAAAAAAAAAATCTTATGGTAACTTATTGCTCAAGAAAATATCTCAATTTCAGACACTGACAGAGAACATATCTAGACATGCCAGAGACATCAACACAGGTGTAGAATGAAAGCTGCTATTTATGCTTAATACTGCCCTCCTAAGGACTGAGCTTGTGGATTGTTCAAGTGTACAAATTCTAGCGTACATTCTGAAGTGCAGGAGGAACCTCATGCATCATGTCCTATGCATAGCTGGTCAGTATGATTGCAGAATAGGGTTTCCCAATCTTGAGACTGTTGACATTTGGGGATGAATACTGTCCTGTATATATTGTAGTGTGTTTAGCAGCATCTCTGGCCTCTGTTCCCTAGATGGCAGTTACAAATCTCCCTACTTCCCCATGGCGATTAAAATGTCTCCAAATATTGCCAAATGTTTGGGTGTGTGTGAGGAATTACCCACATTGAAAATTGTTATTTAAGAGGAATGCTTGCCATTCTCTAAAATATTTTTCTTTTCTTTTTTTGAATCTAATCTATTCTGAATCTAATTTATTTTGAACCTCATCTATTCTGATCCTTTCCTTCCTCCTCTCTCTCCCTTTCCTCTTCCCCCCTTCTTCCTCCCCCTCCTCTTCTTCCTCCTTCTCCTCTTTCTTCCCTTCCTCTTCCTCCTTCTTCTCTTCTTTCTGTTTCTCCATCATAATCGCCACCACTCTAGCCACTATCATTATCATTATGTTATTTAACAACTATGCTAAGGACAATGAACTCAAACAAATATTTGAATGCACCAAATATTTACTAAGCATAAATTGAAACTTAGGGTATGTATCAGGGAATGATGGGTGAGAAGTCTAGAAAATGGACAGGGAGTCAAGATCATGGAGAGTTTCAAATGCCACAGAAGGATCCTGAAAATATTTACATGCATATGTGTATGTAATGGATAGGACAAGACCATAGCCCTCAAAAGAATCAAAACCGAGCTGGAGAAATTACATATTCATATGGTACAAAATAATACAAAACAACTTAGTCCATGTACCAAATGAGTGACAGACAGTAAAAAGAAGATGGAAAAGCTTGCATTAGATCAAAAAGAAAGAATGTACTTCATTATTTGAGTTTGTAAAAAGATAGCTCAAGCAAGAGAAGGGAAATTAGAATAGACAAAAGAATACTAGCATGCATCTTTGTGAAATGTGTTTGACATATTTGGCAGATTCAGAGTAAGAAGAAAGTCCTTGTACCAGAGTGGAAGGATGAACTGGCTTTCTATTGCTGCTGTAATGAATCACCACATACTTAGCATGTTTTGGGGAACAACTGGCCATGAACTGCAGGATCATATACATGGACTTAAATGATGAGGTTCTGTTGGAAGGTTTTGTGCAAAGGACATTTAAAAATAAACTTTACTTGGAACGACTTTAAATTTACAAAAAATTTATAAAGGTCATAGAGTGTTTTCATATACCTCTCAACTCGTTCTTCCCATCATCATCTTTGATTACATGGTACATTTGTCAAAACTAAGAAATCAACATTGGTGCATTCCTACCAACTATACCCCAGAATCTATTTGGATTTCACTAGTTCTTCCACTAATGTCCTCTTGCTATTTCAGGATCAAGCCCAAGGTACATACATATTTGATTGTCAAAACTCCTGAGTTCCCTTTGGTCTGTGACAGTCTCTCAGTCTTTACTTGCTTTTTATGGCTTTGGCAGTGTTAAGGAGTGCTAGCCAAGTATCCTGTAGAATTTCTCCCAGTCTAGGTGTGATGTTTTTTCTTATGATGAGACTAGGGTGAAGGCCCTTCTTGTCACATCATATGATGGGGTCACTGTAGCCACATGATGTACCTGGTGTGTTACTATTTTTCCTTTTTCTGACTAATGAGTATTTTTAAATGA
This sequence comes from Lutra lutra, assembly GCF_902655055.1. NCBI lineage: Eukaryota > Metazoa > Chordata > Mammalia > Carnivora > Mustelidae > Lutra > Lutra lutra. The sequence continues at coordinate 107,544,696 of NC_062280.1, forward strand.
ACAATATTTTCATACTGAGTAGGAGGGAATTTCATTAAAGTCATAATATTAATGTATGTTTATATGGGTGTGAAGTACATAGCTGTAGTTAAAACAAAAAGAAGAAATGAGAACAAAATCAATAGAACCTAGTGATATTTTGAACTGAACTGGTCAAAAAGTGTTAAGCATGCATAATAAGATGAATGACAATATTAATGACAATAAGGTCTAGATGGGAAGGTAAACTTGGATGATGACTTGAATTTAACTTGGATTTCCATTTCAGAAAATATTATTGTTCTTACCTATGAGGCCATCAAGGAAACAGTTGAAAATGTGAAATTGAATGTCATAAAGAAGGTTAAGGTTGAAGAGAGAGACTGAAATAAAGTACCATTAAAACGGTACAGTTATTTTAGAGGTCTCCAAAAGTACTCATTCCTTAATCACTGCAATTTATTCAGCAGAACCAACCTTCCATGCCAGACATTTCTTTGGCTATCCTCATCACAGCCTTT